>NC_000082.6:15297407-15612685 GCF_000001635.26 Mus musculus
GAACAATAGACCTTATCTAGGTCGGAAGACTCCACCCTAAGTGAGCTAGCTGGCAGTGGCAGAGCAGGTCTGAGCCAACCTGCCTATTTTCTCTCTGTGATGAGATTTTTGTCTAGCTTGAGATGGTGAAGTTCTTGTTATGCTGTCTCAACTGCTGTGAATCCATATATGCGTCTGTCTTGTCCTATTCAGGAAATACTGCACTCTGTACTCTTTCAGTGCCTCTGACTCCTACACTGTTTCTGCTTCTTCTTCTCCAATGATCTCTGAGTCTTGGGAGAAAAGCTTGTGATAGAGATATCCCCTTTAGGGCTCAGCATTATGGTGTGTGTGTGTGCGTGTGTGTGTGTGTGTGTGTCTATCTATCTCCATGTCACTATATCAATTTTTATTTTTATTTATAGCTAGATCACATGGTATATATGTGTCTGTTTTTTCAGGCATTCCCACACTGATTTCCATTCATCTTTTCAAGCCAAGGGGACCTACAGAAGCCAGGGAGTCTCTCAGTGACACACTTTACTTATCTTTAAGAAGAAGACATTAAGTATTTGTCTTATAGAGACTTTATTAATTTAGGAGGAACTAATATTCACATCAGTAGTGTGAATATCAGTTTAAAGAGTTGATAATACTTCACTTTGTGTATTTGTGTACAAGTTAGACTGTGTTGATTGAGGCAAATGCTAAGAAAATTCTCTAAGTGGGTGGGGAGTGGGTCACACAGGGTTCAGTAGAAAAAGATCCTGGGGATAAGGCTGGGGGGAAGGGGACATAGTTGCCTTCCACATGGGTAGAATCCCTTAGAAAGACTCTGCAGGTCACTCAAGGGACACATCTGAGTGTGTCTGTGAGGTTGGGAAGACCCACACTGAATGTAGTAACCCCACTCTGGACTGAAGTATCAGGCTGAATAAAAACGGGAAAGTCAATGTGGCTAGCCTCCTTATTTTCCCACTGTAGTGCCTTTTCTGCCATAATGGATAGATAAGAGACATCATGCTGTGGTTTTCTTCCTGGGTCTGAGATATGTAACATACATTAATTATTTCCAGTATTATTTATTTACTGTAAATTTCATACTTTTTCTAAATACCTGAATAGTATTTCATTGTATAAATGTACATGTCACTAGCTTCAGAAAGAGCCAAAGTATCTTTCCTCCCTCTCCACCTATTTTTTTCTCATTGTCTCTCTTTCTTTCTGTCTTTTCTTTCTATTTCTTTCTTTATGTCTTTCTCCATCTCTGTCTCTCTGTCCCTTCCTCTTTCCCTCTTCCTTTCTTATTCCTTTCCTTCCTTAAATTGCTTTTTTTGGGTATTTTGTCACAGCAACAAGAAAAGTAATTAATGTGGAGAACACAATATAATAGTATATATTTGTGTGTTTATGTATAAATTGTCCAGAGAACAGTTCTAGTTGTTAGCTACATTATGATAATTCATTTCTCACACTGTCAGTCATCCAACAGGTCAAAGTGAATAAATGAGCAGGAGAGTGCTTTTCCAAGAGGGGGGATAGTGCCCTTTCCACACAACCCAGCTTTCCTTATCCTCAAATGCTGGAGATTCTAAATCTGCATGTCCAATCGAAAACATGAATCTTCAAAACCTTGGTTCTAAAAACCACTGGATCTCCCTGCTTCTGGTTGTGTTTAGGTTGTATTTTTCTTCCTTGGTCTGGGTTACCTAACACACACTGATTATTACCAGCCTGAAAACCACTGGATCTCACTGCTATTGCTTCAGCAGTTGTGTAGTAACTACATAGTCCACACATCCCTTTGGGCTCCTTTACCAGAACTGCATCATCCCTCCACTTCCCACACCTACTGGAGGCATAGCTACAAATGGAGCATAGCACAGCATAGTATCCTGACTCCCAAGAGAATAATTGCCCCCAGTGAAGCCCAGGATGCTGAACTGTTTGCAATTCTGAAGCAAAAACAACATGAGAATGTGCCTCACTGGGCCAATCAGAACCTCATTTTGTCTCTAATTTCTTTGATGTCAGAGTGTATGAAAACCAAGACTTAAAATGGTTTTCAGTTTTGTTTATTTGTTTGTTTGTTTGTTTGTTTTTCGAGACAGGGTTTCTCTGTGTAGCCCTAGCTGTCCTGGAACTCACTCTGTTGCCACCCACAACCAACAGCCTAGTTCTAAAGTCAATGACAGTGCTACCGGCATGGTACTGATAAGAGGGAGAAAAGTTGAGGACCTTTATATCTACATCTCTGACTTTCTAGGAAACTGCAAATTTGGCCCTTCCAATAGATCCAGGTGCAGATGTCTGTAGTGACTCTGGCTGGAGGTGTTCGATCTAGTAGGATGTGGACCAGATCTTTTGTAGTCCATAACCCTCCCAACCCCAGCATGCTGACAACAGGCAACTTCCATAAACTTCCATCTGAGAAGCCACCCCTACTCACCTCTGGCCAGCTATCCAATTCTGTATAAAGCATTCATCAGTCATCCTAAATTATGATGCAGGGTATGTCAAGTAACCCCACTTTACTGATATATCATCTTTTTCTATTGAGAATTGCTTTTCATGGCTCCTTCTTATAGGCAGAAGCATTCAGCTGGAGGTGACCTGATTAGTCTAGGACCCAGACAACATACTTCCCAGAGCTAGAAAAGCAGGGCCTACAGCAGTAACTGTAGGTTTCCCTTAGGGAATCCAGCCAGGCTCATCCTTAAAACGCCTCTCCCTGACTTTCTCCTCTCTCAAGTGCTTTCTGCCTCTGAAATCCCTTCTAAATCAAAGCAACAGCTTTATCCTGAAACTCAGCCCTTTTTGAGCCAGTATGGTAATTCTCTCGGCATTTCTATTTTCAGATTTTTATCTCTAGCCATTAAATGGGAGCTTTGTGTCTTCTTAGGGAATGTCTGGTTTGAGAGAAAGACTTTTAAATAAATAGTCTTACACCTAAGATCACATCATGACTCCTATGTGATCTGAAGGAGATGTGGATGCTGTGGTGGTGCTCCTCTGTCTGGTCTCAGCCTGGTCTCAGCCTCGTTGCCAGCCCCTGCATTCTCCCTTTCTGTCAGGGATTCTACAGGTCATGAAAACAAGCAAACAAAAACAAACACTGGGCAAATGCCTAGAGGCCCTGACTTTTATCCCATAACATCAAGCCAAGACAGGCCTTACAGATAATCCAGGCTGAAAGAGAAAGCATGGAAGATAAGAGCAAACAGGAGCTATAGAAGAACTCCTGGAGGGTTGGCTGGTCCCAGCAAGACCTATTCAAACAGCATATGATAAAGGTCCCAGTCTTTGTGTCTAATTGTGAATCAGGTAAAATGGCAAGTAGAAGCCATATACATTCCAGTAAAGTCAAGATGAAACTGGTTTTGATTGCTAGAGACTTAATATAGGATAAAACAGTCAGAAAATGACTTGTCTATGTGAAAGGTATCCAGACTATAGCTATTTTGGTTTTCTGCCGAGTGTTTATGTGTTTATGCCAAATTATCATGCAGCATAAAGATGGCTCTGTACATCCATCATGAGGTATGTGTCAGATTAACTCTTCTGATTACAACAGGAATCCTGGGAATGGATGACCATCTGGTCTTCATAAATGAGTTTCTTACTTATTCAGGCTACATTAGTTAATGCATCTGTTTTAAAATAAAAGTAAAAAAATAAAATACAGGAATAACCACAATGGGCCTGACAGAGGGCTTTTGTAGCCAAGGGATACTGTTTCTCATGCTGGTCAGTACTGAATACAAGGCCACTGTACTGCTCTGCTAACTTCCTTTCCCAATGCCCAGAAGAGTCACTCACTGCAGGTACTTTTCAAGTATGTCATCCTGCAGTCACCACTGAACAATGAAACAATGGTTTCAGAACTCTCTGAAAGGCTCTGCTGTGACACTCCTGAAAACACAGTGATGATAAAGAAACCAGAAAAAAAAAAAAAAAAAAGTGGAATGGCTTTCTATAGTCACCTGAAATGTCACTGTGGCTAGAGCAGTTTGTACAATTTGACCAGTTATTTGTCTCTTTCAGCTTGTATTTTTTTCTTTTTAAGAATATTAAGGTTTTAAATATTTTTGAAGGTTCAGAGTAGGTTTAAAGAAGTTTTATTTGTATTTTTGTTCACTTCTTTGTTTTTTACTTTTAAGACAAGTGCTTGCCATGTGGTATATAGACTGGCTTTGAACTCACTATGTATCAGTGGCTGGCTTCACATTCTGCGTTCGCTTGTCTCTGTCTTCCAAATGCTAGGACTACAACTGTGCACCATCATGCCTGACTAGATTAAAAACTTTCATAAAACGATAGCACTAAGGCCACTACAGAAATTTTATGCTTCCTAGAGCCAAGCAAGTTTGGCTAATATGGGTTTGCAGGTGGCCTAGGCTACTTGGTAAGCTCTTATGTCAAATTACAACACCAAAAACAGAAACAAAAAAAGTCAAACAAACTAAAAGCCAAACAAACAAAAATAAACTGCACATTTCTTCTCATGCCATTTATATATGATTTTCTTTTCCTTTTTATTTTGTGAGGTGGATGGCACAAGATAGCTGTCCCTCACAATGGAAATAACATGTCCCCCACAATGGGAATGACTTTTCTCAGAGGACTGTGGTTTGAATGGGTACAAGAAAGAAAATCTGATGGTGTGGTGAAGGAGCCCTTAAACTGTAAGTGTGGGCAGGAGACCAGGTACTCTGCAGGACATGAAAATGGAAGAACTAGGCCCGCAGAGTCTCCGGACACAGGCAAGGACCCACACAGGATCCCCCACGGGATCCTAAGACCTCTGGTGAGTGGAACACAGCATCTGCTCCAATCCAATCACGCTGGACCTGAGACTCCATTAACTAGGGAAGCAGATAACCTGGCCTGATCAGGGGCACAAGTCCCTTCCGGTCTACTCCAGCTCCGGGGTACCTTGCATGCAGAGTTTCCCGACACCCCCAAGGCCCTCACAGGACCCTCCACGGGATCTTAAGACCTCTGGTGAGTGGAACACAACTTCTGCCAGGAGGCAGTTTCGAACACCATATATCTGGGCACCTTCCCTGCAAGAAGAGAGCTTGCCTGCAGAGAATACTCTGACCACTGAAACTAAGGAGAGATCTAGTCTCCCAGGTCTGCTGATAGAGGCTAACAGAGTCACCTGAGGAACAAGCTCTAACCAGAGACAACTATAACAACTAGCTTCAAAGATTACCAGACAGTGAAAGGCAAACATAAGAATTCTACTAACAGAAATCAAGACCACTCACCATCAT
Source organism: Mus musculus (assembly GCF_000001635.26). Lineage (NCBI taxonomy): Eukaryota > Metazoa > Chordata > Mammalia > Rodentia > Muridae > Mus > Mus musculus. The sequence continues at coordinate 15,302,666 of NC_000082.6, forward strand.
CAGAACGCAGCACTCCCACCCCACCTAGTCCTGGCCACCCCAACACACCTGAAAACAAGACCCGGATTTAAAAGTATATCTCATGATGATGGTGGAGGACATCAAGAAGGACTTTAATAACTCACTTAAAGAAATACAGGAGAACACAGCTAAACAGGTAGAAGACCTTAAAGAGGAAACACAAAAATTCCTTAAAGAATTGCAGGAAAACATGGCCAAACAGGTGATGGAATTGAATAAAACCATCCAAGACATGAAAGGGGAAGTAGACACAATAAAGAAAACCCAAAGTGAGGCAATGCTGGAGATAGAAACCTTAGGAAAGAAATCTGGAACCATAGATGCGAGCATCAGTAAAAGAATACAAGAGATGGAAGAGAGAATCTCAGGTGCAGAAGATTCCATAGAGAACATCGGCACAACAATCAAAGAAAATACAAAACTCAAAAAATCCTAACTCAAAACATCCAGGAAATCCAGGACACAATGAGAAGACCAAATCTATGGATAATAGGAGTAGATGAGAATGAAGATTTTCAACTTAAAGGGCCAGCAAATATCTTCAACAAAATTATAGAAGAAAACTTCCCAAATCTAAAGAATGACATGCCCATGAACATACAAGAAGCCTACAGAACTCCAAATAGAATGGACCAGAAAAAAAAATTCCTCCCGACACATAATTATCAGAAAAACAAATGCACTAAATAAAGAGAGAATATTAAAGCAGTAAGGGAGAAAGGTCAAGTAACATATAAAGGAAGGCCTATCAGAATTACACCAGACTTTTCACCAGAGACTATGAAAGCCAGAAGAACCTGGACAGATGTTATACAGACACTAAGAGAACACAAATGCCAGCCCAGGCTACTATACCCAGCCAAACTCTCAACTATCACAGATGGAGAAACCAAAGTATTCCATGACAAAACCAAATTCACACATTATCTTTCCACGAACCCAGCCCTTCAAAGGATAATAACAGAAAAAAACAAAAACAAACAAACAAACAAAAAAAAAACAATACAAGGACAGAAATCACACCCTAGAAAAAGCAAGAAAGTACTCCCTCAACAAACCAAAAAGAAGACAGCCACAAGAACAGAATGCCAACTCTAACAACAAAAATAAAAGGAAGCAACAATTACTTTTCATTAGTATCTCTTAATATCAAAAGACTCAATTCCCCAATAAAAAGACATAGACTAACAGATTGGCTACACAAACAGGACCCAACATTCTGCTGCTTACAGGAAACCCATCTCAGGGAAAAAGACAGACACTACCTCAGAGTGAAGGGCTGGAAAACATTTTCCAAGCAAATGGTATGAAGAAACAAGCTGGAGTAGCCATTCTAATATCTAATAAAATCGACTTCCAACCCAAAGTTATCAAAAAAGACAAGGAGGGACACTTCATACTCATCAAAGGTAAAATCCTCCAAGAGGAACTCTCAATTCTGAATATCTATGCTCCAAATGCAAGGGCAGCCACATTCATTAAAGACACTTAAGTAAAGCTCAAAGCACACACTGCACCTCACACAATAATAGTGGGAGATTCAACACCCCACTTTCATCAATGGAAGATCATGGAAACAGAAACTAAACAGGGACACAGTGAAACTAGCAAAAGTTATGAAACAAATGGACCTGACAGATATCAACAGAACATTTTATCCTAAAATAAAAGGATATACCTACTTCTCAGCACCTCATGGTACCTTCTCCAAAATTGACCATATAATTGGTCACAAAACAGGCCTCAACAGATAGAATAATGTTGAAATCGTCCCATGCATCCTATCAGACCACCATGGACTAAGGCTGATCTTCAATAACAACATAAATAATGGAAAGCCAACTTTCACGTGGAAACTGAACAACACTCTTCTCATTGATATATTGGTCAAGGAAGGAATAAAGAAAGAAATTAAAGACTTTTTAGAGTTTAATGAAAATGAAGCCACGACATACCCAAACCTATAGGAAACAATTAAAGCATTTCTAAGAGGGAAACTCATAGCTCTGAGTGCCTCCAAAAAGAAACTAGAGAGAGCACACACTAGCAGCTTGACAACACATCTAAATGCTCTAGAAAAGAAGGAAGAAAATCCACCCAAGAGGAGTAGACGGCAAGAAATAATCTATTTCAGGGGTGAAATCAACCAAGTGGAAACAAGAAGAACTATTCAAAGAATTAACCAAACGAGGAGTTGGTTCTTTGAGGAAATCAACAAGATAGATAAACCCTTAGCTAGACTCAATAGAGGGCACAGGGACAGCATCCCAATTAACAAAATCAGAAATGAAAAGGGAGACATAACAACAGATCCTGAAGAAATCCAAAACACCATCAGATCCTTCTACAAAAGGCTATACTCAATAAAACTGGAAAACCTGGATGAAATGTACAAATTTCTAGACAGATACCAGGTACCAAAGTTAAATCAGGATCAAGTTAACGATGTAAACAGTCCTATATCCCCTAAAGAAATAGAAGCAGTCATTAATAGTCTCCCAGACAAAGAAAGCCCAGGACCAGATGGGTTTAGTGCAGAGTTCTATCAGACCTTTAAAGAATATCTAATTCCAGTTCAGCACAAACTATTCCACAAAATAGAAGTAGAAGGTACTCTACCCAACTCATTCTATGAAGCCACAATTACTCTGATACCTAAACCACAGAAAGATCCAACAAAGACAGAGAACTTCAGACCAATTTCTCTTATGAATATAGATGCAAAAATACTCAATAAAATTCTCGCTAACCGAATCCAAGAACACATTAAGCAATCACCCATCCTGACCAAGTAGGTTTTATTCCAGGGATGCAGGGATGGTTTAATATACTGAAATCCATCAATGTAATCCATTATATAAACAAACTCAAAGACAAAAACCACATGATCATCTCATTAGATGCGGAAAAAGCATTCAACAAGATCCAACACCCATTCATGATAAAAGTCTTGGAAAGATCAGGAATCAAGGCCCATACCTAAACATGATAAAAGCAATCTACAGCAAACCAGTAGCCAACATCAAAGTAAATGGTGAGAAGCTTGAAGCAATCCCACTAAAATCAGGGACTAGATAAGGCTGCCCACTTTCTCCCTACCTCTTCAACATAGTACTTGAAGTCCTACCCAGAATAATTCGACAACAAAAGGAAATCAAGGGGATAAAAATTGGAAAAGATGAAGTCAAATATCACTTTTTTCAGATGATATGATACTATATATAAGTGAACCTAAAAATTCCACCAGAGAACTTCTAAACCTGATAAACAGCTTTGGTGAAGTAGGTGGATTTAAAATTAACTCAAACAAGTCAATAACCTTGTTCTACACAAAGAATAAACATGCTGAGAAAGAAATTAGGGAAACAGCATCCTTCTCAATATACACAAATAATAGAAAATATCTTGGCATGACTCTAACGAAGGAAGTGAAAGATCTGTATGATAAGAACTTCAAGTCTCTGAAGAAAGAAATTAAAGAAGATCTCAGAAGATGGAAAGATCTCCCATACTCATAGATTGGCAGGATCAACATTGTAAAAATGGCTATCTTGCCAAAAGCAATCTACAGATTCAATGCAATCCCCATCAAAATTCCAACTCAATTCTTCAACGAATTAGAAAGAGCAATCTGCAAATTCATCTGGAATAACAAAAAACCTAGGATAGCAAAAAGTCTTCTCAAGGATAAAAGAACCTCTGGTGGAATCACCATGCCTGACCTAAAGCTTTACTACAGATTAATTGTGATAAAAACTTCATGGTACTGGTATAGTGACAGACAAGTAGACCAATGGAATAGAATTGAAGACCCAGAAATGAACCCACACACCTATGGTCACTTGATCTTCAACAAGGGAGCTAAAACCATCCAGTGGAAGAAAGACAGCATTTTCAACAAATGGTGCTGGCACAACTGGTGGTTATCATGTAGAAGAATGGGAATTGATCCATTCCTATCTCCTTGTACTAAGGTCAAATCTAAGTGGATCAAGGAGCTCCACATAAAACCAGAGACACTGAAACTTATAGAGGAGAAAGTGGGGAAAAGCCTCAACGATATGGATACAGGGGAAAAATTCCTGAATAGAACAGCAATGGCTTGTGCTGTAAGATCGAGAATTGACATATGGGACCTCATGAAACTGCAAAGCTTCTGCAAGGCAAAAGACACCGTCAATAAGACAAAAAGACCACCAACAGATTGGGAAAGGATCTTTACCTATCCTAAATCAGATAGGGGACTAATATCCAATATATATAAAGAACTCAAGAAGGTGGACTCCAGAAAATCAAATAACCCCATTAAAAATGGGGCTCAGAGCTAAACAAAAAAATTCTCACCTGAGGAATACCGAATGGCTGAGAAACACCTGAAAAAAATGCTCAGCATCCTTAATCATCAGAGAAATGCAAATCAAAACAACCCCGAGATTCCTTCTCACACCAAGCAGAATGGCTAAGATCAAAAATTCAGGTGACCCCAGATGCTGGTGTGGATATGGAGAAAGAGGAACACTCCTCCAGTGTTGGTGGGATTGCAAGCTTGTACAACCACTCTGGAAATCAGTCTGGCGGTTCCTCAGAAAATTGGACATAGTACTACTGGAGGATCCTGCAATACCTCTCCTGGGCATATATCCAGAAGATGTCCCAACCGGTAAGAAGGACACATGCTCCACTATGTTCATAGCAGCCTTATTTATAATATCCAGAAGCTGAAAAGAACCCAGATGCCCCTCAACAGAGGAATAGATTCAAAAAATGTGGTACATTTACGTATTGGAGTACTACTCAGCTATTAAAAATGAATTTATGAAATTCCTAGGCAAATGGATGGACCTGGAGGGCATCATCCTGAGTGAGGTAACACAATCACAAAAGAACTCAAATGATATATACTCACTGATAAGTGGATATTAGCCCAGAAACTTAGTATAACCGAGTTATAAGAGACAATTTGTAAAACACATGAAACTGAAGAAGAACAAAGACCAAAGTGTGGACACTTTGCCCCTTCTTAGAATTGGAAACAATCACCTATGGAAGGAGTTACAGAGACAAACTTTGGAGCTGAGACAAAAGGATGGACCATCTAGAGATTGCCATATCCAGGGATCCATCCCATAATTAGCCTCCAAATGATGACACCATTGCATACACTAGCAAGCATTTGCTGAAAGGACCCAGATATAGCTGTCTCTTGTGAGACTAGGCCGGGGCCTAGCAAACACATAAGTGGATGCTCACAGTCAGCTATTGGATGGATCACAGGGCCCCCAGTGGAGGAGCTAGAGAAAGTAGCCAAGGAGCTAAAGAGATCTGCAACCCTGTAGGTGCAACAACATTATGAACTAACCAGTACCCCGGAGCTCTTGACTCTAGCTGCATATGTATCAAAAGATGGCCTAGTAGGCCATCACTGGAAAGAGAGGCCCATTGGACTTTCAAACTTTATATGCCTCAGTACAGGGGAACGCCAGGGCCAAAAAGTGGGAATGTGTGGGTAGGGGAGTGGGGTTGGGGGGGGAGGGTATGGGGGGCTTTTGGGATAGCACGGAAATGTAATTGAGGAAAATACATAATAAAAACTATATTTTTTAAAAAAAAGAGAAAATGCAAGAACTAATGATGCTAAGGCATTTCAGACAGCCACTTCTTGGATGCTGTTTTGGCAGTCCAGGGTACCAATCTTTTGAGAGCAGGGCCATGGGTTATATAGGCACAGTTATCCTCATCTATCATGGGTATACCTCTATCTATAACTGAAGTATGGACCATGTGTCTTAGCAGCATCTATATAGTGCCAACTCTGAGGTGCACAGAGTTCATGAGCTCTTGGAGTATAGCTTTCTCTACCAGATTAGATGGATAGGCCTAGGCAGAGAGCTGCCACATGGGTCAGAGCTGCAGCAGACCAAACAGCCTTTGAGATAGCAACACAAAGTGAAGCCAATTGAGTGAGATCCCTCCAAGGTCGCCAGAGATGCCACCAGAGAACATTCCCAGCCAGACATACTTCTCACCATGGTAGCTGCTATGTTAACTGCTCTAAGAACCAGAAGATAGGACAAGAGTAAAAATCATTCTCAAGGTATCTCAAGATAGATTTCACTTACTTTTTTAGGGTTGTGGACTTGATAGGAACCTATTACTTACTTGTGCCTTCTTATTTCTTTCTTTCAAAAAGGAGCATCTAAGCTATGCCCACTTTGTCACTATAATTTGGATACATGTAACTGGTTGGTTTTATAGGTTCATGGGTAGAGGAATGTGTATTTCACTGGTGCCCCTATCTGTGATGATGAGATCTACTTTTAAACATTAAAGATGCTGCAGCTATCTGTATTGTCCCGACCAGCAGGACTTAGTTATTCCATGGGTCGAGGAGGACCAAGGCCTGAAAGAGAAATGGGTGGAGAAAAGAGAGTGAGACCAAGCAAGGAGTTGTCAAGGTCTGTTTAATGGAGGTTAGGAGCCTGGTTATAAGCACACAATGAGAAAAAATAGGGAGGGGTCGAGGGGGTATAATAAAAGTATGGAGAAAGGGATGGACATCTAGGGTAGATGCTGATTGCAGCCTTCAAACATCTTGCAGTTTATCTTGAAGTGTCTGCCCTATCTAAACAGTCTCAGGCACCAAATGGAGACATGAAGGAGGAGGTGATGCTGGCTTTATCTAAACAGTCCCAGGTGCCAAGTGGAGACATGAAGGAGGGGGTGACATAACTCCCATCAAAGGGTCAGCTGGATCTTCAGGGTAAGAGTTGTTGAGGGTCTGGTTTCCCACAGTTTGGTCTCTCACATCTCCCCCTTTTTTCTTTATTAAAGTTAGGGGGGTTGCCATAAAAAGAGGGTCGGTGGAATACCTGTGTTAGACCTTTTGGTGGCTTGCACCCAAGTCCAGCACCACAGTAACTAGGCCTTTTCAGGTCCTAGTAGGGCAGGGCCTCTGTCTTAGGCAATGCAGGTTGCAACCACTCCCAGCATCACGTCTTATTCCTATGGCTTAATCAGGCCATTGGTAGTCGTGATGGGCACCCAGGCAGTGGACCCGCAATAATCCCATCATGGAGTTACCCTGCAGCCAATAGGCGGTGTGCATCTGGCTCGTGGCACCACAAGATCCAGTCATAACTCCACAGCATATGGCCCTCAGCAACTATTAGGATCTGGAGGTCACTCCCTCCATCATTGTCGTTTCCACAGCTTATGGAACCAAGAAGGCTCCATTTCTGCAGCAAGGGTGGAAAACTGAAGGCCAATGGCATCGTCGGAAGAGAGGTCTTTGGCTGAGTCTCGGATGTCTAGCCAATGGTAGTGGACTACAACTGTTTTGTTTAAGGCGGAATCAATCTGTGACTTAATAAAACTGTGTTTTCGATTGAAGGCCCAGGGACCAAAGGAGACAGGAGGAGTAATCCCAACACAGGTCCCAAGAAGGGAAGGAGAAAAGGCAAAGCCCCATTCCAAAAACTCCACATGGGGTTTTTCTTGATGTTTTCTAATTCTATCTCTAACTATGCCTGATTTATTTGTATAAAAACAACATTTTTCTTGCAGGGCCAGGCAAATACCTCCCTTAACTGCAGTCAAAAGATCAAGCCCTCTTCTGTTTTGGAGAACAAGGAGTCTACCTGATCCTGAATATCATTTATAGACTCATATATCATATTAACATCAGAGATCAACTGTAAGGAAAGCTTCTTGTATGAGTCTATGGCTACCCCTAACCCTGCAGTTCCGGATGCAAGAGCGCTAGTTATGCCGAGCCCCACCAGTAGGGGAATGAATTGGAGTGCCCTTTTATGTCGAGGGACAAAAGTATCAAAGCTAGGAAGGACAACGGGTTCATCACCAGGGAGAATAGCGATATCAGGGACGAGCAGGGCAGGGGCGCAGAGCCCCGTCCAATTTATGGGAAGGAAGGGATAAACCATATTATCTTCACAAATGAAAACTTTGCCGGGGAGCAGACAACCAGCCTGGGAGGAGTTAACTATAGTAGAGCAATAGGTAAAGGAGGCAATACCAAGATCAACATCAAAGGAATTATTTTGCATAGGGCTCCAAAAACAAAAAGAGGCATTAAACTCAGTAGGCTGAACCTTTAAAGGTTTTGTAAAACTACGATTATGTAATGTGGGGGAGGGTGGATCAGAGGTGTTGAGCAATGGAAAAGCCAAATGCCACGTCACCCCCAAGCCCAAACATAACCAGCAATCCTCAGCGAGCATGGGATTGGTGGAATTTAGTATTTTGTGAGTAGCTTCAATAATATCCATGGTCTGTGGGTCCAAATCTACCCCTTTTGGCACTATCTTGAGCAAGGGGTTGTATTCTAGCTTGAGGAACAAATTCTCTACCTGATGTTGAATGTTCAACTGAACTCTTTCTTCTCTAACCATGTCTGTCGGGCCTCCACCATCTGAGACATGAATAGGAGCACCACAGGGCCAGCAGACTTGTTCACCCACAGGGGTTAAGCAGGAGGTGCCTGCATATTTATGGGACTTACAGCCAATGACACAGACATCGGAGGTCCAATCCCCCCCAAAGGAGCCTGTGGAATATTTATAGGGAATGGAAGTAAAATATTTGAGGCCATTATGAAAGCAGGCTGTGACCTGCTTGTAACAGCCAGAATGCATTTGGGAAACAAAATTACATTTGGCAGGGCAGGTGCCATTGGATCCCACAGGGATTGGCTTTGGTTTATCTCTGCAGACCCACCATCCCAGTGCCCTGCCCGTAAGTGAAGCACTCCACTGTAGAGTAGCGATCTGATTGCCACAGTCCACCGTATATGAAGATCCACCAGAGAGTGTCAAGGGCCCATTATGATTGCCCATACATGACTGGCAGGGCTGACCATAAATGCCAGTCAGAAAAGTCAGTCTATCTGTGAGTTGGTTGAATCCAGCTCTGACCACAGCCAGGGAAGCCAAGGTGAATGTAAAGATCCAAATCACCATCTGGAAGATAGAAAAGGGGAGGCTTTCTCCGGGCTTTTCTTCCCTGGATGAGTTATATGGTTTTATTAGGCACTCTGAGAGCCATCTAGCATTTTGGGCCCTTGAATCATAGATACAAGCGTGTCCTTTGCCCCATATAAGGACCGGATCTGGACCCTGCCATTTGTTGAACAAGGGATCTCTCCACATGGCTTGTGCATAATTGTTGGCAGTTGAAGGGTGCCAAAGGTGATCTGCGGCAGATTTGCCTACAGTGTCATATGTAAGAAAATTTAAGACAAATAGTGCATGATTCAAGAGGGTCTTGAAGTTGCCAGATTGGGGATATAGAATTCCTCCCCCAGACTGCAATTTAAAGAGCATATTTTTAAGGGTTTGATGAGTCCTTTCTACAATGCCTTGGCCTTGGGGGTTATAGGGAATGCCGGTAATATGTTTGATGCCCATTTGAGCACAAAACTGTTTAAAGCTGGAACTAGCATATCCCAGGCCATTATCTGTCTTGAGGATCTTAGGTTGTGGTGTAACCACTAAGCAGGAGAGAACATGACTGACAACATGTTTAGTGGCCTCCCCATCTGTAAAGATGCACAGATAAAACCACTAAAAGTATCAACAGAGACATGGATATATTTTAACTTTCCAAAGGGGGGATAGTGGGTGACATCCATCTGCCACAACTCACCATGAAATAGCCCGTGGGGGTTGACTCCCACATGTGGCTCAGGTAAAAGGGTCAGGCAGCCCTTACACTGCCAAACAATTTGTCGTGCCTGTTCGCGGGTGATGGAAAATTTAAGTCTCAAGGTATAGGCATTAAGATGGTGTAAATCATGGGCCTGTTGAGCAGCAGTGAGAGGAGTGGTAGACAAGGCAGAGGCCACTACCTGGGTAGCCCGATCAACTATATCGTTGCCTTCAGGCAGCAGCCCAGACAGGCCAGAATGAGCATGAATATGGCCAACAAAAAAAAAGGAAACTTGCGGGCAAGGATAAGTTTTTTGAAGTTTAGAAAACAATGGGGAAGCATTGTTAGAGGGGCGAATATATGGAACAGTTCCTAGAAGAGGAACAGAGGAGGTCACATAAGCACTATCTGTATACAAGTTAAAATGGGTTTCAGGCAGGAGTTCAAACACCCTAACAATAGCTGCCGGTTCAACAAGCTGTGCCGAGGAAAAGTCTGTCATAAAACGTGAGACCTCTCCACCAATGCTGAAGGCAGCCACACCTGAGGAGGACCCGTCAGTAAAGGCTACCACAGCCCCAGCAATTGGGCCTGGTTTTGTTCTCTTTGGGAAAATCACAGGTGTCCTATGTAAGAATTGAACTAGTTTATCAGTGGGATAATGGTTATCGATTACACCCTGGAAGGAGGTGCAATTAACTGCCCAGTCATCATTATTTCAAATTAGCCACTGAACCTGGGAGGCATTATAGGGGAGAACAATAATATCAGAATCTTTGCCAAAAAGCCTAAGGGCAGCTTCCCTGCCAAGACGCAGAATATGAGCAACCAGCTGAGGATATGTGGGCAGCACCCTAGAGGGAGAAGCCAGCAGATGGACCCAAAATAGAGGTTTAAGTTGCCACAGAAGACCAGTGGGAGAAAAGGGAGTAGGGAAAACAAGGAGCTGGAGGGGAAGATCTGGGGAGAAATATCCCATGTTTTGTTCATTGGTGACCTGTTCTACCTTGGCCAATGATATTTGTGCCTCATGGGTCAGAGTACATGGGGAGGACGGATCTGAGTCCCCTCGCAAAATGTCAAACAAAGGTTTTAATTCCCCTGTTTTAAGTTTCAAATAAGGGCGGAGCCAGTTAATATCTCCTAACAGGCGTTGAAAATCATTGAGAGTCTGTAAGGAATCTCGTCTTAACTGGACCTTCTGGGAGAGAACCTTATTAGGGAATAATTCAAAGCCCAAGAATAAGTGAGGGGGTGAATCTGAACTTTCTCAGGGGAGATCTGGAGTCCCAGACTCTGGAGGGCATTAATAAATTTTTGACCAGTACAATAAAATTGACCCTTATCAGACCTCGCAAGAAGAATGACATCTGTATAATGTATAATATATAATATATAAGTCAGGGTAAGACATCCTGGAAGGGTCAATTGTCTGAGCCACATACTTTTGGCAAAGGGTGGGACTATTGGCCATGCCTTGAGGGAGAACCCTCCACTGAAAACGGGGGGGTGGGGGGGGGAGGCCTGACAAAATTGACTATGGGGAGGCTAAATGCAAAGCATTTGCAATCTTCAGGGTGAAGAGGAATGGAAAAGAAGCAATCTTTTAAGTCAATGACTAATTTGACATGTCCCCTGGGAATAGCCACTGGAGAGAGAAGCCCAGGCTGAAAAGCCTCCATGGGGACCATGGTCTTATTGACCACTCTAAGATCTTGTAACAATCGCCATTTGCCACTTTGCTTTCGTATGACGAATACTGGGGTATTCCAAGGTGATGTGGAAGGCTCGATATGCCCAGCAGCCAACTGTTCCTGCACTAACTCTATGGCTGCTGACAGCGTTTCAGAGGGGAGGGACCATTGGTCAATCCAGACAGGGGAGTCATTTTTCCACGTAATCTTGTCTGCCTGTTGTGCAGGGGGAGCAATGGTCCTTATGAAAAATGGGTATTATAGCCCAAGCCTGCATGATCCACCTTGGGGGTGGCCTCTATCAGTGTAGGCCTCCCTTGGCTGTTTTTACCCAGTCTCTGTCCAGGGAGATAGCCCTGGGAAAGCATTTGTTGAGCAATAACTTCATTGGGACTGCACATAAAGACTTTTATTTGAGAGAGAATATCTCTTCCCCAAAGGTTAACAGGTAGGCCAGGAACAACGAAGTGCTGAATGGAGCCAGAATTTCCCTCATTGTCTTCCCCAGTCAGCAGCTGTGAGCTCTGGAGAGTATTTTTTGATTGTCCAATTCCCTGCAAGTGGGTTAAAGAGGCTTGCAATGGCCAGGTGGTGGGCCAGGCACTCTGTGAGATTACAGTGGAATCAGCAGTGCCTGAGTCTAAGAAGCCCTCAAAGCTCTTGCCGTTTATCTTAAGGCGGAGTTAGGGCGGTCCCTGGTAATTGCCTGGACCCAGTAAAGATCTGATGAGCCTGGCTGTGAGGAGCCATGCTGTGCACCTATCACTGGGTGGGAGGTATCTAGAGGCAGAGAGGCAGGGCTTTCGCTAGGCGTTGCCCTTTGAATACCAGGTGTGAGCAGCGGGTGTGGTGGCAGTCCCAAAGGTGCCAGGGACTGCAGCTAAGTCGTATGACTTGCACCTGACTTCCTCATATAAGCCACAAACATCTTGAGAGCTGCACAGGTGTACCAGGATACTGGTGAATCCATTTTGGTGGAGATATGCCCCTGCTGCCCTGATTAGCTGAAGCTGTGTGCCTGGTGAGGTGACGTGGCCTGCTGTGAGTGGATGGGAACTGAGAGTATATAAGAGTGAGAGGCCCAGGGTTCGAGGGAGATATAAACAACGGAGATATATAAACAAGGGAGATATAAACAAGAAGAAACAGGACTGAATAAACGTGTGCAGAAGGATCCTGTTGCAGCGTCGTTCTTCCTGGCCAATTGGGCGCGAGCAAGAACCAGGCCTAGAGGCGCACTAACTAAAATCTTAATTTCTCTGGTGTAATCGTTATCTACTAGAGAGGGGTGAACCGTAAGTCCCTTTAAGGTAGTGGAGGCACGACCCAGAATTAAAAAATAAGTATGGGGGACTCAGCAGAACTTAGGAAATTAGTCTGAACAGGTTAGAGGGTGCGCCAGAGAACCGGACAGCTTCTGGGACGGGCAGAAGCACAGAGCCGCTGAGGCAGCAGCCTGGGCGGGCCGCAGACAACCGGCCACCATCCGGACCAGAGGACAGGTGTCCGCCTGGCTTGGGAGGCGACCTCAGCCTCAGCAGCAGCGGTCGCCATCTTGGTTCCGGGACTCAGCAGAACTTAGGAAATTAGTCTGAACAGGTGAGAGGGTGCGCCAGAGAACCGGACAGCTTCTGGGATGGGCGGAAGCACAGAGCCGCTGAGGCAGCAGCCTGGGCGGGCCGCAGATAACCGGCCACCATCCGGACCAGAGGACAGGTGTCCGCCTGGCTTGGGAGGCGACCTCAGCCTCAGCAGCAGCGGTCGCCATCTGGGTTCCGGGACTCCGCGGGACCTAGGAAATTAGTCTGAACAGGTTAGAGGGTGCGCCAGAGAACCGGACAGCTTCTGGGACGGGCAGAAGCACAGAGCCGCTGAGGCAGCAGCCTGGGCGGGCCGCAGATAACCGGCCACCATCCGGACCAGAGGACAGGTGTCCGCCTGGCTCGGGAGACGGCCTTGGCCTCAGGAGCAGCGGTCACCATCTTGGTTCCAGGACTCCCTGGAACTTAGGATTTTAGTCTGCACAGGTGAGAGTCTGCACCACAGAAGCTGACAGCTTCTGGGAACTGCCAAAGCAACACAGCTTCTGAGAGAGGCCCTGTTTTGGGCCTTTTTCTTCGACCAGGAGGAGGTCCAAAAACAAGATATCTGCGCACCTTCCCTGTAAGAGAGCTTGCCAGCAGAGAGTGCTCTGAGGACTGAAACTCAGAGGAGAGAATCTGTCTCCCAGGTCTGCTGAGAGACGGTAACAGAATCACCAGAAGAACAATCTCTAAACAGAGTCAACTATAACTACTAACTCCAGAGATTACCAGATGGCGAAAGGTAAACGTAGGAATCCTACTAACAGGAACCAAGACCACTCACCATCATCAGAACCCAGTACTCCCACTTCGCCCAGTCCAGGGCACCCCAACACACCCGAAAACCTAGACCTAGATTTAAAAGCATATCTCATGATGATGGTAGAGGACATCAAGAAGGACTTTAATAAATCACTTAAAGAAATACAGGAGAACACTGCCAAAGAGTTACAAGTCCTTAAAGAAAAACAGGAAAACACAATCAAACAGGTAGAAGTCCTTACAGAAAAAGAGGAAAAAACATACAAACAGGTGATGGAAATGAACAAAACCATACTAGACCTAAAAAGGGAAGTAGAAACAATAAAGAAAACTCAAAGTGAGGCAACACTGGAGATAGAAACCCTAGGAAAGAAATCTGGAACCATAGATTTGAGCATCAGCAACAGAATACAAGAGATGGAAGAGAGAATCTCAGGTGCAGAAGATTCCATAGAGAACATCGGCACAACAATCAAAGAAAATGGAAAATGCAAAAAGATCCTAACTCAAAATATCCAGGAAATCCAGGACACAATGAGAAGACCAAACCTACGGATAATAGGAGTGGATGAGAATGAAGATTTTCAACTCAAAGGACCAGCAAACATCTTCAACAAAATTATTGAAGAAAACTTCCCAAATATAAAGAAAGAGATACCTATGAACATACAAGAAGCCTACAGAACTCCAAATAGACTGGACCAGAAAAGAAATTCCTCCCGACACATAATAATCAGAACAACAAATGCACTAAATAAAGATAGAATACTAAAAGCGGTAAGGGAAAAAGGTCAAGTAACATACAAAGGCAAGCCTATCAGAATTACACCAGATTTTTCACCAGAGACTATGAAAGCCAGAAGAGCCTGGACAGATGTTATACAGACACTAAAAGAACACAAATTCCAGCCCAGGCTACTATACCCAGCCAAACTCTCAATTACCATAGATGGAGAAACCAAAGTATTCCACGACAAAACCAAATTCTCACATTATCTCTCCACGAATCCAGCCCTTCAAAGGGTAATAACAGAAAAAAACCAATACAAGAACGGGAACAATGCCCTAGAAAAAACAAGAAGGTAATCCCTCAACAAACCTAAAAGAAGACAGCCACAAGAACAGAATGCCAACTTTAACAACAAAAATAACAGGAAGCAACAATTACTTTTCCTTAATATCTCTTAACATCAATGGTCTCAACTCCCCAATAAAAAGACATAGACTAACAAACTGGCTACACAAACAAGACCCAACATTTTGCTGTTTACAGGAGACACATCTCAGAGAAAAAGATAGACACTACCTCAGAATAAAAGGCTGGAAAACAATTTTCCAAGCAAATGGACTGAAGAAACAAGCTGGAGTAGCCATCCTAATATCTGATAAGATTGACTTCCAACCCAAAGTCATCAAAAAAGACAAGGAGGGGCACTTTGTTCTCATCAAAGGTAAAATCCTCCAAGAGGAACTCTCAATTCTGAATATCTATGCGCCAAATACAAGGGCAGCCACATTCATTAAAGAAACTTTAATAAAGCTCAAAGCACACATTGCACCTCACACAATAATAGTGGGAGACTTCAACACACCACTTTCACCAATGGACAGATCATGGAAACAGAAACTAAACAGGGACACACTGAAACTAACAGAAGTGATGAAACAAATGGATCTGACAGATATCTACAGAACATTTTATCCTAAAACAAAAGGATATACCTTCTTCTCAGCACCTCATGGTACCTTCTCCAAAATTGACCACATAATAGGTCACAAAACAGGCCTCAACAGATTCAAAAATATTGAAATTGTCCCATGTATCCTATCAGATCACCATGCACTAAGGCTGATCTTCAATAACAAAAAAAATAACAGAAAGCCAACACTCACGTGGAAACTGAACAACACTCTTCTCAATGATACCTTGGTCAAGGAAGGAATAAAGAAAGAAATTAAAGACTTTTTAGAGTTTAATGAAAATGAAGCCACAACGTACCCAAACCTTTGGGACACAATGAAAGCATTTCTAAGAGGGAAACTCATAGCTCTGAGTGCCTCCATGAAGAAACGGGAGAGAGCACATACTAGCAGCTTGACAACACATCTAAAAGCTCTAGAAAAAAAGGAAGCAAATTCACCCAAGAGGAGTAGACGGCAGGAAATAATCAAACTCAGGGGTGAAATCAACCAAGTGGAAACAAGAAGAACTATTCAAAGAATTAACCAAACGAGGAGTTGGTTCTTTGAGAAAATCAACAAGATAGATAAACCCTTAGCTAGACTCACTAGAGGGCACAGAGACAAAATCCTAATTAACAAAATCAGAACTGAAAAGGGAGACATAACAACAGATCCTGAAGAAATCCAAAACACCATCAGATCCTTCTACAAAAGGCTATACTCAACAAAACTGGAAAACCTGGACGAAATGGACAAATTTCTGGACAGATACCAGGTACCAAAGTTGAATCAGGATCAAGTTGACCTTCTAAACAGTCCCATATCCCCTAAAGAAATAGAAGCAGTTATAAATAGTCTCCCAGCCAAAAAAAGCCCAGGACCAGACGGGTTTAGTGCAGAGTTCTATCAGACCTTCAAAGAAGATCTAATTCCAGTTCTGCACAAACTTTTTCACAAGATAGAAGTAGAAAGTACTCTACCCAACTCATTTTATGAAGCCACTATTACTCTGATACCTAAACCACAGAAAGATCCAACAAAGATAGAGAACTTCAGACCAATTTCTCTTATGAATATCGATGCAAAAATCCTCAATAAAATTCTCGCTAACCGAATCCAAGAACACATTAAAGCAATCATCCATCCTGACCAAGTAGGTTTTATTCCAGGAATGCAGGGATGGTTTAATATACGAAAATCCATCAATGTAATCCACTATATAAACAAACTCAAAGACAAAAACCACATGATCATCTCGTTGGATGCAGAAAAAGCATTTGACAAGATCCAACACCCATTCATGATAAAAGTTCTGGAAAGATCAGGAATTCAAGGCCCATACCTAAACATGATAAAAGCAATCTACAGCAAACCAGTAGCCAACATCAAAGTAAATGGAGAGAAGCTGGAAGCAATCCCACTAAAATCAGGGACTAGACAAGGCTGCCCACTTTCTCCCTACCTTTTCAACATAGTACTTGAAGTATTAGCCAGAGCAATTCGACAACAAAAGGAGATCAAGGGGATACAAATTGGAAAGGAGGAAGTCAAAATATCACTTTTTGCAGATGATATGATAGTATATATAAGTGACCCTAAAAATTCCACCAGAGAACTCCTAAACCTGATAAACAGCTTCGGTGAAGTAGCTGGATATAAAATTAACTCAAACAAGTCAATGGCCTTTCTCTACACAAAGAATAAACAGGCTGAGAAAGAAATTAGGGAAACAACACCCTTCTCAATAGTCACAAATAATATAAAATATCTCGGCGTGACTCTAACTAAGGAAGTGAAAGATCTGTATGATAAAAACTTCAAGTCTCTGAAGAAAGAAATTAAAGAAGATCTCAGAAGATGGAAAGATCTCCCATGCTCATGGACTGGCAGGATCAATATTGTAAAAATGGCTATCTTGCCAAAAGCAATCTACAGATTCAATGCAATCCCCATCAAAATTCCAACTCAATTCTTCAACGAATTAGAAGGAGCAATTTGCAAATTCATCTGGAATAACAAAAAACCTAGGATAGCAAAAACTCTTCTCAAGGATAAAAGAACCTCTGGTGGAATCACCATGCCGGACCTAAAGCTTTACTACAGAGCAATTGTGGTAAAAACTGCATGGTACTGGTATAGAGACAGACAAGTAGACCAATGGAATAGAATTGAAGACCCAGAAATGAACCCACACACCTATGGTCACTTGATCTTCGACAAGGGAGCTAAAACCATCCAGTGGAAGAAAGACAGCATTTTCAACAAATGGTGCTGGCACAACTGGTTGTTATCATGTAGAAGAATGCGAATCGATCCATACTTATCTCCTTGTACTAAGGTCAAATCTAAATGGATCAAAGAACTTCACATAAAACCAGAGACACTGAAACTTATAGAGGAGAAAGTGGGGAAAAGCCTTGAAGATATGGGCACAGGGGAAAAATTCCTGAACAGAACAGCAATGGCTTGTGCTGTAAGATCGAGAATTGACAAATGGGACCTAATGAAACTCCAAAGTTTCTGCAAGGCAAAAGACACCGTCAATAAGACAAAGAGACCACCAACAGATTGGGAAAGGATCTTTACCTATCCTAAATCAGATAGGGGACTAATATCCAACATATATAAAGAACTCAAGAAGGTGGACTTCAGAAAATCAAACAACCCCATTAAAAAATGGGGCTCAGAACTGAACAAAGAATTCTCACCTGAGGAATACCGAATGGCAGAGAAGCACCTGAAAAAATGTTCAACATCCTTAATCATCAGGGAAATGCAAATCAAAACAACCCTAAGATTCCACCTCACACCAGTCAGAATGTCTAAGATCAAAAATTCAGGTGACAGCAGATGCTGGCGAGGATGTGGAGAAAGAGGAACACTCCTCCATTGTTGGTGGGATTGCAGGCTTGTACAACCACTCTGGAAATCCGTCTGGCGGTTCCTCAGAAAATTGGACATAGTACTACCGGAGGATCCAGCAATACCTCTCCTGGGCATATATCCAGAAGATGCCCCAACTGGTAAGAAGGACACATGCTCCACTATGTTCATAGCAGCCTTATTTATAATAGCCAGAAGCTGGAAAGAACCCAGATGCCCCTCAACAGAGGAATGGATACAGAAAATGTGGTACATCTACACAATGGAGTACTACTCAGCTATTAAAAAGAATGAATTTATGAAATTCCTAGCCAAATGGATGGACCTGGAGGGCATCATCCTGAGTGAGGTAACACATTCACAAAGGAACTCACACAATATGTACTCACTGATAAGTGGATATTAGCCCAAAACCTAGGATACCCAAGATATAAGTTACAATTTCCTAAAGACATGAAACTCAAGAAAAATGAAGACTGAAGTGTGGACACTATGCCCCTCCTTAGAAGTGGGAACAAATCACCCTTGGAAGGAGTTACAGAGACAAAGTTTGGAGCTGAGATTAAAGGGTGGACCATGTAGAGACTGCCTTATCCAGGGATCCACCCCATAATCAGCATCCAAACGCTGACACCATTGCAAACACTAGCAAGATTTTATCGAAAGGACCCAGATGTAGCTGTCTCTTGTGAGACTATGCCGGGGCCTAGCAAACACAGAAGTGGATGCCCACAGTCAGCTAATGGATGGATCACAGGGCTCCCAATGGATGAGCTAGAGAAAGTACCCAAGGAGCTAAAGGGATCTGCAACCCTATAGGTGGATCAACATTATGAACTAACCAGTACCCCGGAGCTCTTGACTCTAGCTGCATATGTATCAAAAGATGGCCTAGTCGGCCATCACTGGAAAGAGAGGCCCATTGGACACACAAACTTTATATGCCCCAGAACAGGGGAACGCCAGGGCCAAAAAGGGGGAGTGGGCAGGTAGGGGAGTGGGGGTGGGTGGGTATGGGGGACTTTTGGTATAGCATTGGAAATGTAAATGAGCTAAATACCTAATAAAAAATGGAAAAAAAAATAAGTATGAGGTGAAGGAGGCCCAAAGACCCCAGTGGAAAGGATTTAGACGCCTTCCTGAGGTGTTAGTATTGAGTCGGCGGGGGCACACAAGTCCAGTCCTGCACTACCTGGTGTGGCTCAGTAGAGACTAGGGGCTGGTTTGGCTGCTGGCTGTTCCCCATGGCAAGAAGAAATGAGATGGGTTGGAGGCCCCTGAAGGGGAGGCAGAGGATTCCCAGAGATGTCTGTTTTAGATTTGCAGGCATTAGCCCAATGTTTGCCCTTCTGGCACCGTGGGCAGGGGGTGTTGGGTGGTACAAGGTTAGCAGCAGCAGACCCCACTGAAGGCTGAGGGACATTAGCAAAAGGAGATGACAAGGGACACTGGCGGGCAAAATGCCCAGGCTGGCCACATTTAAAACAGCCTTTCTGTGGGCCAGTCTGCTGAAGAGCTGCACCAGTAGCCATAACAGGCTGAAGTTCTGGGCCCATCGCAACGTGGACTGTTTGAGACATCTTATGGGTAAAGGTATCCACATCACGGCAGAGGTGAATCATTTCATTAAGGTCTTTGTCCCCAATTTTACCGCAAAAGACAGCCTTACAGGCCGAATTAGCATTCTCATAAGCCAATTGTTTAATAAGCTTATTGCCGGCATCCTCATGACCTAGGGTCCTCTCTGCAGCCTCAAGTAGACGACTCACAAATTCACTACAGTCTTTTTGGGCCCCTTGAATAACTTTAGTTAGGGGCGTGATAACGAACCTTTTGCTGGAATTGCTTGCCAAGTACTAGCCAGGAGACCGACAGGGAGATGTCCCTGCCGTGCCTCTGCTGCGTATTTACCTTGACCACTAAGTTTTTCAAAAGTCCAGGTGGCAAAGACACCTGAGGGGACCTCTGGTTAGTTACTGCAATCGACTGGCAATGATTGAGGAAGTCAGCTTTCTACGACAGGAATTGCCCACGGGTCAAAACAGATTGAACTACCCGAATCGCTTTCGTTTCCAGACTCAGCCGAGAGGTCAGTAGTCTGACTGAGGGTACAATTTCTGTGGAGGCAGATTCGGCTTGGGCGGTTGGAGGGTGGTCCTCCGCAGTGGAGGTGGGAGGGTCATTGCTGGCAGCTCCTGTGGAATGGGTAATTACAGGGAAAGCCAGCGTTTTAGATTTTATGCCCTGAGGAGTTTTCTTTTTTACACTGCCCGAGGCTTCGGCAGGTCGAGGCGCAAGGATAGTTTCCTTAAGATATGCCTGCAGCATGGTGAGTTCTGTAGAAAGGTGGGTGTACTATTTCTGGAGCTGTAAAACTTCTTGTAACCCCGCGACCTGTGACACGAGTTTGTCTCTGGCATCTATGAGAGTGAGGATAGGCAATGTTGGGGGTCAAGGGGCGGGTGCACAGATTGGCAGAAGGTAGGGAGGAAGCCCCCTGCGGAGGGGCTGAGGCATGCAGTGGCTCATCCGGCTTACGAGAATGAACCACCTCTTCCTCCGAAGTGTCTGTGTCCCCAGGACCTAGAGGCCCCTCAGCCAAGGGTTTTTTTTTTAAAGACTGGATTGATCAGTGGCATGTCAATAAGAGACGGATCCACTGGGAGAAGGGGATAAAGAGAAGCCTGCAGGGCTTCAGGCATGTCTGTAATTATTGAAGGAGGTTTCTTGGTGGAGAGGGAGCTCACTGAAGCCGCCTGAGACAAGGGGTGGAGACAGTATTCCGCGACTGACTAAAGTTGCTGCTTCTCAGGATCATTAATCGTGCTTTCTACTAAATCACGAATGGGTCCCCAATAAGGGCCCTGCCTGGCCGATATTTAATTTTCGACCTACCCTTCGCCATTTTTTATGGTGTATCTCTGCCCCGTCAATTATAAACCAGGAGCATGCTTGATCTATAAAAATAAAAAAGTTTATCAAATCTTTTTTCTTAACTCGAACTCCCCTTTCCCTGAGTGAAGCTTTCAGGTCTCTGATGAAGACTGCTTCCTTCAACAGCTTAGTTCCCATTTCTTAGCGGAGAGGAATCAACTTACCGAGGACGATTTCCCCTATGAGTGGTAGGAGCGTTCCTCAAACGGCTTATTCTTCTAGTTGTGATGAAATTCTCTTGGAGCTAGTCTCCGTGGTCTCCACCAGACAAAGGTCCGTGCCTCAAGCCCCACGTCTGAGCACCACTCTGTCCCAACCAGCAGGACTTAGTTATTCCGTGGGTCGAGGAGGACCGAGGCCTGAAAGAGAAACGGGCAGAGATAAGGGAGCAAGACCAAGTAAAGAGTTGTCAAGGTCTGTTAGGAGCTAGGAGCCTGGTTATAAGCACACAGTGAGAAAAAATAGGGAGGGGTCGAGGGGGTATAATAAAAGTACAGAGAGAGGGATGGACATCTGAAGCAAATGCTGTTTGCAGCCTTCAAACATCTTGCAGGTTATCCTGGAATGTTGGCCCTATCTAAACAGTCCCAGGCACCAAATGGAGACATGAAGGAGGGGGTGACATAACTCCCATCAAAGGGTCAGCTGTATCTTCAGGGTAAGAGTTGTTGAGGGTCTGGTTTCCCACAGTTTGGTCTCTCACACTTTATGAGTCTATTGGTTTGGAATGAAAATCTTCTTATATGAGAAAGATATGAATATCAGGAACATAAAATGGAATAGTTACCATGAATGAATATCTTACAAAACATAATGAAAACCCCCAAAGTGGTGTTGTTGAGAAATGAAGCCTTTGGGGGAAGCAAGTCCAAGTCACAAGAGCAGCAATCCTTTGAAGGGAAGCTTCAGAGAGATAATGAGGGGGGGAGAGGGGTAGAGGGAGGAAGAGAGAGAGAGAGAGAGAGAGAGAGAGAGAGAGAGAGAGAGAGAGAGTTAGTTCACTATGCTCTCTTGTGTACTGAGGACATGGCATTGTTCTATTCTTCCCTCCTACTCATTCTATCACAGGAGATGCAGTTACAGATACCAGATTAAAAGCAGAGAGTAGACTCCACAGCTAGCCTCTTGGCCCTGTATTTCCCAGTCTCCTGCACTGTGATAAATTAAACCCTAACCCTCATAGATTGCCTTGCCACAGATATTTTGTTATAGAAGCACAATAGACTCAGAGCCCTTACTTCAAAGCAGCTATACAAGAAAAGGGAACAATCTTGGTTTCTAAACCTCCTTACAGCATAGTAAATAACAGCCTGAAAACAACCTTTAACTTGTCTGGCCCCAGCCTCCAGCCTCCAGCCCCATTTACCACAGAACATGCCCAGGATAAGGTAGTATGACATCCAGAGCTGGCTGACTCTTGCTTATTGAATGTATGCTGAACACACAACTGCACCTCTCCAGGCCTCAGCAATTACCTTTGGAAATAATACTTAAAGAAGCACAAAGTTAGAGAGAAACACTCAGTGAGAAAGTTGCCATGAGTACTCAGGAAGGTCCTTCACCAGACCCTAGATCTGCAATCATTCTGATCTTTGAAGGTTTTCTGAGTGTCTAGAAGTCTGAGAATTGAATTTCTCTTGTTATAACAGCCTGTTATAAGGCAGTGAAGACTGAGTGTGAACTGGAAACCCAGCTGCCACCTCCAAGTAAGCACTCAGAAATGCCAGCTCCTCCCCCATGCCACACCTTGATCATTATTTGACTTTCCATTCATCAATCACAATCATGGAGGGACTCAGGGTCATTGTTCTGTGTGAAAGCTCTGCATGCATGTATGGTAGTGAAAGTTTCCTGTAGATCCTGATGATGGGGACTCTTTAAATGATGGGATTGAAGGTTCACTGTAGATGCTAATGATAGGGAATCCCTTGAAATGCAAGTCCTCTTCTCCCAGCCAAATCCCATTCTTCTTTTCTGATTTTCTTTGAGGTTTTGATAGAGTAAATTATGGAAATGGAAACTCTAGCTCTGTCATGTCACACAACTTTGCATCTTTCTTTAGACTGAAAAAGCAAGGAACATGCTCAATATCCAAGATTGCTTTGATCAGAACACTCAAAACAATGAAAGAAATTAAAGAGAACAGTGAAGAAGGGTTTTATGGATAGGAAGAGAAAAGAACAAGAGAATAGGAAAACAGAAAAGAAAACAACAAAAAGAATGCCTAGTTGGCCCTGGGACTCCGCAGAAAGTTGTCTGCACAGGCAAGTGTGTGGACCACAGAAGCTAACAGCTTCTGGGACAGGCGAGAGCCACAGAGCTTCTGGGGCAGCACTGTTTTCAGGCTCCAGACATCCGGCCACCTTCCTGGCCAGAGGACAGGGGTCCACCCGACCCAGGAGGTTTTTGCCTCAGGATCTGCGGAAGCCATCTTGGCTCCGGGACTCTGCAGAAAGTTGTCTGCACATGTGAGACTGTGGACCACAGAAGCTAACAGCTTCTGGAACAGGCAAAAGCCACAGAGCTTCTTAGGCAGCGCCATTTTTGGGCTCCAGACATCCAGCCACCTTCCCGGCCAGAGCACAGGTGTCCGCCCGGCCCCGGAGGCTTTTGCCTCAGGATCGGCGAGAGCCACCTTGGTTCACAGACTCCTCAGAAAGTAGCCTGCACAGGTGAAAGTGTGGACTACAGAAGCTAACAGCTTCTGGGACAGGCGAGAGCCTCAGAGCTTCTGAGGCAGCGCACTTTTTAGGCTCCAGACATCCGGCCACCTTCCCGGCCAGAGGTCAGGTGTCCGCCCGGCCTGGGAGGCCCTAGCCTCAGGATCCCCGGGAGCCATTTTGGTTCTGGAAATCCGCAGAAAGTAGTCTGCACAGGTGAGAGTGTTGGCTACTGATATTAACAGCTTCTGGGACAGGCCAAAGCAACACAACTTCTGGGAAAGGTCCTGTTTTGGCCCTTCATCTTCGGCCAGGAGGAGGTCCAAACTCCACATGACAGTGCATCTTCCCTGTAAGAGGTGAGCTTGTCTGCAGAGAATGCTCTGACCACTGAAACTCAGAGGAGAGAGCTAGTCTCCCAGGTCTGCTGATAGAGGGTAACAGAATCACTAGAGGAACAATCTCTAAACAGAGACAACTATAACAACTAACTCCAGAGATTACCAGATGGCAAAAGGTAAATGTAAGAATCTTACTAACAGAAATCAAGACCACTCACCATCATCAGAACCCAGAACTCCCACTTCGCCAAGTCCAGGGCACCCCAACACACCCAAAAACCTAGACCTGGATTTAAAAGCATATCTCATGATGATGGTAGAGGACATCAAGAAGGACTTTCATAACTCACTTAAAGAAATACAGGAGAACACTGCTAAAGAGTTACAAGTCCTTAAAGAAAAACAGGAAAACACAACCAAACAGGTAGAAGTCCTTAAAGAAAAACAGGAAAACACATCCAAACAGGTGATGGAAATGAACAAAACCATACTAGACCTAAAAAGGGAAGTAGAAACAATAAAGAAAACCCAAAGTGAGGCAACGCTGGACATAGAAACCCCAGAAGAGAAATCTGGAACCATAGATGCGAGCATAAGCAACAGAATACAAGAGATGGAAGAGAGAATCTCAGGTGAAGATTCCATAGAGAACATCGGCACAACAATCAAAGATAATACAAAACTCAAAAAGATCCTAACTCAAAACATCCAGGAAATCCAGGACACAATGAGAAGACCAAACCTACAAATAATAGGAGTGGATGAGAATGAAGATTTTCAACTCAAAGGACCAGCAAATATCTTCAACAAAATTATAAAAGAAAACTTCCCAAATATAAAGAAAGAGATGCCCATGAACATACAAGAAGCCTACAGAACTTCAAATAGACAAGACCAGAAAAGAAATTCCTCCCGACACATAATAATCAGAACATCAAATGCACTAAATAAAGGTAGAATACTAAAAGCAGTAAGGGAAAAGGGTCAAGTAACATATAAAGGCAAGCCTATCAGAATTACACCAGATTTTTCACCAGAGACTATGAAAGCCAGAAGAGCCTGGACAGATGTTATACAGACACTAAGAGAACACAGATTCCAGCCCAGGCTACTATACCCAGCCAAACTCTCAATTACCATAGATGGAGAAACCGAAATATTCCACAACAAAACCAAATTCACACATTATCTTTCCAGGAATCCAGCCCTTCAAAGGAAAATAACAGAAAAAGACCAATACAAGGACGGGAACCACGCCCTAGAAAAAGCAAGAAGGTAATCCCTCAACAAACCTAAAAGAAGACAGCCACAAGAACAGAATGCCAACTTCAAAAACGAAAATAATAGGAAGCAACAATTACTTTTCCTTAATATCTCTTAATATCAATGGACTCAACTCCCCAATAAAATGACATAGACTAACAAACAAACAAGACCCAACATTTTGCTGCTTACAGGAAACTCATCTCAGAGAAAAAGATAGACACTACCTCAGAATGAAAGGCTGGAAAACAATTTTCCAAGCAAATGGTATGAAGAAACAAGCTGGAGTAGCCATTCTAATATCTAATAAAATTGACTTCCAACCCAAAATCATCAAAAAAGACAAGGAGGGGCACTTCATACTCATCAACGATAAAATCCTCCAAGAGGAACTATCAATTCTGAATATCTATGCTCAAAATACAAGGGCAGCCACATTCATTAAAGAAACTTTAGTAAAGCTCAAAGCACACACTGCACCTCACACAATAATAGTGGGAGACTTCAACACACCACTTTCACCAATGGACAGATCATGGAAACAGAAACTAAACAGGGACACAGTGAACCTAACAGAAGTTATGAAACAAATGGATCTTACAGATACTACAGAACATTTTATCCTAAAACAAAAGGATATACCTTCTTCTCAGCACCTCATGACCACATAATTGGTCACAAAACAAGCCTCAACAGGTACAAAAATATTGAAATTGTCCCATGCATCCTCAGATCACCATGGACTAAGGCTGATCTTCAGTAGCAAAATAAATAATAGAAAGCCAACATTCGTGTGGAAACTGATCAACACTCTTCTCAGTGATACCTTGGTCAAGGAAGGTATAAAGAAAGAAATTAAGGACTATTTAGAGTTTAATGAAAATGAAGCCACAACATACCCAAACTTATGGGACACAATGAAGGCATTTCTAAGAGGAAAACTCATAGCTCTGAGTACCTCCAAAAAGAAACTTGAGAGAGCACACACTAACAGCTTGACAACACACCTAAAAGCGCTAGAAAAAAAGGAAGCAAATTCACCCAAGAGGAGTAGACGGCAGGAAATAATCAAACTCAGGGGTGAAATCAACCAAGTGGAAACTATTCAAAGAATTAACCAAACTAGGAGTTGGTTCTTTGAGAAAATCAACAAGATAGATAAACCCTTAGCTAGACTCACTAGAGGGCACAGGGACAACATCCTAATTAACAAAATCAAAATGAAAAGCGAGACATAACAACAGATCCTGAAGAAATCCAAAACAACATCAGATCCTTCTACAAAAGGCTATACTCAATAAAACTGGTAAACCTCGACAAAATGGACAAATTTCTAGACAGATACCAGGTACCAAAGTTAAATCAGGATCAAGTTAACGATCTAAACAGTCCCATATCCCCTAAAGAAATAGAAGCAGTCATTAATAGTCTCCCAGCCAAAAAAAGCCCAGGACCAGACAGATTTTTTGCAGAGTTCTATCAGACCTTCAAAGAAGATCTAATCCCAGTTCTTCACAGATTATTCCACAAAATAGAAACAGAAGGTACTCTACCCAACTCATTCTATGAAGCCACAATTACTTGATACCTAAACCACAAAAAGACCCAACAAAGATAGAGAACTTCAGACCAATTTCCCTTATGAATATTGATGCAAAAATCCTCAATAAAGTTCTTGCTAACCGATCCAAGAACACATCAAAACAATCATCCATCCTGAACAAGTAGGTTTCATCCCAGGAATGCAGGGATGGTTTAATATACGGAATTCATCAACTTAATCCAGTATATAAACAAACTCAAAGACAAAAACCACATGATCATTTCATTAGATGCTGAGAAAGCATTTGACAAAATCCAACACCCATTCATGATAAAAGTCTTGGAAAGATCAGGAATTCAAGGCCCATACCTAAACATGATAAAAGCAATCTACAGCAAATCAGTAGCCAACATCAAAGTGAATGGCACGAAGCTGGAAGCAATCCCACTAAAATCAGGGACTAGATAAGGCTGTCCACTCTCTCCCTACCTATTCAATATTGTACTTGAAGTCCTAGCCAGAGCAATTAGACAACAAAAGGAGATCAAGGGGATACAAATTGGAAAGGAAGAAGTCAAAATATCACTTTTTGCAGATGATATGATAGTATATATAAGTGACCCTAAAAATTCCACCAGAGGACTCCTAAACCTAATAAACAGCTTCAATGAAGTAGCTGGATATAAAATTAACTCAAACAAGTCAATGACCTTTCTGTACACAAAGGATAAACAGGCTGAGAAAGAAATTAGGGAAACAACACCCTTCTCAATAGTCACAAATAATATAAAATACCTTGGCGTGACTCTAACTAAGGAAGTGAAAGATCTGTATGATAAGAACTTCATGTCTCTGAAGAAAGAAATTAAAGAAGGTCTCAGAAGATGGAAAGGTCTCCCATGCTCATGGATTGGCAGGATCAATATAGTAAAAATGGCTATCTTGCCAAAAGCAATCTACAGATTCAATGCAATTTCCATCAAAATTCCAACTCAATTCTTCAACGAATTAGAAAGGGAATCGGCAGATTCATCTGGAATAACAAAAAACCTAGGATAGCAAAAACTCTTCTCAAGGATAAAAGAACCTCTGGTGAAATCACCATGCCCAACCTAAAGCTGTACTACAGAGTAATTGTGATAAAAACTGCATCGTACTGGTATAGTGACAGACAAGTAGACCAATGGAACAGAATTGAAGACCCAGAGATGAACCCACACACCTATGGTCACTTGATCTTTGACAAGGGAGCTAAAACCATTCAGTGGAAAAAAGACAGCATTTTCAACAAATGGTGCTGGCACAACTGGTTGTTATCATGTAGAAGATTACGAATTGATCCATTTCTATCTCCTTGAACTAAGGTCAAATCTAAGTGGATTAAGGAACCCCACATAAAACCAGAGACACTGAAACTTATAGAGGAGAAAGTAGGGAGCAGCCTCAAAGATATGGGTACTGGGGAAAAATTCCTGAATAGAACAGCAAAGGCTTGTGCTGTAAGATCAAGAATAAATAAATGGGACCTCATAAAACTGCAAAACTTCTGCAAGGCAAAAGACACCGTCAATAAGACAAAAAGACCACCAACAGATTGGGAAAGGATCTTTACCTATCCTAAATCTGATAGGGGACTAATATCCAATATATATAAAGAACTCAAGAAGGTGGACTCCAGAAAATCAAATAACCCCATTAAAAAATGGGGCTCAGAACTGAACAAAGAATTCTCACCTGAGAAATACCGAATGGCAGAGAAGTACCTGACAAAAATGTTCAACATCCTTAATCATCAGGGAAATGCAAATCAAAACAACCCTGAGATTCCACCTCACACCAGTCAGAATGGCTAAGATCAAAAATTCAGGTGACAGCAGATGCTGGCGAGAATGTGGAGAAAGAGGAACACTCCTCCATTGTTGGTGGGATTGCAAGCTTGTAAAACCACTCTGGAAATCAGTCTGGTGGTTCCTCAGAAAATTGGACATAGCACTACCAGAGGATCCAGCAACACCTCTCCTGGGCATATATCCAGAAGATGTCCCAACTGGTAAGAAGGACACATGCTCCACTATGTTCATAGCAGCCTTATTTATAATAGCCAGAAGCTGGAAAGAACCCAGATGCCCCTCAACAGAGGAATAGATTCAAAAAATGTGGTACATTTACACAATGGAGTACTACTCAGCTATTAAAAAGAATGAATTTATGAAATTCCTAGGCAAATGGATGGACCTGGAGGGCATCATCCTGAGTGAGGTAACCCAATCACAAAGGAACTCACACCATATGTACTCACTGATAAGTGGATATTAGCCCAGAAACTTAGGATACCCAGGATATAAAATACAATTTGCTAAACGCATGGTACTCAAGAAGAACGAAGACCAAAGTGTGGACACTTTGCCCCGTATTAGAATTGGGAACAAAACACCCGTGGAAGGAGTTACAGAGACAAAGTTTGGAGCTGTGACGAAAGGATGGACCATCTAGTGATTGCTATATCCAGGGATCCATCCCATAATCAGCTTCCAAACGCTGACACCATTACATACACTAGCAAGATTTTGCTGAAAGGACCCAGATATAGCTATGAGACTCTGCCGGGGCCTAGCAAACACAGAAGTGGATGCTCACAATCAGCTATTGCTTGGATCACAGGGCCCCCAATGGAGGAGCTAGAGAAAGCACCCAAGGAACTAAAGGGAACTGCAACCCTATAGGTGGAACAACAATATGAACTAACCAGTACCCTGGAGCTCTTGTCTCAAGCTGCATATGTATCAAAAGATGCCCTAGTCAGCCATCACTGGAAAGAGAGGCCCATTGGACTTTCAAACTTTATATGCCACAGTACAGGGGAACGCCAGGGCCAAAAAGGGGGAGTGGGTGTGTAGGGGAGTGGGGGGTGGGTATGGGGGACTTTTGGGATAGCATTGGAAATGTAAATGAGGAAAATATCTAATTTAGAAAATTTCAGAAAAAAAAGAATGCCTAATAATTAAAAAATCTAAAACCAAAATTAGATTCATTAGAAAGGGCAAAATATTAACTCACAAAAATATTTTTAAATGATGTTAAATACTAATAAAAGTAGATTAACATGTTTATAGATTGTTGTTAGGGATTTTCCTGGTTTAGTACAATAGTGGTTATAGGTTCTTTTCAAGAGCCATGCCTTTACTAATTCTGGGTAGTTTCCAGTGTCAGACATGGTATCACCCTGGTTGAGCGGGTCGTAAGTCTAATTCAAGAGCAACTGGTTAGCACCATTATATGTGTGCCACTTCTGCACTATTAGAATTATGGTTTCATGATGGTTATTTATGTAGTTTATAGAGATCATAGCTGAATAAAACTATCGGTTGCCTCCCTTCTACAAAAGCTTTCATGGTGCCTTCTGTTATCTTGAAAGCCACTATTCATAGATTGGGGTTATGGGTCAATTCTACCTCAGGAGTCTCTGGTCCCTGTTTCTGAAGTACATGTAATAGTACTTCTTCTGTGGGGTAACCAAGGGCAACAGCAATAGGGTGTGTGTTTGAGAGTCTCTTAGAAAACATTGCCAAACACCTTGAAAGAGTATTTCTCATGTCAGGTATAGGAGTTTTTGTTAGGTGACCTTTGGCTCCTAGACGGACTGCAGTGAGTCAATATGAGAAAATGTCGTTAAACTTTATGTGTATATTTTTACACTGAAATAGGTATAATTCCAGCTATAGTTAAAATTTTTAAGATAAATAGTTAATGGTATGATTCCTTGTGGTTTTTCAGTCATCCATATTGTTAGTTTATCTACCTGCTCCCTTCTCCTGTTTGGCTCCATTCTCTTTAATTGAGGAGCCCCATCCTTTCCCATTTCTCCTCTCAGATCAATTAGATTCTGCAATTCCACTTTACCTTCTTTCCATCTTCTTCTCTATTAACTTTTCTTTGCCTCTCTAAGAATCCTCCAATTTTACCACTTCCCCTATCATACCACTTGTTTCTTGATATTCTCCTTTACACTCATTCCAGCTTCTTCAATATTAACTTCTCTCCCTCTCCCCCAAGGATCACTCCTAATTCCCCATTTCACTGACCAGATTACTAGTAGCCTGCTATCTCCCCCTCTATTGTCCCCCAGTGCTGGCAATAGTCCTTTCTTACTTTCCTTGATTCATTAGCTACCTCAGGTTATGTATTCACACCTGAAGCCTAAGAGCTAGAAGCCTCCATTAAAAGAGGACATATGATGTTTGTTTTTCTGGGTCTTTGTTCCCTCACTCACTGTGCTTATAACAGTAATATGTCTTTTTGGTTAACTGTTACCTTGATTATTCTCAGTGGTAGTTTGTGTTTAATAATTATGGCTTTATATTTCTTTGAAAAGTCTCTCTGCTATTATCATTCTTTTCTTCAGCCTGAAATAATGCTTTCTGTGTTTTCCTTAAGTTTAGTTTGTTGGATATAATTCTTTTATGCTGTTTATGTTTTAGAAAATTTTGGCTTCCCTTCAATCATAGCAGATGATTTTGTTGGATGTATTACTTAGTTTGGCTAGCATAGTCTTTTAAGCCTTGGAATTCATTGAAGGTTTTCAAAGTTTCCAGTGAGAAATCTGTTGTTCTGGTGTGTTTTCCTTTATATGTGACTTGTGTTTTCTTCTCTTGAAGCTTTCAATTCGTTTTCTTTGTTATGTATTCTTAGTATTTTAACTATGATATGTCATGAGAACTTTCTTGTCAGGTCTTGGTGCTTCTTGTATTTGAACTAGTGTGTCTTTCTTTAGTTCAGGGAAGTTTTCTTCTATAATCTTGTTGAAGATCTGGCCTATGCTACTGACTTAGGATTCTTCTCCCTCCATAGGACAATAGATCTACAATTTTGTTTTGCATGGAGCTCCATATTTCCCTTTTTTTTCTCATGTTCCATAACTTTTTCATATCCCTTTTTTATTGGCTAAATCCTCTACTTAATCTTTAAGCCCTGATATTCTGTTTTCTACTTGACTCATTTCTCTTTGTAAGGTTGTCCTTTGAGTTTTCAGGATGAGTTATTTGAGTTTTTCAGTTCCACTTTCATTTCAGCTTCTCTCTCTCTCTCTCTCTCTCTCTCTCTCTCTCTCTCTCTCTCTCTCTCTCTCTCTCTCTGCATTGAGATGTAGTTCTCAAGTCCTAGATTGTCATCACTTTCATCAACCTTGAGTTTGTTTTTTCCTGGACCTGTTCAGCTGTTGATTTTTCTTAAGCTCGCTCTTCTTGATTCCATTAAGCTGTTTCATTGTTTCTTCTTTAAACTCCTTCAATTCTTTGAGGAAATTTATGACTGTTCTTTTTATTTCTATGATTAATGTAGTTTATGAAGGTAATTCACATGGTATAGCAAACACTGTGTGATGGCCATTATATTATGGTCACTGTGTGATGGCTGCCAAGTCTGGCTTGGCCATGTCAGGGATGGTGAGACAGAGTTCCTACCCCTGGAACAGAGCCAGCAGGGAGTGGGCCTCCACAAGTGTCAATGGTTGCTATGGGTGTAAGGCTTGTGTGTGTGTGTGTGTGTGTGTGTGTGTGTGTATTCATGTTCCTCCTGGAAATATTCTCCCTGCCAAGGTCAGAAACAGCACAAGTCCAAGAGTTGGGTTTGTGTTTAATGTCTCAGCAAAAGTGGTACAATGCTATGACTTTCAGGACACCCGTTAAGGATGTGGGGGGAAAAAAAACTCTAAAAACTGAGTTCAAAAATATGTCATTTCTCAACTATGCAAAATATAAGGCTACAATATTAATTTTATAAAGAACTTCACAGTTCTAAAAAACAAAGGCAACTGAACTATGAGCCAGCTTGTCAGAAATATACTAAGAAAGGAGATAAAGAGATTTAAGGAGTGGTGATCATAGGGCAAGATCCCACCCAGTGATGAGCTATCCACAGAGTTTTACAATAGCAAGAAAAAGCTGTTTTGAGCAGAACACAGAAATAGAGCCATCTGGAAAGCTGTCTTGAGCAAAACATAAGCTGTCACTTGGACCCACAATTTGACTTCACATCATTTTTTTTACCTCTCCCAGATGCTCCTTCTCACAGAACCCCTTTCCAAGCTGAGGCTGGTTCTATGGTATGGGCATGGTGTGATAGAAACTGTGTAAAGACCACATACAGGGGCTGGCACAGTGGCTATCACAGAACTATTATCACACAGTGGCCATCAGGAAGTTACCATCACACAGTAACCTTCATTTAGTGGCCATCACACAGTGGATATCAGAGTATTCATCACATCACAGCCATTACACAACAAACATCATCCAGTGGCCATCCAACCATGCCCATTAAACTGTGGCCATCTTTCAGTAGTCATTGCACTTTGGCTCTTATAACGTGTGTTAGTTAGAGTTTTACTGCTGTTAACAGACACTAAGACAACTCTTGTAAGGATTACATTTCTTTGGGGCTGGCTTACAAGTTCAGAAGTTCATTCCATTATCATCAAGGCAGGAACATGGCAGCATAAAGGCAGACATGGTACATAAGGAGCTGAGAGTTCTACACCTTCATTTGAAGATTGCTAGGAGAAGACTGGTTCTCATGTGGTTAGGTAGAGGGTCTTATTGCTCACCTCCACAGTGAAACAACTCCAACAAGGCCACACCTCCTAATAGTGCCTGCCTCTCCCTGAACCAAGCATATTCAAGTCATGACATGTGGGGCAAACATTTCAATAGGTTTTGGAGAGAAGAGGCTGACTTGTTTTTTATACTTTTGATATTCCTGAGGTTAGACATAGACATGTAGAATTCTTTTGTTAATTTTAAGTTTCTTATCAGTGGAGCAGGGTTGAGAAGAAGAGAGGATATAGAAGTAGGTTGGATTTATAGGTTGGAATTTTCTTGGGTGGAATGAAGTCATGTGGACAGAGGAAAGTGGGTTCGTATACAAGATTTGCTTCCTGTTATAAGCTGGGAGTATGAGAGTAAATAGGTCTGAGTTGAAAGGCTGCATATGATGTGGGAGAATCTTGTTGATAGGTAGAGGGCATATTGGCCCAAACCTAGAGCATGCCTATGCAGTGAAGGCAGAGAAGACCACACTAGGTTGGTACACTGGTAGTGGGACCCAGGCTAAATCTGGTAGATTTGGGCAAGGGAACTTACTAGGGTAGACTCTGGAAGAGGATATGAGATGAATGAATATGGAATGAGTTTGTGGATATGGCACAAATGGTCCTGTGGGTAAGTCGTGTTGTTGAGTATGGCACAGATAGAGGTTGTGGAACTAAATTGAGCCACTGGATTTGCACAAGCCTAGAAGTAGGCTACCGTAGGCTAGTACACTGTGTGTGAGATATAGAAATACAAGTATTGCTGGTGATAGTCACCAGACTAGATCCTAAAGAAGGACATAGAAGTCTGGATATGGAGTATGTTGGTGTAAGTAGCACAAAGTATATATAATTTTTAAAAATCATTTGTTTATACATTGAAGAAAACAATAAAAGCATACATGTAAACAACTGAATTGTTCATAGGCTATTTCTTAATGAAATAGGATGAATAGTATAATTTTGCAAGAATAATCATCTAGCTGGAAAGGGGGAAAGTATGTTTACAAAGAAATAGGTCAAAAACTGACAGGTACAGCAGAGAGCACTGTACGGAATGATTGTAGACACTTAGCATGCAAAGCATCCTGTTGGACAGACTATGTCAGAAATGTACTGTGTCATTATTGTGCCTGTAGTCACCCCAAAGTTGAATATTTCAAAACCTTTTATCTTTCACAAGCACAAATGTGATGAGCACAAACCTCACTTTGTTCACTGGTGATGTTTTCATCTAGTTGTATACACAAAGTTTATGACCAGCAATGCTGTAAGAATGTGATTCTAATGAAACCAAATAAGAATCTGATCACTTTCCAAAGCCCCAACTCTCAACCCTGTCATGTATCATACTGGAGGTTAGGTCCCAACATAGAAATGGTGAGGACAGAAACATTCAGCCCATGCAGCTGGGAACACAGGACCTCACTGCATGCTCATTTTCCCTCTGGGAAAAATAGTGATATGAGGGGGTCTTTCCTGTCACAAGGACAAGGTGGCATGAGTAAAGTTCCCTTTTCTCTTCTTGTATTGTTTTATTTCCAGGAGCTGAAGCTTCTCGGCCTATCTCCCAGGCTTCTTAAAGGCCTTGTCGGTAATGTGCCTTTAATAACATCAATGTTAGTCATCTTTCTGAGGCTTCTCAGACTGTTCAAATGAATGTTATAACTTTGGTAAATCTACTCTCTTATTATTATAAAATGTTATTTTATCTCTAAAAATATTATTTTTGTTTTAAACTTTAATTTGTTTGATTTTATAGTGATTTCAGATTTTTTATGAGTGTTCATTAAGTAAGATATATTTACCATCATTTTTCTTTTATTCTATTTGTCTTTGAATCCAGCTGGGCTCACAATATAGCCCCTATACTTACATCTATTCTGACCTTTATAATGTCACTCTCTCTTTTCTTCAACTTAGACTATGCTCCATTCATATTTATGATCCTTATCAATGCAGTTGAATTTGATTCATTTGTTCTAGCCCTAGTTCTATGTAACTTAGTACTTTCTAATGGATTATCCCATTCCTTTCATGGTATTTTGTATTATGTTCCTGATGGCTGCTGCAGGTCTTCCCCACTATGTGTGTTGTTGTCCCTTAGGT
Organism: Mus musculus; assembly: GCF_000001635.26. Classification (NCBI taxonomy): domain Eukaryota; kingdom Metazoa; phylum Chordata; class Mammalia; order Rodentia; family Muridae; genus Mus; species Mus musculus. Next base: position 15,338,388 of record NC_000082.6, read on the forward strand.
GGTGAGCCCCAACAATTTCATGGCTATATGTAGATGTACATATTCTCTTTTTTGGAACAGTACATCAATAGACACAACATGGGCAGTCAAACTATATGTATGATGCACCACAGTGGTCAGAGGCAATGGGTAGATCAAAATTAAGTACTCCAAATATGTAATGCATATACCTCAAAAACTATAGTCAATTTCTTATGTATATGGTTCTACTCCTCACAGACAAAACTTTTCTCAACTCATGTTCCTGGTATGATTTTAGGACCTCCCTTTCTTCAGGCTCATTTTCAGCAGTCAAATCAGTTATCACCTCACCTTCTCAGTGAAGCAGAAATGTTCTTACAGAGAACATTTGCACAAAACTTGATCACTATAAACTTTTAGTGTACTAGGCAGTAAAGGAATCCACATGGAGTGTATATACTCTGTCTATCCCTCCTTAATTAATGAAGGAAACCTAGCATTTAGCAAGAGCTTATTCGCAAGTCATACCCACAGGTACATTTTCATCATCATTCTGTACAGAACATTAGCCTGGATCTTACAACTGAATTCCTAGGAAATGGGTAATTTTGATGTTTGTTATTGTTGCAGGAACAACATAAACCAATTATATCTTGAAGCACCATTGGGGGCTACTGAAGTTGGTAGTCTCACAAATCACAGGTCTTTTATGAAAGTGAGCTTCTTGGCTTTTGGACACAGAGCACTTTGCTTCATTTCATCTCGAGGAGGTACCAATTTCGGAAAACATGACTAAACAGTATGCTGGCAGCCAGACACTTTCTCTCTACCCATTCACCAGACACACTCTTCCAATGAAAGCAGTTCAGGGTTGGCTCCATTCCCTCTACAGTGGCAGAATACATCAACACATCCGGAGCTGGCACTTCCAGGATCTTGGCTGTCTGCACGCTTGCTGGGTGGGTCTAGACACAGAAGTACAATTTGATGATTGCATTTCTGGGGATTGTTTGGAGAGAAGACAGGAAATAAAGAGTGCATGTTATTGCTCTAATGGTACAGGTTATTTTCAGAGCAAAATAGGACTTGTGATCAGAGAAAAGTAGTTCCTAAGCACTGTGGCAGGCTACCCAGACCCTTTAATGGTTAGAGGCAATGATCTGATACTTGGAAGGACAGATTAAATCCCACTGGAGAAGACAGTCTACATTAAGCCTGCCCAGCTCAGCACTTCTAAGTATCATCTCCTCTCCCTTCACTCCCTCACTTCTCCTTTCCACTTCTGCTGCTTTCTACAAGTTAACAACTCCCTTGTCAACATGATGACTATCTTTGTGGGTCCACATAGATTTTTAATTACAGATTTAACACATTCAAAATTTCCCTGCAAACTAAGGGAGACAAAAAATAGTGAGAATCCTACCTTCATCATTCAGGACTTCTTTTAGCTAAAGAATCTGAAAATATTCAAAATGATCCCTCCCTGAATCTTCCAACACACTGAAAATTCTTTTTGAATTCTCTTAACTCAATGGTTCTGTCATGATTTTCTTTCTGATGACTTTGGCTGTGGTTCTGGGATGAAACCCAGAGCCTTGTACTTACCAGAGAAGTTCTCTACCATTAAACTACACCCTCAGTCCATGCTAATTTCTTCTTTTTGAGAGAGAGAGGGAGGGAGGGAGGGAGGGAGGGAGGGAGGGAGGGAGGGAGGGAGGGAGGGAAAGAGGGGTGCGAGAATTTGCCTGCACATTGTAAATGAGGTATCAGATACTCTGAGGCTGGAATTTGGAAGTTGAGTCACCTGTGGGTATTGAAAATTGTTCTGGGTCCTCTGGAAGAGTAGCCAGTGCTCTTAACTGCTGAACAATCTCTCTAGCCCCATGTGCATTACATCTTGACAAAGACACTTTATTTGTATTCCCTCATTTTGTCACACTACATTTTCTTTGATATTCTCCCTAATTTTAGAGGCAGCAAAATCAATCTTAGATTAACTGCTTCATGCTGCATAGAGATGTACAAATGAGTACATCTTAATCTGTTCTTAATGAAAGAGACTTCTAGGGGCATAACTAAAAGTAGACTCCTCAAGATGGTAGGATTGTTGTGTTGTTTGTTGGTTTCTTTTACTGAAAGACATTTTTAGGAGAAATGATAAAAAGGCACAAGGGCAAGTATCTACATGGCCAGTATTGGTCTTTGATCTTTATTAGACATTCAATTACTTGTCTGTCTCAGGGAACCAGAAAACAGCTTTGGTCATCCCCCAAGTGAACACTAGCACACCATTACACTAAAATCCTAGAAACACCCATGGAATTTCTTAGCCTGCCAATCCAGGGTTATACAAATGTTTACCCTGGTTCTGGTCATACAAATGTCCTATTTCTCTCTGAATATAACATGCCAACAGTTGGTGAATAACCACCTATAGATGGTCTCCTTAGATTCTGGAAGAAATAAATTGTACAAGTTTATTAAGGTGGACCAAAAAGCAAGCAAGAGTATCAAAAAGAGGATAGGCTTCTCCAAAGGAAAGAATGCTAATAGTAGTCTTTGAGATGAAAGACTACTATCCATGTTTTCAATAAAATCTATTACCTTGAGGATATTTTGATATTCTATTGGACTTTTCAGATTTATCACCATAAAAGAACTTGCCTAAAACTTACAGCAATGTTAAGTAACAGGCAGAGGCAGGTAATAAACTGCTATCAAGAGGGACAGAAATAGCCCAATATAGATTTGTCTCCAAACTAAATACTACGAAATTCTATTTTTATTTAGATAACTCTGATTAACATACAAAGGACCATATTATATGAACACAGAAGCCAAATACTGCTTGATGCCTCACATTGCTAAGAGAACCATTCCTATGATCTGATATGGATAAGTCTGAATGACCAGGAAAGCAGTCTAAGAGAGGAGAATTGTGGTTAAAGCCTCCAAAAACACATAAAAAAAGATCATCCCTGTATCTGTAGGCTTCATCCCAAGATGTAGGCATGGTTCTGTATATGGAAATCCATCAGTGTAATCCAACATATTAACAAAATCAAAGTAAAAAAAAAATCACATGATCATCTCATTCAATGAAAAAGCCTTTGACAAAAATCCAACACCCCTTCATGTTAAAAGTACTTAAGAGATCAGAGATTCAATGCACATACCTAAACATAATAAAACCAATCTATAGCAAGCCAATAGTGAATATCAACTTAAATGGAGAGAAACTTAAATCAATTTCACTAAATCAGGGATAAGACAAGAGTGTTCACTCTCTCCATCCATTCAACACAGTACTTTAAGTTGTACCTAAAACAATAAGACAAATCTTCCTGAAGAGAAGCCCAATAGCTCAGGCACTAAGATCAACAATTAATAAATGGGACTTCATGAAACTGAAAAGCTTTCACAAGTCTAGAATCCCATCAATAGGACAAAACAACAGCCTACAGAATAGGCAAAGATTGTCACCAATCCTACTTCTGACAAAGGACAGACACTATGACCAAGGCAACTTTTATAAAGACAGCATTTAATTGGGGCTGGCTTACAGGTTCAGCAGTTCAGTCCATTATCATCCATGTCATTTTTTTAGTTGACTTTGTATCCAGCCACTTTGCTGAAGGTGCTTACCAGCTGTAAGAGTTCTCTGATAGAACTTTTGATATCACTTATATACTTATCACTCATGTCATCTGTGAATAGTGATACTTTGACTTCTTCCTTTCCAATTTGTATCTCCTTGATCAACTTTAGTTGTCTTAAACTTTTAACAACATAACCAAAACCATCTTTATTTATCAATAACCTTTCGATCTTTTTTCTTAGTTCATTGTTAGTTCATTGTTTCTTTCTGTCTTTTATTTTCCTTAAAGCTGAAAAAACAGAAATAAGCTATTGGCCCAAATAAATTGTAAAACAGAATGTAATAAAATACATTAGGCATTTATGTTTTCAAGCAGTTTAAAAAACCTTTTATTGGTGGTGATAGATGTTGCACATGTGTATAGGTTAGAGAATAAAACAAAGAGCAGAAACTATTTTAAATAAATGAGAAGATACATTTACCTTTAAACAGGAATAGGGATTGTCAAGGAATCCTTAAGGAAAAATTACATGATCCTATGGGAGACATTTCTCATTCAAACTACTACATTCCACATCCAACACAAAGTATACTTGGTCCAACTTCAAAAGTGCCCTTATTCTTTAATAGTCTCAACATTATTCAAAAGTCCAAGGTCTTTTCTGAGACTCAAAACAACCCCTTAACTGCCTCCCCTGTAAAATCAAAGCTGAAACATATACTTATATAGTTGCACTGAATATGCTTAACATTCCAAAATGGATGAATAGTGAGAAAAACTGGAACAAAACAAGACAAAAGCTCAGAAAGTAAAATACCAGCTTCTTAGCTGTATGTCCAGAATCTCACTTTCAGGGTTACATGGTTAAAGTGACTCTGCCATTCATGTTTTCTACCTATAACATACATCCCACCCTTAGGCTTTATTTATTTATTTATTTATTTATTTATTTATTTATTTATTTATTGCATATAGTACTTCTTGGCAGATATCTCATAGCTCTGGCATCTCCAACATCTTCAGGTCTCCATGGTAAACCAAGTTTCAATTCCCAACTTCACGTAATGGTCTTCTTGCAGAGACACTAACTTTGCTATATATTCCTTGCCCTCAGTAGCTCTTAGAAACCACAAAGAAAGAACCTATGTCCTTCTCAATATGGCATCTTTCTTTCCTCCAAAACCAGTATCAAGTAGATTACAGTGCTGAGGTCTGTTTCACAGCCTTGAGGTAGATTGACAGATTGACAGATTGGAGAGTGTACTCTCCAAGTAGTTCAGATGATCTGAGTCTCTTTCAGGCAGCCCTGCTGGCCTTTGCTTCTTCCAGACAACTTGTCTCTTCTGTCTTTTCCAAACAGTTTAGCCAATCTATCTTCTAGCTAGTTCAACTTCTTTCTGCTTCTTTCAGGTAGCTTCATGATTTGAGCCTCTTCTAAACAGCTTCATCTCTTTCCAGTTGCTTGGATTCCCTGAGAGACTCTCTTAGCACTCTTTACTGATTAAATGCTTTGAGGAGGCTGTGAATCTGGTCAGTTTCATGGACTTTTTGAAGCTTTAGAGTTGTTTACTAGCTGAGTGTCTGCGAGTCCTGGCAGGATAGAATGTTTCACCTCCTGTTATAACATCCTGTGTCTTACTGAACTCTCTTATAGGGTGGTATGTTTTACCATTATTTAGAACATCCTTGAGCTTGCCTCCAAAATGGAAAGTTTTTTCTTTTAGAGGAAACTGCTATACTACAAGTCTTTGTTCACCTCAGAAACCCTAAGAACCAGACCACTGTCTGGATTATTCTCATTATTGTCTGCCATTTTCCTATTAGAATGGCCCACTAAATTTTGACAATAGCTTTCGACTGCTTTTTTAGTCCTGAGGTACAAAGTGTGGTAATTTGAATGGAAATGGAGCTTATATGTTTGCATTCTTGATCCCTAGTTAGTGAAACTGTTTGGGAAGGATTAACATGTGTGGTTTCTGTTGGAGGTAGACTCTGCCATTCCCTTTGTGGTCTTTGCCTCCTGCCTACAGTTTGAGATATAAGTTCTCAGTTGTTATTGCTACCGTGTCTTCATTCCACAATCATGGAACTTGTGTAAGTCCAATTAAACACTTTCTTTTATAAGTTGCCTTGGTCATGGTGTTTTATTGCAACAATAAAAAGTAGCTAATATACAAAGTCTTCTACATCCCTCCACCCTGTAATATCCTGCCCAAAAAAAAACAAAACAAAAACAAAACAAAACAAAACAAAAAAACAAGATGTTCAGGGTCTTCACAGTAGTAACTCCGCTGTTTCTGGTACAAATTTCTGGATTTATTGCTGTTCTGTTGCTGTGATAAAATACCATGACCAAAATAAGTTAAATTAGAAAGATTACTTTAGATTATAGTTTCAGGTGTAGAGAGTATAATGGCTGGGAGACAGGAGAAGGAAGCTGGCTGATCTCATTTCACCCATACACAGGAATCCAAATAAGCACAGGAAGTGGAGTGAGATTAAACATCTTCAAATCCTCTGTCAAAAGTTTCACAAACAGTTCCACTGAATGGGGACAAAGTGTTCAAATACATTCCCTCTTCTAATTCTTTCTTGCTCATCTTCTGCTATTTTCCTTCATCATTTCTGATTTCAGGAAGGGATCTCACTTGAGGCATTTGAAGTTCAATGTGATTTTAATCAGTGTTATAGCCTGAGCCCATAACATATGCATCATTGCTTTAATTGTGAAAAGAGCGAATCTAATATTTGCAATTTAAGTAACAGATCTAAATGTTCTGTAAAAAAGCAGCTCTTTTAAAAAGAAGCATAATTTGAATTCCAAAAAAGATGATAATTGTTTACCCAGATGCTCAGACAAATAAGGCTCTAAAATACTTTACCTGTAAACATCAGAAATTTCCTTTTACAAAATTCTAATTATAAGATTGTCAAGAAAAATCTTTCCAATAACACTGAAATACCCTGCCAGATACAAACACAAATTTCTTAAAATTTTTTCAAAGTACTGGACTCAAAACACAAATCTCTGGAGAAATTATTTGTCCTCTGAAAGGTATTTCAAGTCAGGATGACCAAATAACAAAAGAATCTATGGTTAGGTGCCCCTGTTCTGAGGTAGGCTAAGCGCTGAAGCCTGGGGCTTCCTGGTGGCAGTTAGCCCTGATCCAGAGCACAGAGCCACAGTTCAGTATTGTTATTTATACAGTCCTCTCAGAGACACATAATCAAGCCAAAGACCCACCAAACCTGATGCCCCTACCTCAGTGATCAGGGTCACCAGGCTTCATTGGTCACATAATACAGAGGGCTTGGACATTAAAGTGGGCAGGCCCTGGAGGTGCGATGCCATCTTCTTGGCTGGGCTTTTCATACCACTTAGCAAATACCAGACATTTCTTGGACCTTGGCAATTTAATGTGGCCATATTCCACTAAGGGACATCACATGTACAAATGGGCTTATAATTGATAGGTATTTAGAAAGTATTTTAGGGAACTTTCTGATGCTCTGAGAAAGTACCATAAAGAAGAGTTTATTTGGGTTTGCAATTTCAGTATTTGGAGTCCATAATGGTGGAGCAAAGGAACAGTGGCAGCAGCATGAAGCTGAGTGCTCCCACTTTGAGCTGCAAGAGCAAAACAGGGAGAGTGTGACCTGTGAATGTGAGGAGGCTTTGAAACCATAAAGCTTACCTCTAGTGATACACCTCCTCCAGAAAGGCCATGCCTCCTCAACCTACCTAAACAGTGTCACAAATGGCGAGCCGAGTATTAAAATGTTAAAGACTATGGAAGACACCTCATTCAAACCACCATAGAAGCGATGTACAAAATGAGCTTGGTGGCCTCCTTTTGAAAGTGGGGAGAGGATCCCACATCATGTAAACCTCAAGAAACCCAGATGGCCTCAGTCCCGATCTCTAAGAGAGTAGAACTCCTTAATGTACCCCACCACTTATCCAGACACCCCAAGCTAACAATGGAACCCCCTGTGAAACTAAATTTGCAAATATGAAGTTATATATCTCATTAAATTACTATATACAACCTGAATTCACTTACATCATAGTGCAAAATCCATAAAAGAGACATGATTTTGAAACACAGTCAGAAATCTGAAATTAAAAAGCTGAACATTCTTCTGTTTGTTTGCAGAAGGAATCCAAATCATACTGCTAGCCACCCCATCAATTCACTCAAAGCCTCAGCACAAACAGAGACTATGCTACATCCTGAACTGCCTCTAAAAGCATGGTGTCCAAACCGAGCTCAGTGGCTTCAGTCAGTGCTAACTGCCAGTTGATCTATCTCACTTTCTGCCCCCACTGAAGCTGTCTTCTTAGTCTGCATTCCTAATTTCAGCACTTCATCAAGCTGAGTGCTATTCAGGGTTTCCAGTGACCTAAAGTTAGAGTCAGTGACACAGACCTAACCCATAAGGCTGTGCTCAGGACACCATGTCAGTCTGAGGATTCATCCTTCACATTTTGAATATGAAGCTCTGAGTCCTGGTTAAGGATCTGGGTAAACAGAGAACTGTTGTCTCTAAAATCTCAACTAAAAGTTAAAGAGTCTCCACATGAGCAGATCAAAAACACTCTAGTTGCTTGTAACAGTTTCGAATAGTTATGTAGAATTTGGGCTGGATAGCGTTCAATTTGTAGAGTGCTAATCTAACATTTACAAGGTTCAGTCCTCAGCACTCCATAACCAAGATGTGGCCGTATACACCTATAACCTCAGCACACTAGAGGTGAAGGTAGTAGGCTAAGAAGTAAAAGGTCATGAATAAGATTAACAAAGCAACTGGCAACAAATGCTGGAGAGAATGTGGGGAGGGGAGAAACTCTAATACATTTTTAGTAGAAATACAAATTAGTAGAGCCACCCTGGAACTTTGTTTATAACTTTTGGAATCCTCAAAAAGTAAAATTAAATTTACCATATGACCCAGCCATCTCACTCCTTGGCTTATGCTCAAAGAACTCATCATTCAACCATATTTGCTCACCAGAGTTCATTGTACAATGTCCATTGCTGCTCCAGTCACAATAGCTAGGAAATGGAGACAACCTAACTGTCCCCAGCTGAGGAGTGAAAATATTATTAAGCTGTAAAAAAAAATTAAAGCATGACTTTTTTCAGAAAAAAATGGATTGAACTAGAAAATATTATATTGAGTGAGGTACTCAAGATGCAGAGAAACAAATGCTTCATGCTCTGACTCATCTGTAATCTCTAGCTCAGTGTCTTCAAATGTGAGTGTACAACACAAAGTAACTACAGATACCAGGAACATGAAAAGGGTCCACGGAGGGTGGGCTTGGTGCCACTTGGACTGACAATGCTTTGCACAAGAACCACAGCTTTAAAAATTCCCAGTGCAGGGAAAGAGAAATCTTCTTTCAAGTGGTTAGTCAGGGTAGTTTAAATAATTCCTAAAACAACAGTATATACTACTGTTGATTCTCTTGGCTGTTTCTCAGAAGATTAAGGCCTATTGGTGATGACACCACGTGCCAATGACACTGGATTTGAATTATTCAAGCTGGTTCTACTCTGAAGGACTCCTTCCTGTGGTCTAGCTACATGGTACCAGAAAATACTATGCAGATTGCCAATGGATGGAAGCAATTAATATTCTCACTGAATTGTGACACATGTCCACTACAGCAATGAACAACATGGTACAGGTGTGGAGTGGACCCTCTTTCACCTCAGGTTCCATATCTGTAGATTAAACCAACCATTGATGGAAAATAGTTTAGGAGGAAAGACTGTATGGAACATCTTCAGATGTTTTTCTTATCATTCATCCCTAAACATCACAGTATAACAACTATTTGCCTTTATTACATATTTTTAAAAACTCACAGATGATTCAAAACCTACAGACTATGTGTAGTTTCTATGCAAATGCGTAATTTTCCCAAATGACTTTAACATCTGTGGAATTTGATATTCATAGTAGTAATCCTGGAAACAAGTACCCTGTAGTATTAATTATTTATATAATTATAAATAAATTCCAGTGGCAGGTGGTTTCTCTCAACCTGCCCAAAGTTCTGGGTCCCCAAATAAAGGGCACACACTTCCCAGTCATCGCAGATCTCTTCCTCCTTCTCACTCTCCCCACAAAATCCCCCTCCAATAATACAAGTAGGGATAGAAAGTGTGTGTGTGTGTGTGTGTGTGTGTGTGTGTGTTGTGTGTGTGAGAGAGTTTTGTGTGTGTGTGCTAGTGTATAGGGAGATAGAGAAACTTGCAGAAAGATTTATCATGTTGACCTGGCTCATGATTGTGAAGTCTAGCAAGCTGAAAACTTGCAGAGCTGACACCTCAGCTTGATTTGGAAAGCTGGAAGCTACTACAGAACCAGAAAGAGAAGAAAGCTAGATTTAAAGGTTTCTAGGCAGGAGAACTCAGGATCAACAGGGTTATTTTGTTCTACTTAGGCCTTAAAGTGAGTGGATATGGTTACTTCCACTATAGAGGACAGTCCTCTTTACCCAGTCTTCTGATTTCAATGTTTTTTTCACCCTGGTAGTCACATGTGGAGACATCTGAAAGCCTGGACATAAATCAATCAGCATACTATGGTACACTGTACTGTTCAAAGAGAAGCAGCCCCTTTTCTTTGTGGGGTCCACCTCCCAAGGCCCTCCTGAAACTATCAGTCCAGGTCAGTGATGCCCAGGAGCACATTTCCTTCCAGCCTCAAATAAACTGAATGACTACATGCAAATGCTGGGCTGCTGTCAGCCACTGGAGGGCCAATCTCTTGTGGACCTGAATGCAGGCACAGCCAGTACCTCCTTGATGATTCTGTGGCTTGGGAGTCAGAGTCTTCTTTGCAGCCACCCCCAATCAGAACACACTCCCCAGTTATAGCTGGCTCCTCAGTGAATAAAATACCACACATCTTCTAGGAAGGGACCTTGATTCAGTTCCTGTCTCTACTCAGAGTCCATACCATGTGGGAGGCCATTGGGTTGTCTATGTCAACCTCTTGGTGTGACAGAAGTCACTATTAACCCTGTTTGCTCTGGACTCCTCATTTTTCCTGTTTGGAAAGGAACATGTTTACTAAACAAACTAGTGTCTTTTACTTCATCACAGTGTTGCCCTGACTCAAACTGCCAGTGACTGCAGATGCCAGCTGTTGCTCTTAATTGCAATACTTCTTAGGCACAGGCATATCAATGATGTTCCACGTACACTTACAAGTACTTCCCTAGTCTTGAACCTCAAATCACCAACCACTTCCCAGCTTTAGTCTTCTCGGTATTGGCCATCAAAACCCTTTTAGCCTGTTCCGAGGAGGAGGAAACAAACCATAAACCATAAACACAGCTGGTACCTGTGGGAAGACACTTAAAACTAGCTTGGCCCATGTCCAAAGCTGTGTTGCCCTGCCAATCAGGCCTCACACCAGATCGTGGGCGACCATGTGTTCATTCTCTGGGAAGGAGAATCAGAGCTACAGTCTCACCTCATAGGTAGTATATGGGCATAGAGCAGCTAGCCCTTAAAGAATGCCCACTGAAGTTGACCTAAAACCTTGGCTTTTCTCTAAGAAAGTATATTAAAGCCAGATGGGGCTGATACCTAGACTTCCTGGCTCCAGGGCCTGAGTGCCTAGATGCCTCAGCCTTAATTGATGAGGCTGAGCTCACTGTCCCCAGCTAGAACATCACAGCAGTAAATATGGGATGTCTGTGTCAAGCCATTTACTAGGCAAATGATCTTCAATCTTCACATACACACAAAAAAAGCATTGTTGTAAAACTTTTGTTATTCCCAATAGGAAAATCTAAAGACTCCAAGTTACTCTAACTCTGCCCATGTGAAAGGACAGTGGAAATTTTTCTGGGCACTAGAGTGTTGGCCATATATAGCCTGACTAGAGCCAAGTCTTCACTGAAATTTATACTCAGATGTTCATGCTAACAAGGAAGGTGAATTGTAAAGCAAATGTAACCAAGTAAAAAATAATGTCCAATGCTAAATCATAACTCTTGAACTCCATGGTGCATTGTATGATGTTTTCCAAAGTGTTTGAGATTATATAATTTAATTTGTTGCCATTCTAAATAGGACAGAAAGAGAGGAAAGTAGAGAAAGATGTGCCAGGAAAAGGTTTACAAAGGTGTGGTTTTGTCCAGAACAGCTCACAAATGGGTCAGAATAGTCAGAAATTCGTGAAACATGATGAATGAACTAGATGACAAAATACAGCTTTGAAATACATGGTTGTTTTAATCATATACATCCATGTCTGTTTTACTCTGGAGAAGCATGGCACAGGTAGCATCAACCTAGGAAGAAAGGTTGACTGCTTAGGGAAGGGCCATCTCCACAGACTAAACATAGCAAATATTTCAATGGACAGGAACTGCATAGCAGGCCCCAAAGTCATGAGTTAATGTAGACTTAGCTCATCAGCAAGGACAACCTTTCCCAAGCTCCCCTCTCTCTCATCTAGGATGTACTGAGATTACTTGTCTGCGTAGGAAATACTGTTCATTTCCATGGTAGAAATATTCCCGTCATATTGTTTTGAGCCAACAATGGTCTGGTGACTGGGTGGCAGAATTCCTATTTACTTTACAAGTAACACCCCCCCCCCAAAAAAAAACAAATCTAGTGAAAGAATGAAGCACTGGACTATGTCTTGTGGAACATTCAATCTAATATAGTCAACAGCTGACCAATTTTCATCTCCCCTGCAATCTTCCAGGCTTAGCCCCCATGATCTCTCACCCAGATCCTTGTAGTGCCTCTCCATCAGCCTTTACTAAAGCCAGTCTGGCCGTCCTTGACCTAATGACCTCTCCTAGCATTTTTTCACTGAGGGCCTGCTCACAGAGGAATGGGCTCACTATCTGACCTACCTCTTTATTTGCTTTGGTCACACAGTCAATACACTACCTTCTCAACATACCTGCCTCAGGATCTTTATCATGGCAAGTATCACAGGCCATCTCTGCTACTGTTCCCTCATAAGTTCCATATATTGGCTCCCACCTGAGCCTCCTGTTAGTGTTCCATGAGCATCCCATCCAGTGTTTTCATTCTCTCTCCTTCCTTCACTCCCTCTTCATGGAATGAACATACTACATCATCATTGACATTGCTTTGTGTCTCTTCCTACTCTCTTTTGTCTACTGTGTTCACCAAGGTATCTCTAGTCTAGCAGTATTAGGCCTCACATTTAACTAGTAAATAAAACCCAGGACTAGTTTGAGTAAGTACACAGAAATAGTTGTGCCTGCCTTTTCCTGACTGAAATATTCCCTGTTTTTGTTTGAATTTGGTATTGTTTTGTTTGAGACAGGTTCTCACTGTGTAGCTCTGGAAGCTTGGAATTTGATATGAAGACAAGGTTGGCCTCAAACTCACTGAGATCTGCCTGCCTTTGCCACAGGAGTACAAAATTCTCTTTTGGCCCACTAAGAACCATCTTAGACAAGGTTCATATACTAGCTGTAGCATAACATTTGCATCCTGTCATCCAGCTAATTCTTTTCAAGTAGAAGCACAACGATTGGAATCTGTCCAAATGTGCCCATAGCAGAAAGAATTTCCATTCATTCACACAAAATGCTAATTCCAGCTCAACCAGCAGGAAAAAAGGTTACCCAGCTATCACCAAAAAAGCCTAGCTCTGAGAGAAATAGTCAGGGGCCCTAAGTAGAAGGCTTACAGGCTTCCTTCCTCATCAGAGTTCAGAATAACACACCAGTCAACAGGCTTCTTGCATCTCAAGGACTCTCCCTCAGTGACAATGTCCTGGAACTCACCACTCTTAACTGACATCTTTTGCTCTCAGTCTTAGTTTAGCTAGACTGCAATAGACTAATCCATCCAGGTCATTGTTCTTCTACTCAAATTATTATTTCCCATATGAACAACAGGTGAGTTTTATTATACACAATAGGGATGATTTTAAAATTGTGGGATACTGTAGAAAGAAAAGAAGTAATTTAACCAAGATATACAGAAACATTGTCAGAAAAATAAAAGCACATCCTGATGATGGAAACTGTGTGGCCCACTAAGAAAAACAAACAAACAAGCAAACAACAACAACAACAACAAAACACTCTTCCAGCAGACAGTCTTTCTAAATACTGGTTCTTCTTGGGTATGACTCCTCTAAGAAGATTTTACGGGCCACAAGCCTCCCTCAGCTGTGCCACATTAGCTATGGATTATGAGACCTCTCTGCAAGCCTTACACAATACTGGTGCCTGGGAACCTGGCTAGGTTTCAGATCAGCAGTATGAGTGATGCCCCACCCAGGAAGTAGGATCTGTCTCCTCTTGGAGGGCCAGTGCATTCGGACTTCCTGTTCTTACAGTAGACCTAAATTCATGTGACTATTAGTGCTCCTCCACTCCTCTTCCTTGCCTGCAAAGTGCAAACAAGCTCTATGCTCTGTGCCCCTTGGCCTAACCCGTGAACTTCTGTCCCTAACCACCATGTTGTTGATTATCCACTTTGGCTTTGGTCTCTTTTGTGATGCATACTCCTGCACAATGCTCCTGGTGAGGACTCCTAGCTCATGGAAATGCCTTCTGCACTGTCAGCTGGACAGATGGTAGGCAGACTGGCGGCAGTGACATCTAGTGGCTCCAGAAGATATCTTAAATTAATAACCCCTTCCCCCACCCCACCCCAGTCCCACTCCCACTCCCATGTCAAGAGAACAGAAATTTAGAAAGTACTCCATGTGTGGCTTAAGACAAGGACCTTTTTCCAAGACATTTTAAAAAGACCTTAATTGGTCCCATCACACTTTTTTTTTCCGTTCTGTGAGGACAGAGCTCAGAAGCAAGCAGTTACCACTCAGGCATGAGTCAAGACACAGGAAGGAATCAGTTACTAATGACACACTCTCTGTTCTGAGTAGCCCTCAGTTATCCACAGTGGGTGTTTCATTCTTGGATGCAAGTATTGCAGTTTGTGATTTAGAAGGCTCCTCCCTACCAGTGCTCCCAAACATAATTGCAGTGGTCAGGAATATGGCAGTGATAAGGAGAGCATGTGTACCTCCAGCCTTGATAAAGTCATAGTATGAAATTAAAATGCAGGAATCAACTTGGAACCTTATGTGCACAGCTTCTCAGAATCTGTAGAGATTGAAATTTGCCCAGTTACCATGTGGAGACCTATTGATCTGTCTCCAAATGGATGCAAACAGTCACTAGATAGCTTAAAATGCAAGGACAATCATCAAGAACCAGGAAATTCATTTCTTAACTACCTACTCACAAATTGGGCTTATACGTATTTGGCATATTGAAACCAGCAAAATTCACCCAGCATATTATGAAATATATGCCCTGTACTCCCCACATGGCAATGCTAGACCCAAACTTCTGGAGGAGCCCAGAAGATTATATGTAGACACCAGACATCTGAACAAAAAGCTGTAAAGCTGAAGTTGCCTTGGAAACCCCAGGACTTTAAAGATGCCTGAACCCTGGGATACCTGCTGAGAAAAACAGGTAATGGGGAGTGGTACCTGCCAAAAAAAAAAAAGAATTGTGTTTCAGTGAACAAAGAGGGAAGGAGTTGGGACTCAGATATGAAGACTCAGAGTTTGAAGTTTGCCCAGGTGGTTTTTGGTCTTGCTTCAGTCCAGTATTTCCTCATTATGACGTTTTAGAAAGATAATGTACATCCTCTGTTATTGAAAGTATGTAATCTGCTTTTTTATTTTGCTTTTATAGGGCCTTATAGTTAGGAGATTGCATGAATCTCAGAAGAGACTTCACTGTGGACTTTTAAACATTGTTGAGACTGTGATAGACTATGAGGACTTTTGAAGTTGGACTAAATGTAACTTGCATTACGCTATGTCTAGGTATGGTCCCCATAGATACATGTGTTTGAACAAGTCTATGGAGTCCAAGGAGGGGAATGTGGTGGTTTGAATATGTTTGGCCCACAAGAAGTGGAATTATTAGGTGGTATGGCCTTATTGGAAGAGGCGTAGCCTTGTAGAGGAAGTGTGTCACTGTAGAGGTGGGGCTTTGAGGTAATATATATATATATATATATATATATATATATATATATATATATATATATATATATATATATGCTCAAGTCTGGCCAGAGTGATACAGACCTAACTCCTGACTTGGATGAAGATGTAGCACTCTTGGCTCATCCAGCATCAAATCAGCTGGCAAGATGCTATGCTTCCCACCATGATGATAATGGATTAAACCTCTAAAACTGAAAGCCAGCCCCCAATTAAATGTTTGCCTTTATAAGAGTTGCCTCAGTCATCATGTCTCTTCATAGCAATGGAAACCCTAACTAAGACTCTAAGTCTTACCTTTACACTGACCAGCCCCCCCCCACCACCATGCTTGGAAAAATAGCATTATGATACTGAGGTTATTTTGTTTGGTTGGTTTGGTTTTTGTTTTTGATGGATGTTGGTGTTACAGCTGTGAGAGCAGGTCAGGAGAGCTTTCCTTACCTGCCTTGTTCTGAAACTGTGATTTTATGTAGAAACATATCAGCAATGAATACCTCACACTATTAATAAGAGTATAGTAAGAATCTGTTTTTATTTAAGGGAGAAGAAAGACAAAGCCTGGGAGCCCAGACTAAATAAAGAATGACCAATAAAGGGTTCCTGTTTTGGTGTTCCCAACATGTAACACATTTTAAGAGACTCTGATGACCTCAGGTCAGTCTCCTGCACTGTTACTCAGTTGGTTGGTTATGGTAACTACCTAGTAAGTTAGTTAGTGTCCCTGTGGGTCAAGTATGCCCATGCACTGACTCCTAGAAAGCTCAGGGCAGGCGTTGCACTCAGCAAGACCCCAGAATCCCCAACTAAGTAAACACAGTAGCTAAGCCCAGAGGAGAGAGCAGCTTGGTTAAGAGTTTCTTAACCATTAGCATTTTGGCTAAAGTAATTTTAAAATATGGTTATTAAGCAAAACAGATGTACTGCTTGGGTGTAGGCTTGGGTTTACAGAACACAAAGAATGCTGTAGGCTGAGAATCGTGCAAAAATCATTTCAGTGGACAATTTCCTTGCCTGTCCTGTTTACAAGAGCCTGGATTGGTAGTCCTGAGCACCACCCCATGGCCAGCAGCCAGAATGGATTATCCCATTTTGGGGAGCTAAAGTATTATCATGTTGCTAAGAAGAGCTGTATTTGTATAGCTATGTATAGAAACGACTGTTCTTGGCTGATGTACTTACCCTGATGAAGCCCCTAAGGCTGAAAAATTCCCACTTGTGCCTTTTCTCTTGGATGTGAAAACAGAACAAAGAACTTGGTCATTTCAAAAAAGCAGAGAATAGAACAGAAGTAAATTCCATAAATCAGACCCCCAAAAGCAGCACCTATAGAAGCCCCCAGGACTGTGAGGGATCAAGTTCTCTTTACAGAAAAGATATAGCCATCCCCCATCTCACACACACACACACACACACACACACACACACACACACACACACACAACACTGTTCTGGAACATTACTGTGGGAATGACTCAGAAGAAAGATGTGCTGCTGCTCAGTGAAATCCCAGCAGAGCCCAGCTTTCCCTGGGAGGTCCTATCTGGAAGAATGGCCCAAACCTTCCCTTGTAGCTCATGAGATCATCTCCCTGGACAGGGTAGGGCTATGCACTTCAGCCTTCATCTGAAGTAGGAATGACTCCTCTGTTCCCATCTGCAGGCTGTGCTGACAATTCTTGCTGTTTCCTCTGCCCAGAATATCCTTCTTCTCCCTTTACTAGGGAAACTCCGTCCTACTAAGACCTAGGTTTTGTGGCTTCTCTTTACTGTGTCTGTCACCTCATTTGTAAGGTCCTGGAAGATTGTTCTGTATAGTTCTCCCACAATTTCAAGTCCTTCCAGAGACTGCCCTACCTGGTCATATACAGTCACCAAACAAAGACAATATTGTGGATGTCAAGAAGGGCTTGCTGACAGAAGCCTGATATAGTTGTCTCCTGAGAGGTTCTGCCAGAGGCTGACAAATACAGACATAGATGCTTGCAGCCAACCACTGGACTGAGCACAGGGCCCCAATGGAAGAGTTAGAGAAAGGACTGAAGGACCTGTGGGGGTTTGCAATTCCATAGGAAGAACAACAATATCAACCAACCAATACCCCTGAGCTCCCAGGGACAAAATCACCAACCAAAGAGTACACATGGAGGGACCCATGGCTCCAGTCGCACATTAGGCAGAGGATGGCCTTGTCAGGTATCAATGGGAGGAGAAGCCCTTGGTCCTGTAAAGGCTCAGTACCCCAGAGTAGGGGAATGCCAGGATGGGTAGGCAGGAGTGGGTGTGTGGGTGGGGGAACACCATCATAGAAACAGGGCAAGGGGAGGAGGAGGGAATAGGGGCTTCAGTGGGAAACTGGGAAAGGGGATAACATTTGAAATGTAAATAAATACAATATCCAACAAAATTTTAAAAAGTAGCTGCCCTCATCTTGTTTACCCTTGGGGCATGGGGTGGGGAAGCAGTTTCAATGCTGTTTGAAAAGTCCTAGTTCACTTCAAACTGTATGAACAAGTAAAAGGAAAAAAAGTTCCAATTTTCCTGATCCCAACATTTCAAAACGCTCCAACCTGAGCAGAAATATCTCTAAAAAGCAAGATCCATTTAATTCAGCACAATATCAGCTGTGCATATGTCCCTGGGTCTCATGCCACACGGGCTAGAGCAGACTATTAATACAGTCTGCCTGCTGTTCACACAAGTGCAGAAAGGGTTCTCTGACATAAACACAGAACTCTGCCTTAGGAGAGGTAGGGGCAACTAGCCATTTCACACACAATTAGCTACACACACCCTTGTCACAGAGAGTTTCCTGGGCCTCAGGCTAGACTCTAGGGACAGCCCAGGGTTCAGGTCTAGAGTTAACCTAGGATAGGATACAAGAGGTGCTGCCAGGTGGCCACACTGACATTCACCAAGGCACTTCCTGCTGTTTTCTTCTCTGGGGGGAATCTTCTGGCTCAGTGATCCTTGGAAGCAGCAGACCAAGGCTATCACAGGGAATGAAGCAACCTGACTTGAATATCTCATAGTTTGGTTTTAGAGAGTTACTCGAAAACCAGAATACAGAGAGAAACAGAACATAATTTCTAGTTGGGGCATGCCGTCATGAAAACAAGCACATTTTCTCCTCACTAGCATTTAGTCAATTATCTAAAAGAGCCAGTTCTTGAACAAAGCAGCTCCAGACAAATGACACATCAACATGACACCCCAAGGTGGAAGGAATTTGCTGAGTTGGAGAAACAGAGAAATATGCCTGAGTAAGAAAGGAGAAAAGGTGGGGTCCTGCATCATTTCCTCCTACCTATGGCCATACAACATCCGTAAAGGGCCTGCTAGGTGTGCCCAGTCACTCATTTATCCACCAAGCATGTTATACTTTACAGGGCATGCATCAACATGCGCTTCTAATCATTGCTGTAAAACAGAAGGAAATGAGCTAAAGTATTATAAAGGTTCAAACATAGAAAGACAGACAGACAGACACACAAAGAAGGTCCTGTGAAGAGAGACAGAGACAGACAGACAGACAGAGACACAGACAGTGAGGCTTTTGTCCATAGACACACTGCTGCAGATACTAGGAGTTGGTAAGCTAATGTCAGGTCAACTTGCTGTTCCACCTGTCCGGTTCTCTGCACTTTCAAGACACCTGCTGTGTCTCAGTCCTTCTAGGAGGTTTTCATTGCACTTTAAGATCCTTCAAAATCCAAAGTATGTTTGTAAGTATAAGTGCCATCATTAATCTCAGCATGGATTTATCTTTCTCTTTGGCATCACACCAGGTTTGCAGAGATGCAGCTGCTTCAATACAGAAAGGAAACTATAAATGTAGAAAACCACAGACAGCAGAAAAGAAAGCCCCTCCCTGGCAGGCCTAGGTCAAGTCTTATACTTGGGAAGTTGTTTTCTAGTCTCCCTTAGCCAAGAATAGCTACCACCTCATGTAAAAATGAGGTCAGAGCTTTGTGAATGCCCAAATTCTGTGGAAAATTTCTAAAATGCAGCTTAGAGCTGAGTGTGGGTGGTGCATACTTGTAATCTCAGCACTTGGAAGTCAAGAGAGGATAATCAAGAGCTACATAGGTAAAATGTACATACCACTACATACTGCTACATAAAAGTTACACACTGCCTCATCTAAAAAGAAAAGAAAAGGGAGCAATTAGGTGACCTGGTTATCATTAAGGTGCTTTAACTTTTAAGGTCCTCCTACTTTGTGGAGTTTGCCTAGCATGGAGTGTGTGTGTGTGTGTGTGTGTGAGTGTGTGTGTGTGTGTGTGTATGTATGTGTCTTAGATGGTTTATATATGCAAATAAAAATTTTAATTATTTAAGTCTTAACATGCACCTAAATATTTGAAAGGTGTGCTGATTCAACTTCTACACCCCACTCACACCCACACCTCTTCAAATATTCTGCATTTATCCACCTACATATATACAAACATGTGTGGGTACAAATATTAACATATACAAGTATTTGCATATATATATATATATATATATGAATATATGCACACATAAACACTTATACCATGTACACATATATGCACATGTACATACATGTACATGAGCACTCAGACCTCCAACTATTAGCATTTTAGGCACTTCCTAGCAAGTCCTCATCATTTTCTCCTGTCTACCTTCTTCCTCAAACTGAGTTTACCAAGCCCATCCATCATAACTTTAAAGGAAAACTCAACCTTCATCAACCCATGAGTAAATGTTCTATATTCTTAGTAAACTGATTTGTATTTGTAGAGAGACTATCTTGTGTGTTGTATGAAAAGCCTATGGCTTATGACTTAAGCAAAAAATGGGAGGTGGGATATCCATGAGGCAGAAAGAATTCTGGGATAAACCCAGTCAGAAAGAATCACCTGGGGAAATGTAACAAGATGGTCACATGGTACCTGAGTACATGTAATCAGCCACATGGCTGAATGTAGATTAAAATAAATGAAATAATTTAAGTTATTATCTAATAAGAGAAAAACCTAGCTATATATCCAAGGTATCTGCAAATTTATTTTGAGTCTGAATCTTATTTCTGGGAGCATGGGGCTGGGAGGAAGAATCAGGACATAACTTCTACATGTTTTGGTGTGGCCCTTGACTTGCATGTAAAGGCCACCATAAATGGGAATTTCTTGTGCAAAAGGAGGCCTTAGGGTAAAATGTCCTAAGATATTCTTCAGGTCTTGATCATTCTAGCCACAAGGAAAGTCTGTATGTAACCTTGGCCCTGCCTGTGCTTTATAAAAATTTACACACTTAACTACTGAAGTGGAATACAAACAAAATGAAATGAAATCGGAGTCATGTGGATCTTTATTTCAACCACACTGTTACTCTGAGGAATGTGCATTCGTAACACCTCTCAGTCATCCAGCTTTGGAAAGAAAGAAGACTTTGCCCAAGTGGAAAAATCTACCTGTTGCCTCAATGATTTAGGAGGTGTCAGCCTAACCTGAAATAATAAAGACCATTATGATGTCACTGTCTCCATGCTTGCTTTTAGAGGCTGTGGACCTCCCTTCCAAACACACAGCTTTATGAATAGGACTCTGTGCTGGCTCACGTGTTGTTGCTGAGTCAGTATAGTTGTGAGGACTGAGCCTTGAAAGAGGAGTTTACAAGATCCTTTTTGTGTGGCTTGTTATAGCCAGCCAGTTGGCACTCATGCCATTTCACTAATCTATATCAGACTTCACAGTGCAAACCAAAACTCACTACAGTGATCTCTTTAAACAACACCTGGGCCCTCAGAGAGAAGAACCCTATAGTCTACTAGAATGGATGGAATTAAGCAAGGACATGGGTATGCAGAGCGACCTAAAATCTT
This sequence comes from Mus musculus, assembly GCF_000001635.26. Classification (NCBI taxonomy): domain Eukaryota; kingdom Metazoa; phylum Chordata; class Mammalia; order Rodentia; family Muridae; genus Mus; species Mus musculus. The sequence goes on from NC_000082.6 coordinate 15,359,855, forward strand.
GTTATTGCCCTGGCTTCCGCTTTTCTCATCATACCTGGTGTTATGTGAATGTGTTTCACAGACATTTGCAGGGCTTCACAAAATAAGAGGAGAGTATAATAAATGTCTGCATTGTTAATAAATGGACTAATGAGGGGCAAAAACACAAGTAGCATAAATTGAGCCATTTCTACTACCCAAGATGAAAGCTACAGCCTTCTTATCTACTTAAAGAGCGAGCCCCCAGTAGAGTGTTAGAAATGGAGCAGGTCCTTAGCATGTGCTTGAAAAATGCCTTTCGATCCTCCTCAATTACCCAACTTTAAGGGGAAGGCTGTGGCTGGGCCTGGTGACATATTCCTGTAATCTCACAATTTGAATGATAGAAACAGGAAGAACATGAATTTGAGGCCAGTCTGGGCTCCAAAGTGCATTCCAGGCCAGCCTCAGCTAATAAAACAACACTGTTTCAAAAACCCAAGAACTCAATAATAAAGCAGTTGTCTATCATAGACAGGTCTGTGCACCATCACTGTCAAGCACTGAGGAAGAAGGGAAAGAGTAAAGGAGAAAGGATAGGGAGACAAAAGGTCTTAAGACTACATAGACCCCAATGGACTTTTGACTTACTATTTTACTTAACAGCCCAAGCTCCCCATGTCTTTCAATGAGGCATTCATTCCATTTTTCCAGTTTTTTAGGGGGTATATAATTGACAAAATTGAAAGTATGCAACCAATTCATTACAAATACATGTATATTTTAAATCATTACCACAATTAGGATAGTAGATAAATCTATTACCTAGTATAATGTGTGTGTGTGTGAGTGTGTTGTGTGTGTGTGTGTGCAAAGAACATCTGAGACTTGATATTTGCATAAATCTCAAGCATATGACTCAGTTTTAATTACTACACTCACAATGAAAACTATTAGATCCCTGTTATATTTACATTAGATTGTTCAGACCCTTAAGCCAATATCTCTACATTTCTCTCACTCCCTGACTCCTACTAACTACTCTTCTACTATTTTTGTAAGTTCCACATTTTTGGAGTCTATGAATAAGTGAAATGATTTCTTCTTCTATGCCTGGCAAACTTCAGATTCATGCATGTTGTTCCAAACATAGAATTTCCTCTTTCACAATAGTGAGTAATGCATTAGTGTGCATGTACACCAGCCCTGTGAATCTGATTACCCACTGATAAATGTTTAAGCTCTTCCTGTTAGGACTTCTGTGAATAGTGCTGCATTAAAGGACATGCTGTTGTCTATTAGTCATATTGATCCTGTTTCCTTTGTCTAGATAATCAGCAGAGGGGTTACTGGGTCATATGATAACACTATCTTTGTTTTTGAAGAAATGCATAACTTTTACACAGTGGTTATGCTAATTGGCACACACATCAACAATATACAGGCTTCTTTTTTTTTTTTTTCCTACACTCTTCCCACCAATCACTTGTTTTCATCCCAACAGAGGTGTGGTGGTATTTCATGGTGATTCTGATTTGTGTTTCTCTGATAATTGGTGATATAGTGCACTTATTAACTTTTGCATGCCTTCTTTGAAGCCACATCCATTCAAGTTCTCTGCACTTTAAAAAATGGCATTAATTGCATTTCTTGTATGAATGCATGTACTTTGTACATTAACCTCTTTCTTTGAGGAATATTCCACAGGCTATCCTCTTACTTAATCATTCCCTCACTGAATTCAACTTGTGACGTTTGGGTTGATACTAACTTACTTATCTTTATTGCTGTTGATCCCATATCCAAAAAGATCATTACCAAGATCAAAGTCAGTGAGTTTTTAAAATTATTTCTTCTAGTTCTCCAATTTTCATATCTCAAATTTAAGTTCTCAGTTAAAAATTGTTTAGTTGATAGCATAAAAGCTCAGATCCATGCTTTCTCCAGCTAATAACGAGCATTCCCACTGACATATATTGAAGATATTGTCCTTAATCCACTTTGTGTGCTTTGTTCTCTTATTAAATACTAGTAACTAATCTGAGTTTATTCCTGGGATCTCTCTTTATTTCACTTTATATACTATGCGTATGTGTGTCTGTATGTAATGAAATAGAAGCAATAATTAAAATTATCCAAACTAGATAACATAGATGCTTCGGTGGGCCACCTCACTGTAACATACTACAGCTTCCATGATGAGATGTTTTGGGTTTTTTTGTTTTGTTTTGTTTTGTTCATTTTTTAAAGTTTTATTGTTTTTCTTTTTGTTTTTTTTCCCTTGTTTGAGGGAATGTTGCAAGGGCAGAAGGAAGGTACAAACAGTTGGGAAGATGAGTGGGATTAGGATGCATCGTGTGAAATTCACAAAGAATCATTAAGAAGTTTTATTTAAAATCTACAAACTAAATGGATCCAGCTCAGAATTCTACTAGACCTTCAGTGAATAAATAATAGCAATTCTTTTCCCATTTCAATTTGCTAGAAACTGGGAAAACATTTCCTGACACGTTTTATAAAATCATCACTACCATAATATTAATATACATCAAGAGCCACCTAAAAAGAAAATTGCAGGACAATATTTCACTTGACCATTGATGCAAAAAATTCTCAATATTTGCAAAAAAAAAAAAACTCACTAACTGAATTTAAGAACTCGCCAAAAATATTGTCCAATGTGTTCAAGATGACTTTATCCAAGAGATGCAGTGATGTTTCAATATACATAAGTAAATAAATAATATAGCTTAACATAGAAACTGGCTAAAAGACAAACAAAACAACAACAGCAGGAAAAAAAAGTATCATCTCATTAGATCCGGAAAAGGACTTTACAAAATTCTTATATTCCTTCATGATAAAAATCCTGGAGAGACTAGACATACAAGTGACATATTTCAACATAATAAAGGCAACTTACAGTAAGTGCACAATCAACATGATCCTAAATAGAGGTAAACGCAAAGAATTCTCACTGAAATCAGGAACAAGGCACAGGTGTCTACTTCTCCATATTTGCTCAATATAGTACTTGAAGTCTTAGCTAAAGCAATAAGACAGATGAGGGGTACAAATAGAAAAGAAAGATACCAAATTGTCCTTATTTGAAGATGATATAATTTTATACATGAAAGTCCTAAAGACTGTCAGCTGATAAAACCCTTCAGCAAAGTAGCAGAATACAAAATTAACACACAAAATCCAAAGATTTATGTTGTTGAAATTTTTAAAACATTGAAGAAAGTAATTGAAGAAAAGATCAGAAGATGGAAAGATTTCCATTGCTAGTGAATTAGCAGTAGTTACTAGTGTGAAAATGGTCATCCGACAAAGACAATCTCCAAATTCAATTCAATCCCCGTAACAATTACAACAAAATTCTTCACAGAAATAGAAAATAATGCTCTTTAAATTTCACATGGAAGCACAAAAAAAAAACTTAAATAATTCTGAACTATAAAAGAACTTCTGGAAATAACATCACACATATTTCAAGTTGTATTACACAGTTATGGTTTTAAAACATCAAGGAGGTATTGGCATAAAAATAGACATGTTAATCAATGGAACACAATTGAAGACCTGAACATAGTATTATACACCTTCAGACATGAGTTATGCCCTAGTGTCTGTGGTTAATCAACTTAGTATCACTCCATTAAAGAAAACTGTTTTAACCTTTCCCAGAGGTATCAATTGCAAATGGCTTCTTGGTTAGGGTGGGACTTTGTGTACTCTTTCTCTTCTCAATGCTGGGATTTTGTCTGAGTTGAATCTGTGTAGATCTTGTTCAGGCTGTCACAGTCTCTGTACATTTAGATGTATATCAGCCCTGTTTTGTCTAGAAGACACAGTTTTCTTGGAGTCAGTCACCTCTTCTGACTCTTACAATCATTTTCCTCTCCCACAAAGATCCCTGAGCCTTGATGAGAGAGGGCTAAGTGCTCCAAAAGCTTTCATGCCCATATATTGCCCAGTTCTGAATCTTTATATTAATATGAGGGTTATATGATGAATGGATCTATGTGCATAGCAATATTTCATTAGTAGTCATTTTATTGCTATGTTCATTTAGCAGAGTAATAATAGTAGGTGTTTCTCTAGGCCCATGACCTATCTAGTCTTGGGTTTTTTGAAAATTTTAGAAGTGTTATGTATAGGATCTATCTCACAAAACAAACCTTAAATGTTGATCAAAAAGTAGTATTTTACTCCCACCACTTGTGCCACTATTGCTCTAGTACATCTTGCAGGCAGGTCACCATTGTAGATCAAAGAGTTGGCAGCTGGGTGAGACTGCTGATCACTTTTACCCTCTGGCATCATGCAAAGTAAGGTACTTTTCAGCACCATGAAAGCTAGTCAGTAGGTATGAAGCTTCAACTTTGGTGCCAGCACTTAGTATTTCTCTATATTTAATGATATAAGTAAGTGGTATCTTCAGCAGTACAGTTTTACCATCAAGTTGTGAAGGATAACCAACAGTGTTGGTAATAATATGTGATATTTGGGAGACATCTATTGGAACCCTTTGGCCAACAACTCAAAAAAAATCGCTCATCTTATTTGTTAAGGTATAGATGGGCATGGATTCTCCTCCAAGATCTCAGCTTGTAGGAAGGTGCTTATAGCCTGATTAGGCCAAACACTGGGTTTAAACAGGTCTCCTTCTCCATTCAGAGTCATATAGCTAGAAACCTACAGCCTGAATGCAGTTCTTCCTTCTCAAAAATAACCCCTATATCTTAATTTTTCCCCATTGTGGTAAAAGGAGGTGACAAAAGTAACTTAAGGAAGAAAGATGTTATTATGACTAAAGATTCAAGGTATAGTGAATCATAGCAGGAAAGACAAAGCAACGTATGCTAGACGCAGACAGTCTCATTGCATTCACAGCTAAAAAAAACACTAGTGCTCATCATGATTTCTCTGGATTCCTCACATATGGAAGTAGTCACCAAATGCAGCTTCGAGTATCAGGACTGGGTTGCACAATTGAGTTGTTAGCAAAAGGGGTTAGTGGGATTCCCCAAACAATCAAGGCTCCTTCCATGATATTAGGCTGCTCTCCACAAAGCAACAGCAAGGCCCCATTGTAGAAGACAACACCTACACAACTCATTGAACAAAGAGATGTGGAGCTGGTGTAGAACTTTTATCCCCATGTTCAACCATATTTGGTAAATTGAGGCACTCTGCATGCTATCAAAATATTAATGTAAACACCAAGGAAGCCACAAACACCTCGACCTATAGTGGTGTCCTGCTAAAAGATATGCTAGGGAAATGGTGGCACAAACATGTAAGAGTAATCAACCAATATTGGATTTAACATAAAGCCCACTCCACGAGATGGAGCCCATATCCAACACTGCTTGGCTGATCCAAAACTTGAGACTAGACAGCCCAAGAATGTAGAATAAAACCAAATACTATTTGTGATAAAAATGACTCCTAATGATATTATGCCAAACTCACATACTAGTGCTCAGCCATCATCAGAAAAGTTTCCTCCTGCAAAAGATGTATAGTTGGTTGGCCTGATGCTATTTGTATTCTAATATTAATAATGGTTCCTCAAGAGGAATACACACACACACACACACACACACACACAAGCAGACCTTCACATACTTAGATGAAGTCATGTGAACTTTCTCCCCATTTTAACTGGTCAATAAAAGGGTAAAGCCTGTGATTGGGCAGTGGAGAGGAAAGGTGGAACTGGAGGTTCAAAAAGGGGTGGCAGTTAGAGGGGAAAGAGAAGACAAAGGAAGAGGAAAAAGAAGCCTCAATGGACCAGAACCTTGTGGCCTGTAAAAACTGCAAATAACAAGTAGTTTTATAGCTGCAAAATAAGTTTGTATAGTATAAAATTTACCCAATTTAGGGATATGGCTTGTAATTAAAATATCTAGATTGTGTGTCTTTTATATGTGCTTATTAAGGTTGGAAATTTCAACAACGAAGATTGGAACAAATACAGACACTCACAGCCAGACATTATGCAGAAAATGAGAGACCTTGGAACACTCAGCACTAAATTGTAGAGGGCAGTTCTGATGCTAAGGTTCTATTTCTCAAATGATCCTTGATCAATCAGTAAATATACCAGTGACCAATGACTGAGGATGAGCTAGGACACTTAGAGCTGCACAGAGAATGCAGAAAGAATTGGGAGAACTGTGGAAGAGAAGGAGTAGCATCAGGAGATAATGCCAACCAGCCATGTGAGTGTTCAGTTGGAGTGGCCAATGGCCACTCTACTTGATTATGCCTGTGGTAGCAGGAGTGGTTAGGAGTTCCCAGTCGTTGAGATAGCAAAGGCACTTTAAGATTAACTGGTGTATGTGTGTGTTGTTGTTTATCTGTGGATCCAAAGGAATCTGGATGGGTGCTGGTAATACGGTCTGCCCAGAGCTTAAAGCTGAGTTGCAAAAACTACTCACTACACTAAATCATTTGTCTTCATCTTCCCTTTCAGAGCTCAGAGAACACTGCAGAAATAGAGATAGAAAGACTTACAGAGAAAGAGGACAATAAGAAAATTAGGCCTTCTAAATCAAAAGCTCTTGTGAACCCACAGAGACTAAATCAGCATGCACAGGGTCTGTGTGGGTCTGCACCAGGTCCTCTGTGGGTACATCATGGGTTCCAATTTAGTTATGGGATTCCTGAGAGTGTAAATGAATGGATCTCTGAGTCTTGAGACTTCTTTGGGTTCTTTTCCTTCTATTTGTGTTGTCCAACTTACTTTTATGTTTTAGCTTATTGTATTTTATTTTGTTATATTTTATTACTATGTCTCAGAGCTTATTCTTTTCTAATGAGAGAAAGAGAGTGGATCTGGATAGGTGGATGTGGTGGGAGCAACTGGGAGGATAAGAGGAAAGAGAGTCTGTAATCAGGATATGTTTTGTGAGAAAACACTCTACTTTCAATAAAAGGAGAAAATATTTTTTAAAAAGAAAACAAAATTGAAAGTAACAAAAATGTATATAAGTTTCACCCAAAATTTGATAATATTTGGAAAAAGCTCATTTGAAAGGCTGACTACCAGATCAGGTGGGATGGGGCATGGAGACATCGAAGTGGAGGCAGGGGTGTGGAGAGGAGGTATGGGATGTGGAACAGTAGGAGGGTGGGCAGAAGAGGGGATAAAATATGGAGTGTAAAGTTAATTAATTAATTAATTAACTAATTAATTAATTTTTAAAAAGAAAGAAAGGCTGACTAACAATGTATCTGATATAAGAAATTAAGGCCTTGAACTATGACTGTTTAGCTCTACGGTATTTAAATTTTACATCTCAGAACCATACTGATATTTACTCATTCTCTCTCTCTCTCTCTCTCTCTCTCTCTCTCTCTCTCTGTGTGTGTGTGTGTGTGTGTGTGTGTGTGTGTGTGTGTGTGTTTTGTTTGTTCATTTAAGATAAGGTATCATGTTCTCAGGTTGGTTCTAAAATCACTATGAAGAGGGTGGCCTTGAACTGTTGATTCTCCTGACTTCACCTGCCAGCTGCTAGTCTTACACACACCACCACCACCACCATCATCACCACTGTACCTTGCATATTCTGAATTTTTATTGGTGAAGTACTCCAATTGTTTTTAAAAATCTTGTCTTTAAATGTAATAAGAGTATCAGAACTCTAAATGGAGAAAAAATCTATTAGAAAATTAATATGGATGTATAATAATACTATTAAAGAACAAAAACCAATTTGAGTTCCTACTAAAATTATAGCAAAGGTTTAAATTATCCTGTTATTATATTAATTGTGATTTATGCCACTGGACACTTGAACTACAGAAAGATGAGTCACCTCTAGGACTGATTCAAAATAAAACAGTTTAAAATATCTTACATTATTAATAAACTCACATGAGCACTTTGTAAAATAAAATGTTATCTTCTCATCATGCAAAAATAAATATGTGCATACATACATACATTCATAAATCATATAGTGAAACACCAAATTTCTTTTTGGCTATGATATTCTTATTTGCAATGTGACCCAGTTCCCAGAGGTATACTGATAGTGCCCTTAAGTTTGTTAACAAATTATAGGCATGATGAAACAAGGCATAATTCTATCTGTCATCTTTAAAAGAGGATTTATATTTTCTTGTATAGAATTGGAATGCCAAATTAGTCATGTGGGCCAATAGGACAACTTCTGACCCATGTTATGCCCAAGGGAACACTGTCCACAGGGAAATGCTCCATAGGAACACCAGAAACAATACACTGAGGGCATTACATATTCTGACACACTCAAGGTTGAGGCTATGGCATATGTGCAAGTGTGCATCACTAAAGTAGACATGAGAAAGGAAGGATAAAACTGGCTCCATTGCAAACACCCTCTACAATTACAGTCTGAAAACTGCCCAAGTGGAACTCAAGTTTGCTTTATGATTCTATAGGAGCCAAATATAGCATTTAAATAGTTCACTCCATTAATGTTGTATCATTGTGTCAATCTGGAATGCATTTTAATCACAAGGCACCACATCCCCCCAAAAAATGGCTGCCTTTGTTGTACTTTTTTATTGGCTCACTCTATCAACATCTGCTTTGTTTAGACAATATGAATTAAAACTGAGGAATGCTGTTTGTACTCAGCTACTTTTGTTGAGAGTGTAACATCCCGAAATTGGCAGTATTTACGTAAATCAGTGTGGCTGACACAGTCATCATAAACAAATGAGGGAAATATAACAAACACAATGTTCATGCAGGAAATGTTTGTTTGGAGAGTTGACTTTCGTCTCAGCAAATTGATGAAGAGTTGATGATACCATAGATCTGGACTCCATTGTGTACCATGCTACATCTACTAGAAGGCCAGGCAAGGCTGCTGCCCCACACTGTAGCCCAGAGAATAAACCTCAGCCCCAAGGGATCTGCAGAAGTATCCCATCTGAAACTTAAGCAGCTGGATGGATTCTGACAACTGTATCCCATCACATGCCACTTCCAGCAGGACTTCTGACCTGAGGACATAATTCTTATTCACAAAGAGTGGTCAGGAAATAATCACACAAAGATGCAATGGCACAGATGTACAGTGATGCAAACAGCAATGTTTATATTTACGAATGTTCAAATACTACCTAAATATTCAATACTTAGGGAATTTATAAGCCAGTGATACATCTGAACTACACCAGACCACACAACTGAAATAGTGTGTGACATAAGTTATGTGCTGATAGTTTCCACCTGTCTTATATAAAACAAACAGAAGATAAAATGGCAAAATATTCTACATCTGTGTTTTTAAATTTGCTTATATAGGTTTAAGATATTCCCAAGAGTTTCACAAGCAGTTGGCACTTACCTTGAGGGAAAAATACTAGGGAAGACAAAATTAAAACCTGGAGGTTTTGGGAGTTAGGGGAATCACTCAATTGGCAAATGCTTACATAAAAGTCAGCACGGTGGTACTAAAGGGATAAAAAGACAGGTCGCTTATAGGAGCACAGCAGCCAGATTATCTAGTCAAATCATTGTACTCTGGGTTAAGCGAGAGACCCTGTCAAAAATTCAAGGGCCAAACATGGTGTTGCATACCTTTAATCCCAGCACTTAGGAGTCAGAGGCAGGTAAATATGAGTGTGTGCCATCACCCTTATCTACAAAGTGATTTGCAGATCAGCCAGGACTACATAGTGAGACTCTGTCTCAAAAACAAAAAACAAACAAACAAACAAGCTAGAGAGTGACAAAAATGTTCAACATCCTTAGGTATCAGGGAAATACAAAATGACTCTGAGATTCTACCTTACACCCATCACAATGGCTAAGATCAAAATTTCAAGGGACAGCACCTGATGGCAAGGATATGGAGCAAGGGGAACACTCTATGGTGGTGAGAGTGCAAACTTGTATGACAATTTTGGAAGTAAATTTGGTGGTTTCTCAGAAAATTGGGAATAGTTCTACCTCAACCTAGCTAAACCACTCCTGGGTGTATATCCAAAAGATGATCCACCTACCATACTACACGGACACTTGCTCAACTATGTTCATGGCAGCTTTAATTGTAATAGCCAGAAACAGGAAACAACACAGATGAGGGCAACCAAAGAACAGATAAAAAAATTTGGTTTATTTACACAAATGAAATATACAGCTATTAAAAACAATGACATCATGAAAAATGCAGACAAATGGATGGAACTAGAAAATATCCGGAGTGAAGTAACGCAGACCCAAAAGGATATGCATGGTTTGTACTCACTGATAAGTGGATATTAGCCATAAAATACAAGATACCCATGCTACAATCCACAGACCCCAAAGAAGCTAAATAACAAAGAGGGACTAAGGGAGGATGCTTGTATCTCACTCAGAATGGGAAATAAAATATTCAACAGAGAATGGAGGGAAGGAACTGGTTGGAGGAGGGAATATGGAAATGAACAGGATGTGAAGGATTAGAAGTAGGGAGAGAGGGCCTGGAGAGTAAATAGAAATTGGGAGGGGGGTCCCTAGGATACCTTGGAATAAGGAAGGTTCTGGGAAATCTATATGGGTGACTCTAACTGAGACTCCTGGCAGCAGAGAATATGGAACTTGAAATGGTCACCTACCCAGCTACAGAACTCCAAGTAGAGTGACAAGGATACCAACCACCCACAAAACCTTCGACCAAAATTTGTCCTGCTTACAAGAAGTGCAGGGACAAAGATGGAGTAGAGATTAAGAGAATGGCCAGCCAAGGAATGGCCCTACTAATGACACTCGTTATATTTGCAGACAGAAGCAAATGTCCTCTGAGAGACTCCTCCCAGCAGCTGTCCAAAACAGAGGTAGAGAACAACAGCCAAACCTTAAACTGAGCTTAGAGAGTCTTGTGAAAGAGTTGAGAGAAGGATTGAGGGACCCCGAGTGGAGAAAGACTTCACAAAAAGACCAAAAGAGTTAACTACTCTGGATCCTTGAGAGCTCCCCAAGACTGAACCATCAACCACAGAGTATCCATGGGCTGGACCTACCACACACACACACACACACACACACACACACACACACACACACATGTAGCAGATGTGCAACTTGGTCTTCATGTGAGCCATTCAACAGCTGGAGTGAGGAATGTCTCTGACTCTGTTGCCTGCCTGTGGATCCTGTTGTCCTAACTGGGCTGCCTTGTCTGGCCTCAGTAGGAGAGGATGTACCTAGCTCTGAAGTGACTTGAGGTGCCAGGGTATGTTGGTACCCAGGAGGTGGGAGGCTTCTTTTTCTCAGAGGAGATGGGGAGGAGTTGGTGGAGAGGTTTTGAGTGGGTACTGGAAGGAGGAGGGGCTATGATCAGGATGTAAAGTGAATAAATAAATAAATAAATAAATAAATAAATAGAAAAAAAAGAGAAAAACTTGCAGGTAACAAACAGCAACAAAAGAAGGGACAACACAAATGTCCCTCGACTGATAGTTAATAGGGAAGCAGAATGTAGTATGCGTGTGCACTGTAATTCAGGAATTAAAACAATTAAGCCCTGTTTGTCAATCGATAGACATGAAAATGTATGGAGGTAAATGAAGCCAGGTACCAAAGGTCAAATATTGTAGGGCTCCAGTTACATGAAATGTCAAAAATAGGTGAGTCCAAAGAGGTAAGAAATAGACTCACGTTTATAAAGGGCAGATAGGAAAATGGAAAGGGTTATGACTTCTGTAGATGTCCAGAGTTTCCTATTGGTACATTGAAGACATTCTAAAGTTCACTATGGTGACAATTTCATAGTTCTATTGTGTGGTAGGTTAATTATTTTTTCTTTTTTTAAATCCATTCATTTATTTTTGACAGTGCTGGGAAAGGACTCGATGGTCTTACACATAGTGAACAAGTGCCCTCTGAGACACACCTCAGTACACAGCAGCATTAAAAGCAGACATCTGTCATCATATGCATGGATGCACCTGTTCTAGGAGTTGTCAGATAAGTCCATAAAGTTCACTGGTCCCTCTGTACTTGCTGCTAGCCAGAAAAGCTGTTGGCAGGACAGTGGGAAGATGGCCTTTCTGCTTACACTGTTCCAGGTGGTAGGATCTTAGACCTCTGAGTATACCTATGCCCCAAGACTCACCGCAAGGACTGTCTGGAGAAAACATTACTGGATATTGGCATCTTAGGCCAAGCAAAGGACAAAAGAGTGAGAAAGTACCTCCAGCCCAGTAGCTTTAAGAATGTCCTCAATGGATGGTTGCTGTGCTGGCTAGATTGGTATGCAGCAGACTGAAAGCCTTCAGCCTGTATCCCTTGGATCCAGCAGAGCTTATCCACTTACTTGTAAAAGAAGATGCTTCTTGCTCCTTAAGGGAAGGTGCTGAGTACCCTGGCTGAAACCAGCTATGCTCATTGTTAAGTGGTAGCACAGGTGGTCAGCAGACATAGACTCTGCAGCACTCTCCTCCATTCCAATGATGTTCTCCTTCCTCTGAACCTAAACCCAACTTCTGCCCTGTATCTGACCAATCTACCTCAACACACAGGTGCAGAAATAGGCCCTGGTAGTTCAGGAGGTAGTTCCAGCCGTTCACATGCCACAGGCCTGCAGCCATGGCTCTGAGAAAGCTCACCAGAGACACAGTCCCTGCTGTGCATAGACTTGACAGACCTCAAAACCCCATCCCAACTTCCATTGGATTGAGAAGTCACTGAAGGAGGGGTGGTGGCGACAGCAGTAGGATGGTGTTAAGTGTACTCACTGCAGTGCTGTGGAGTGGTGGCTGGGGCATGCCGATCTGCAGTAATGCTCTCCCATTCCCGTTTCACCATGCTGTAAAGCCTCATCGCTGCCTGGGCATACTGGACTGAAAAGTATTCTGCCTGTTGGACACTGATCCCCAGAATTTTCTCAGAAAATCATTTTAGAGATAGTCATCCACTCTTTACTTGCCTCCAGAATCGTTTGAATTTTTGGGTGTCCCTGATTTTCTTTTTTGGATTGTCAAGGAGCAGAACCTTTAAATCATTGTGTAGCACATGCTCCACCAGAATTCTGCCCTTCAACATTTCTGCCACTTCTTCACAACTTCAAACTCCTCCCTGCTTCAAGTTCTCAGGCCAGATCCTACTGACAGCTGTCAGGTTAATTATTTTCTAATAGAGCTCTTTTTAAGAAAATTATTGACTAAAAAAAAAAAAAAAAAAAAAAAAAAAAAACTATATATGTATGCCTTCTTGTCTAAACGTGCACCACAAGAGGGCAGTACCATCAGAGGACAGATGGGAAGGCACCTAGTCCTGTGAAACTGAAATTATAGATGGTGATGAACCACCTGATCTGTGTGCTGGGAATGGAACCTAGATCCTCTGCAAAAGTAACAAATGCTCTTAGCCATTGAGCCATCTCTCCAAAGAGCTCATTTTTAAATGGGAAGCACTAAAAGATAAGTACATTTTGAAACTACCTAAAAAGAGGGGCTGGGGAAATGGCTTAGTAGTTAAAAGAACTGGTTGTTCTTCCAGACAACCCAGTTTTGATTCTTAGCACCCACATAGTGGCTCAAAACCACCTATAACTCCAGCTTTAGAGAATCTGGTATCCTCTTCTTACTTTTTTTGGGCAGTATACACATAATGCACAGACATATATGCAGTCAAAACATTCATACACATTAAATAAAAATAAGTGTAAGAGGAACCACAGTGCTACTTGATACTCTGCACAAATGGCAACAATCATATATTGAGCTATGCTTTTTGTACTATACTACTATAAGATGAATAGCATTTTGTGCCAGAATGTTGTACTGTGCTGTATTACAATGAATGTGGTAACTCTACTTACTAACCACGTCTTTCTATCTATACTGTACACTGTAATAACAATATATTTATCTGAATTTCATAACTGCACAGTGACATGTTGCACTGCCTACACTGAATATGTAGTTGTATGCTGAATCTCATGATGACATGCTACAGTGTCCATGCTGTACTGTGCTACAGTGTACATTAGCAGAGCACAAAAAAAGCACTATACAAGCCTTCCTCCTTTCTAGTTCTGTCTTGAAGGCAAGGAAGATTTCAAAACACACGTTGAAAAGTTAGATAGGATTTGTCTTTATCTTCTTAAGATAAAACTCATTGATAGCTTAATACAAATGAAGATATGAAATCACCTTCTAAATAAGCAGATATTGAATAAGAAGATAATATTAAACATTTGGATGTTGGTGGGTGAAGAGGAGAAAATGTCTAGAAAAGGATGGTTATAGGAATGGGAATGTCATTTCCATTTCCTTCCAGGTTTTCACAGGCCATTAGATATACACAGCAAAGCTGATGCAACACAGTCCCTGTGAGTGTGGCAAGGATTGCTATCACCATGGAGCCCACCCCTCACGGTGGCTGTTCTGATCAACTGAAGCTACTGGGACATAGAACACTAAGGTCAAACATTTCAGCAGCCACCATCAACTACAAATTCTAACACAATTCTTCACAGAAAATGGAAACAATAATTTTAACTTCATATGGAAACACAAAATGCTTGGAACTTTGCCTAAGAGAAACTTTCCAGTTTCATGAGCTCACATTTATTTTCAAACTTTTATTTGATATTTTCTACATTTACATTTCAAATGCTATCTCAAAAGGGCCCTATACCCTCCCTCAAACCCCCGCCCAGCTCCCCTACCCACCTACTCCCACTTCTTGGGCCTGGCATTCCCCTGTACTGGGGCATATAAAGTTTGCAAGACCATGGGGCCTCTCTTCCCAATGATGGGTGAATAGGCCATCTTCTGCTACATATGCAGCTAGAGAAACGAGCCCTGGAGGTACTGGTTAGATCATATTGTTTTTCAGCCTATAAGGTTGCAGACCCCTTCAGCTCCTTGGGTACTTGCTCAAGCCCCTCCAATAGGGGTCCTATGTTCCAACCAATAGATGACTGTGAGCATCCACATCTGTATTTGTCAGGCACTGGCATAGCCTCATATTAGACATCTATATCAGGGTCCTTTCAGCAAAATCTTGCTGGCATGTGCAATACTGTCTGCATTTGGTGGCTAATTATGCCATGGATCCCAGAGTGAGGTAGTCTCTGGATGGTCCATCCTTTCATCTTAGCTCCAAACTTTGTCTCTGTAACTCCTTCCATAGGGTATTTTGTTCCCTATTCTAAGGAGGAATGAAGTATCCACCCATTGATCTTCGTTCTTCTTGATTTTCTTCTGTTTTGCAAATTGTATCTTGGGTATTCTAAGTTTCTGGGCTAATATCCACTTATCAGTGAGTACATATCAAGTGACTCTTTTGTGATTGGGTTACCTCACTCAAGATGATATCCTCCAGATAAATCCATTTGCCCAAGAATTTCATAAATTCATTGTTTTTAATAGCTGTGTAGTACAGCATTGTGAAAATGTACCACATTTTCTGTATCCATTCCTCTGTTGAGGTACATCTGGTTTCTTTCCAGCTTCTGGCTATGATAAATACGGCTGCTATGAACATAGGGGAGCATGTGTCCTTATTACCAGTTGGAGCATCTTCTGGGTATATGCCAAGGAGAGAAATTGCTGGATCTTCTGATAGTACTATGTCCAATTTTCTGAGGACCTGCCAGACTGATTTCCAGAGTGGTTGTACCAGCTTGCAATCCCACCAACAATGGAGGAGTGTTCCTCTTTCTCCACATCCACGCCAGCATCTGCTGTCACCTGAATTTTTGATCTTAGCCATTCTGACTGGTGTGAGATGGAATCTCAGGGTTGTTTTGATTTGCATTTCTCTGATGATAAAGGATGCTGAGTATTTTTTCAGGTGCTTCTCAGCCATTCGCTATTCCTCAGGTGAGAATTCTTTGTTCACTTCTGAGCCCCATTTTTAATGGGGTTATTTGATTTTCTGGAGTCCACCTTCTTGAGTTTTTTATATATATTGGATATTAGTCCCATATCTGATTTAGGATAGGTAAAGATCCTTTCCCAATCTGTTGGTGGTCTTTTTGTCTTATTGATGGTGTCTTTTGCCTTGCAGAAGCTTTGCAGTTTCATGAGGTCCCATTTGTCAATCCTCGATCTTACAGCACAAGCCATTGCTGTTCTATTCAGGAATTTTTCCCCTGTGCCCATATCTTCGAGGCTTTTCCCCACTTTCTCGTCTATAAGTTTCACTGTCTCTGGTTTTATGTGGAGTTCCTTAATCCACTTATATTTGATCTTAGTACAAGGAGATAGGAATAGATCATTTACATTCTTCTGCATGATAACCGCCAGTTGTGCCAGCACCATTTGTTGAAATGCTGTCTTTTTTTCCAGTGGATGGTTTTAGCTCCCTTGTCAAAGATCAAGTGACCATAGGTGTGTGGGTTCATTTTTGCGTCTTCCATTCTATTCCATTGGTCTACTTGTCTGTCACTATACCAGTACCATGCAGTTGGTTTTTTGTTTTTTTTTTTTTTTTTTTTTTTTTTTATCACAATTTAGGTCAGTTTTTATCAAGCTTTAGGTCAGGCATAGTGATTCCACCAGAGGTTCTTTTATCCTTGAGAAAAGTTTTTGCTATCCTAGGTTTTTTGTTATTCCAGATGAATTTGGAGATTGCCCTTTCCGATTCGTTGAAGAATTGATTTGGAATTTTGATGGGGATTGCATTGAATCTGTAGATTGCTTTTGGCAAGATAGCCATTTTTACAATGTTGATCCTGCCAATCCATGAGCATGGGAGATCTTTCCATCTTCTGAGAACTTCTTTAATTTCTTTCTTTAGAGACTTGATGTTCTTATCATACAGATCTTTCACTTCCTTAGTTAGAGTCACACCAACGTATTTTATATTATTTGTGACTATTGAGAAGGGTGTTGTTTCCCTAATTTCTCTCTCAGCCTGTTTATCCTTTGTGTAGAGAAAGGCCATTGACTTGTTTGAGTTAATTTTATATCCAGATACTTCATTGAACCTGTTTTTTCAGGTTTAGGAGTTCTCTGGTGGAATTTTTAGGGTCACTTATGTATACTATCATATCATCTGCAAAAAGTGATATTTTGACTTCTTCCTTTCCAATTTGTATCCCCTTGATCTCCTTTTGTTGTCGAATTGCTCTGGCTAGGATTTCAAGTACAGTGTTGAATAGGTAGGGAGAAAGTGGACAGCCTTGTCTAGTCCCTGATTTTAGTGGGATTGCTTCCAGCTTCTCACCATTTACTTTAATGTTGGCTACTGGTTTGCTGTAGATTGCTTTTATCATGATTAGGTATGGGCCTTGAATTCCTGATCTTTCCAAGACTTTTATCATGAATGGGTGTTGGATTTTGACAAATGCTTTCTCAGCATCTAACGAGAGTTGGTTTGAATATGGATTATATTGATTGATTTCCATATATTAAACCATCCCTGCATCCTGGAATGAAACCTACTTGGTCAGGATGGGTGATTGTTTTGATGTGTTCTTGGATTCGGTTAGGGAGAATTTTGTTGAGTATTTTTGCATTGATAATCATAAGGGAAATTGGTCTGAAGTTCTCTATCTTTGTTGGGTCTTTCTGTGGTTTACATGTCAGAGTAATTGTGGCTTCATAGAATGAGTTGGGTAGAGTACATACTGCTTCTATTTTGTGGAATAGTCTGTAAAGAACTGGAATTAGATCTTCTTTGAAGGTCTGATAGAACTCTGCACTAAACACATCTGGTCCTGGGCTTTTTTTTTTTTTTTTTTTTTTTGGTTGGGAGCCTATTAATGACTGCTTCTATTTCTTTAGGGGATATAGGACTGTTTAGATCATTAACCTGATCCTGATTTAACTTTGGTACCTGGTATCTGTCTAGAAACTTGTCCATTTCGTCCAGGTTCTCCAGTTTTGTTGAGTATAGCCTTTTATAGAAGGATCTGATGGTGTTTTGGATTTCTTCAGGATCTGTTGTTATGTCTTCCTTTTCATTTCTGATTTTGTCAATTAGGATGCTGTCCCTGTGCCCTTTAGTGAGTCTGGCTAAGGGTTTATCTATCTTGTTGATTTTCTCAAAGAACCAGTTCCTGGTTTGGTTGATTCTTTGAATAGTTCTTCTTGTTTCCACTTGGTTGATTTTGCCCCTGAGTTTGATTATTTCCTGCTGTCTAATCCTCTGTGGTGAATTTGCTTCCTTTTGTTCTAGAGCTTTTAGGTGTGTTGTCAAGCTGCTAGTGTGTGCTCTCTCTAGTTTCTTTTTTGGAGGCACTCAGAGCTATGAGTTTTCCTCTTAGAAATGCTTTCATTGTGTCCCTTCATTTTCATTAAACTCCAAAAAGTCCTTAATTTCTTTCTTTATTCCTTCCTTGACCAAGGTACAATTGAGAAGAGTGTTGTTCAATTTCCACGTAAATATTGGCTTTCTATTATTTATTTTGTTATTGAAGATCAGCCTTAGTCCATGGTGATCTGATAGGATGCATGGGACAATTTCAATATTTTTGTATCTGTTGAGGCCTGTTTTGTGACCAATTACATGGTCAATTTTGAAGGAGGTTCCATGTGGTGCTGAGAAGAAGGTATATCCTTTTGTTTTAGGATAAAATGTTGTGTAGATATCTATTAAATCCATTTGTTTCATAACTTCTGTTAGTGTCCGTGTGTCTCTGTTTAGTTTCTGTTTCCAGGATCTGTCCATTGGTGAGTGTTGAAGTCTCCCACTATTACTGTGTGAGGTGCAATGTGTGCTTTGAGCTTTACTAAAGTTTCTTTAATGAATGTGGCTGCTCTTGCATTTGGAGCATAGGTGTTCAGAATTGAAAGTTCATCCTGGTAGATTTTACCTTTGATGAGTATGAAGTGCCCTTCCTTGTCTTTTTTGATAACTTTGGGATGAAAGTCAATTTTATTAGATATTAGAATGGCTACTCCCAGCTTATTTCTTTGGACCATTTTCTTGGAAAATTGTTTTCCAGCCTTTCACTCTGAGGTAGTGTCTGTCTTTTTCCCTGAGGTGGGTTTCCTGTAAGCAGCAAAATGTTGGGTCCTGTTTGTGTAGCCAGTCTATTAATCTATGTCTCTTTATTGGGGAATTGAGTCCATTGATGTTAAGAGAAATTAAAGTAATTGTTACTTCCTGTTATTTTTTTTGTTAAGGGTGGCATTCTGTTCTTGTGGCTGTCTTCAGTTAGGTTTGTTGAAGGATTACTTTCTTGCTTTTTCTAGGGTGTGGTTTCCATCCTTGTATTGGTGTTTTCCATCTATTTATCCTTTGAAGGGCTGGATTCATGGAAAGATATTGTGTGAATTTGGTTTTGTCATGGGATACTTTGATTTCTCCATCTTTGGTAATTGGGAGTTTTGCTGGTATAGCAGCCTGGGGTCCATTTATGTTCTCTCAAGGTCTGTATAACATCTGTCCAAGATCTTCTGGCTTTCATAGTCTCTGGTGAGAAGTCGGGTGTAATTCTAATAGGCCTGTCTTTATATGTTACTTGACCTTTTTCCCTTATTGTTTTTAATATTCTATCTTTATTTAGTGCATTTGCTGTTCTGATTATTATGTGTCGGGAGGAATTTCTTTTTTGGTCCAGTCTATTTGGAGTTCTGTAGGCTTCTTATATGTTCATAGGCATCTCTTTCTTTCGGTTTGGGAAGTTTTCTTCTATGGTTTTGTTGAAGATATTTGCTGTCCCTTTAAGTTGAAAATCTTTATTCTCATCTACCCGTATTATCCATAGGTTTGGAGTAGAAGTTATGAACTAAATGGATATAACAGATATTTATAGAACATTTCATCCTAAAGCAAAAGAATATACTTTTTTTTATCACCTCAAGCTACCTTCTTTAAAATTGACCATATATTCGGTCACAAAATGGGCCTCAACAGATACAAGAAGATTGAAATAATCCCATGCACCCTATCAGATCACCACAAACTTAGGCTGGTCTTAAATACCAACAAAAACAGCAGATATACATGGAAGCTGAACAATGCTCAATGATAACTTGGTCAAAGAAGAAAAGTAGTAAATGCTCTTTAGAATTTAATGAAAATGAAGACACATCATACCAAAACTTATGGAACACAATGAAAGCAGTGGTAAGAGGCAAACTCAGCTCTAAGTGCCTCTAAAAAGAAACTGGAAAGAGCTTATACTAGCAGTGTGACAGCACACCTGAAAGCTCTAGAACAAAAAGAAGCAAATACATCCGAGAGGAGTACAAAGCAGGAAATAATCAAATGCACAGCTGGAATCAACCAAATAGAAACAAAAAGAACTATACAAAAAAAATCAACAAAACCAGAAGCTGGTTGTTTGAGAAAATCAACACTATAGATTAGACCCTTAGCCAGGCTAACCAGAGAGCACAGAGATAGTGTCCAAATTAATAAAATCAGAAATGAAAAGGGAGACATAACAATGAAATATATCTTAAAATATTTATTCTGTTTGTTGAATATTAACAGCTGAAAATATCAAAATCATGTTCTAAAATATCATGGAAATATTTATAATTTTTCTCACTGTGCTTGAAATCAGCATTTTCTTAAAGTTTAACTTCAAAGAATTTTTGCTATTTTGAAACTTTTAAAATATACTTACTGAAAAAATAATTTCTCTCCTAGAAACACTGAGAATCTTATTAAAGTAAACATACAGTTAGATAATGTACACAAATATGTAATGTGTTTTAAATACTCTTAAACTAGCTCAAGTGGTATCATATAAGGACTTTTGAATATATTTCTTAATGATTCATTTTTAATATTCTATGCTCTTTTACTATGCTTAATTCTTAAAGAATATTTTGTATGTTTTGAAAAAAGTTAGTATTCAACATTAGATATAGGATCCTCAGTTATGGATATTATTAAATGTTCATCAATGATATTTTTAGGGTATGAATATAAAAGTTGAACAAATTTTTATGTATTATTTGATTCTCAAAATATTCAATATTACTAATATGTTTAATGTATAAAATGCATCTAAATAATAAAAAAAATTGCCAGTCTCTGGTGGCCCCTTCCTTTTATCCCAGCACTTGGGAGGCAGAGTCAAGCAGATTTCTGAGTTCAAGGCCAGCCTGGTCTACAAAGTGAGTTCCAGGACAGCCAGGACTACACAGAGAAAGAAAACCTGCCTCAAAAAAAAAAAAAGCCAAAACAAAACAAAATAATAATAATAAATTTAAGAAAAAAATAACAAAAAACTATTTGCATATCCTTAATTGTCTCAGTTTTTCTTTTTTCTTTTTTCTTTTTTCTTTTTTTAGTTTATGTGGGTTTTATTTATTTTTTGACTAATGACAAAAAAGTTAAGCTGAGATATTTAAACATACTTATTCAAAACAGTATTTGAATAAAACACTAGTAAACCTAATATTTGTTTATATAACAAAAATAATTTTATATAAAATCTAAACTTTCAAAAGAACATAGCAATAACAAACTCATTGCTTTACACTTCCATAAATCTTTCTGTTGCCTGTGAAAATTGGGGAAAAAAAACAAATTTATCAGCTATTTTTGTGTTTAACCTACTGAAAGTTATTAGTTTGGTTGAAGTCTATCAAAAATAGTTGATATTTTCAGTTCACTATGTCCAAGTTTGAAAATGGGAAGGCAGTGAACATGGCATCTTTAGGAAGACTAAATGGGACAAAAGATCCCTCTGAGAGGTACCACAGTTGGTTGGTTGGCTGAAGAGGTCCCCTGGAGTGGGGAATGGTCAGACACAGCCCAATATAAAAAAAGAGCTTCATTGATGAGTCCACACAAGGCTAATCTACCTGTGGCAGGTCAACTGAATTGTGCTTCTGTGGTTTGGGGTTAGTTGGACAAGATATTTCTTTGTCCCAGAAGATATGTTGTCCCTACAGTGCTGTGTCCATTTCACCTGAGTCTAGCTCTGGCACTGAGCCTGGGGATACCTAGTTGATATCACAAGTCTTTCTGTGCCTTCCAATGTTAGCCATTTGACTTAGGTCTCTATCACTGAGAGATATGAACCTATGACTCAGGTCTCTATCGCCAAAAGAGATGACCACAGCAGGAGAGTTGGGGACCACATCAGTGGAGATTGTGATCCCTAATGGAAACTACAAGGCCACTTTTCCTTAAAGGAGAAAGAAAGAAGTCAGTGTGCCCCCATTCTAGAAAGTCCTGACTGGATGCTGTGAATCTAGGCATGGTCATTATTAATTTACTGGCCTCACTCTGTGTTAAGTCATTTAGGCTCAAAAAATCCAGCAAGCCAAAAAAGTGGACAAGGCATAGGGAAGGAAATGTTTTCTTACAGCTGTTAAAAAGCCAGACTTGTGAAACTCCTTGTCAAAGGAAAAATAGCTCTTTTTCCATCTGCCTGTCTTCCAACACCAAGAAGACCAACTAACATCCTTGGTGTTTTGTGTGCTCTCTTCACTTCTCAAGCCCCAGGAAGCATGCCAGAGGCCCCTCAGCCAAAAAAAAAAAAAAAAAAAGCAGTGCACAGTGGTTTTACTTATATCTAAATAGGCAAAGCCCTCATTCAGTACATCTCTTTCTATGACTTGCTGGGAAGACAGTCCTGATGCTGGTCCTTTGTGTCAATTACTTCAAGATACTGGGTCCAAATGTCAGGAACAACAAAGATCCAGCATTCGCCCATCCTTTTCTCTCTCCTTCTTCCTTCCTTCCCTCCTTCCTCCTTCCTTCCTTCCTTCCTTCCTCTTTCTTTTTTTTTTTTTTTTCAAGTAGAAAAGTACAATAGCTTGAGAGACTGAAATCCATACACTGGGAGTCTGTTTGAAGGAGTGGAAGAAGAAATTTTTAAAAATATTGGATCTTCCTTAAAATTCAAGCAAATTGACTTAGGACATGAATAATTTTTTGAGCAAAATAAGCACCTATAGTGAACAACAGTTTTGTTTTGTTTTGTTTTGTTTTATTTTGTTTTGTTTTTCTTTGAAAGAAATAAGGTTTTCTTTTAATCTTCTTAAAATCACATTTTGGTTTTTGCAATATGAGCTCATATTTCAAATATGTTGGATACATAAAATATATCTCAAATCAAGCCAGTTCCCCCATTTATCAGTCTGACACATTTCAAAGCTATGAGTATTAATTTGGCTCTTTCTTTTTACACAGCAAATAATGTAGATATCAGCAGAATCCACATATACTGCCACCTGTTTATATAGAAATTTGGGATTCAGTATGGTGTACTATCTGCATATATTCTAGAGAGGAAGAAATGATGCCCAATCTCTTCCTTTGCTTCTTCCCAGCATGGACACTAAGGTTGTCCATGATCCCAGAATGATTACAAGATAGTGCCAGATGAATGCCAGTGATGAGGATTCAGGTAGCAACTCATTTTGAGGGCATGATCTGACCTCACAGAGGAGCCCTCTATAAAGCAGCAATGATGCAGTACAATGGCTGAATACTAAATGATACCCACAGGCTCATGCTCTAAAGACTCAGCACTTGATATTATTCTAAAGGATGTGCAAGCTGACTTACAGAAGCAGGTTGTTGAGGAGTAGGCCTTTGAAGAGTATACTAGTTCTTGTTTCTGGCTTTGTTTTCTCTATTTTCTGGTTGTCCATGATGTAAAAAAGCAGTTGCTTATACTTCACCTATAGTCAGAGACATGCCTAACACCAGTCCATCTCAGAACAATGGACCAAAACTTTCTAAAATAGTGGTCCTCAACCTGTGGGTCTCAACCCCTTAGAAGTCAACTGACACTTTTACAGGAGTCACTTAAGATCATCCTGCATACCATATATTTACATTAAGATTATAACAGTAGCAAAATTACAGTTATGTAGTAGCAGCAAAAATAATTTTATGGTTGGAGTCACCACAACAGGAGGAACTGTATTAAAGGGCCACAGTGTTAGGAAGCTTGAGAATCACTGCTCTAAAACCTTAAGTCAAACTTCATCTTTCCTCCCTTAAGTTACTTTTGTCAGGCATTTGGTCACAGAGAAAAAGGGATTCACATAGATGGTGACACAGTCTCACCTGATGACCTTCTCTCAAGTGCTGCTGCAGTATTAGAGTGTCACCATTTGAGGCAGTCCTCTAATCCAAAATGGTGACCTAGAATAAGATGTTAAATTCCAGCCTGAGGCAGGGATCCATTATAAGATACTATTAATCACACTGGAAATAATACTGTGGCTAGAATGTGATTTGAATTTGTGCCAAGCTGTGAGGGTTCATGTGAGCCCATTATTGGCATGTAAATGGAAAAAATCTTGTTGGGGGAGATCCTTGGACAATCAGTGCCACTAACCTCCAAAGGGATTAAAGCAGCTCTCCTGGGATTTCAAGATAGTCCATGAGAAAAGTCAATTGTTTAGATAGTAATCCTGAACTTCTCTGTGTTTTTGGAATGTGAGCTCTCCCTCAGAGAGCTCTTGTAATTCCAGATGAAACCCCATAGGGCATCACAGCATTGGCCCTGAATGGTCTCACACAAGGTGTTTTAGAGCCTCTAGCCTCAGGCAAACACTCTGCTCATCAACACCTCTCTCCTTATCTCCTTGCTCAAACAAAGCCTTGACCAGGACCTTTAGGAGAGAACCAATCAAGAACTGACTTTCCACTGCTGGACTACAGACCAGAGTTGGTGGGGAGTTCCAGCAAACCCTTCCAGGAGGATCAGCCAACCACAAATACTTCCCTGCTAGAGTCACTGTGACAGGACCACAGTTGTCCCTTATCTGTGTGTACCTATTTTCTTTTATGGGAGCATGTTATTAACTGACAAAGCTACAGATGCTCTTGACTTACTAGTGACTTCAAATGGAAAAGTTAGCCCATTTAAAGTGTCTGCAAAGCAATGGGTGACCAGATACAAACTCAAGGGAAAGTCAAACAACTGAGTTCTAAGGTCTCTATCACAGTTAGCTCTGTCCCTCTGAGTGCCCACATATCTTCTGAAAATACACAAAACTACCATCTTCCTACAGACCACAGCTATACCACTTGCACTTCCACTCTCAAACCTTTAAATCCATAACATGTGGTACATTGGCTTCCTTTCCTATATTCTACACCCTTGAAGGAACAGGCTTCATAAGCAAACATTGATCTTTGAGAAACCTTTCCAGGTTGGGCCTTGGCTAGACTTTAATTTCTGTATCATCAGAATCTTTCAATGCCCTATACCTAGGGAATATTCATTTTACAAACCTGTTTTCTACTGTTTCTCTTCAATCTGTTTTCCAGTGAGGCATGGAATTGGACTCTGCCTCAAGTTTCTGAAAATTCTAATGACTAGTATCTTGGTCTTGGGTGTAGTATGTTGAGCTATAGTGACTGCACAAGGTACTGTGCAGTGTGCTCACTTTCCAGCCCCACTGCTGGGTGTCCTGTTCTCATATTGGAAGCCCAGTCCTCACTTCACCTCTGTGTGAAGCAAAGCTAGAGGCAATGCCTTCACTGCACCTAGGCTGTATGTTTTCTGAAAGTCAGTGTACCTTGGGCCCTCCCCTTACCACCCACAGAGGCATGGGCACATGAATACCATGGTACAGCATCCTTGTGATTCTTCAGTCCAAAAGAGTAAAAAAGAAACTAGAGGGTCAATATCATGGTTGTCCAACTTGGGTTTGGTGTCAGACGTCAATCTGAAACGTGTGTGGAAGGGTAGCAGTTCTCAGGGCCCATGTCTCCCTCCTTTGTGCTGCCATTAAATCCATTCCCTAGTACATAAGTTAGAACGCCCACTTAGCCAAATGCCTGAGAACACTTGTGATTTACCATCATGGAGCTCAATCTTGGGACTAGAGAAATTTACAAACTAATAAACTGCTCTGGAAATGTATACATACTCCTTTCTATCAGTTGTTTTTCTCTCCAAAGGATGTTCCTGTATGATACAGCTTTAAGTTTTCAACTCTGTCATATTTTCTAAACTATGATCTTTTCCATTTACTTTAGGGGGTATGGAAATCCCCTTTACTGGGGTGAAAGCTAAACAATGTGGTTCGGATTTAGTGTTCCCACCCATGCATCACCATGAAAATGTTTGTCTCAGCAATCATGTCATTATTGTTAGTAGTCGCAGCTGTTCAGCTCTCCCTTCATATGTGAATGGAGATTTGCTGTGTCCCTTTACAAGAGGAAAAGGTGGCTGTGCCAGAGATGAAAGACTTGCAATGTGATAAATGTAGGTACTGTAGAAGCCACTCTAAAGTTCTTACACTTAAGAAAAGCCAATTCTGCACAACTGACCTTGCATGAGACCAATACAAAAGCACTGGCATGAAACAAAATATTTTATGAGTGATACTGAATGTCTTGAGACAATGGTCTGCCAGATTGACTGGACCTTATTCATTCAGACTATGATCACTAGTCCACAGTCTAGGACAATGGCATAGTATGTTGGCTATGGGCTTGTTCTTGAACTAATCTTACTGTGTATTCTCATAAGGAGAGTATCCTGCGGAAAGAACTGTTCAAAGGCCAGTTGATAATGGTTTTGTGGATTTCTGGAGAAAATAGCTGCCTGTGAATTTTCTACTCTCTGCAGAAGAAAGTTACAGATGCCATATCCCAAGGAGTTCTGCATCCTGTTCTCATCAGCTCAGTAAGAGCCAGAGTCTGCACCAAATACTTACAAGATAAGAAAACGCTCTGCATTCTGGGCTGTGTGCCAGCACCATATACACAGACTTCTGGCATTTTTCCCACCACCCACTTATTGCATCTTGCTGAACTACAGAACCTACTCCTGCCTAGCTTTGCCTTGCCTCAATATTTCTCAACAAAAATAATCCCTATTACCATTATTAAAAAATACAATGTAATTCTGCTAATCATTAAAATTAGTGAAACAGAGTTAGTCTCATTGACATGGAAAGAATTCTACAACATATTTTTGTCTGAAAATTTTTGTAATGGTAGTATATTCTGGGATGTCAATCAGGGTGGGTAGGACTCTCCTACATTCTGGGCCTACAAGGTGCAAGTCTGTCTTGTAACTATCAAAAGATATGTGAGGGTAACAGCCACACAGATTAGTGTCTTCTTCACATGTACTCTCAGGTTCAGAAGTTGGTGATGCTATTTGGGAAGTGTTAGAAGGTGTGACTTTGAAAATTTTGAGAATTTACTGCCTTTTCTTACATCTAGTCCTTGCTCTCAGTTTCGTCCTTAGATTTGGAGATATGGTATCCTAGTTTTCAGAAGCTGCCATGCCTGCCCCTGGGTGTCATGCTTCCCCACTATGATGGATTCAGCCCTCTGGAACTGTAAGCCAAACAAAGTCACTTTAGATCATGGTATTTTATCACAGCCAAAGAAAAGCAATTGATACAATGAACAAGGAAGTACTAAATAAAACTGGAAGATAGTCAGGAATGTAAGGTGTCATTCGGAGTCCAAAGATAGGTTGGCACTGACTGACACTGATTTTCCCAAAATTTAGTCTTCATAGCCATAAAAGACAGGTGATACATGAGCATATGAAAGATCATCTTTCAAAGTGATAGGATTGGGATGCAGTCAGTAGCACAGTGCTTACCTAGCATAAAAAGGGCCTTAGGTTCCTTCCACCAAAAAATAATAAAGATAAAATATTCTAATCACTATCTCCAAATTTATGCTAAAATAAAGACTCATTGTAAGTATGCCTTCACAAACACAAACTTTGGCTCTGTTTCCCTGCAGTATAGGAAGTATCCCACCTCTGTCCAAGCCTAGCCTTCTTGAGCTTTCACTACTTCTCTCCTCCACAGAAGAGGCCCTCTGGACCACAGAAATCTAGGGGAGATTCCAATCATTTGCATAGCAGATAAAAGCATCTCTCCATGGCCTGTTCTACCCCAGACTAAATCTTTTTCCTTGGTGAGCTTCTCCATTTAAATGAAAATGATACATTCATCATGGCCTTCTAAGTTGTCCAGACTTGTCTCAAACTCCTAAATATCAAGCAATACTACTGCCTCCGCCTCTTAAGTAGCTTACACAGCAGGTGTACACTGCTTTGTCCAGGTTATAGCAACAAACTTTGAAATCTGAACATTTGTAACTCAGCCAATGAGATTATATAGAATTTTACTTGGTAGCACTTCTTAAAGGAGTCATTGCTTTCTTAACAAACATAAGGACAACAACAAAGATTGATTTTATATTTATCGTTGTCCTTCAATAGTACCTAGAACACAGAGTAATGTCTGGATCTTCAGGGTTATTTGATATCAAAATACAAAACACACAAATGGTTGAGATCAGGGAAGGAGTCACAAAAGGGAAAAGGATCCTGAATCTATACCAGCCCCACACTGCCATCCTCCTAATGTCCAGGGAAAAGAAAACTGTAGCCTTTATTATAGCATAATTATTGAACTTATATTACTTCAAATAATTCAAAATGATTGAGAAAGTGTGCCATATTTTGGTAACTCATCAATAAGACCTTGAAATAATTTAAGTTTCTACAAGTGTAATTATTTGTTTCAAGTATTCAACTTTGAAATTTCACAATCTTCATTCAACATTGACTTTCCTGTATCCTAACACCAGCAGTCTCTCAAATGCGTTTTGTTTTTTGTTTTGTTTTGTACTGTAAATATTACTCATGCACTCCCATGGGCCTCCAATAAGGGTAATTACTGCTGTAACTTGTACGGAAAGTCTGCCCTTAAAAGCCCACATTGAAACCAGCTGCCTCACTTCACACATAAACACACACTCACCCTCAAACAGAAAAAGCACAACTCTTTGTGTTAATTTGTGCCACAACAATAGATATAAGAACAGATCCTGAATGTCCTGGGGATGCAAGGGTGAAGCAGGACACACTGAGGAGTGTACATGGTGCTGGGACTACAGTACTTTCTATCGGGCTTCTCAGCTGCAAGGAGTTGCACTGGAAATTGTTTCACACTATGCATCTTTGGCTACATGTGTATAGAGAAAGCTTTAAATAATTCCAAATGCATAGATGATACACATGTATCTATTCACAAGTAATTAAAATTACCCAAACACATTTTATCCATATTTTCCCTTATAAAAACAAGTTAAACAAGTAGAAAAAAGAATAAGTTCATGAAGAACTTGTACAGACACTTCTAAATTAAAATTTGTGGCTCCTTGTTCCCTTGAGTGCTTTAAATATTGTGGGGGTCTCTATGACCTTCACAGTCAGCAGAGAGATGAACTTCAGAAGGCAAGAAGGCAGTTTAGCTTAACATAACTCAGTAGCTTGTGTTGGATCAAACTTTAGGAGTCTGATCTCAAGTGGTTTATTTTAGGCATATTTAAGCACTCCACAATTTGGGGAAAATTATGCTGGTGATTAACTCAACTCCGTGTGTACAACAAAAACATGAATCTCCTTGAGGAACAAAGTAAGATAAATATAGCCAGATGCAGCTATACTAAAACTTGTTGTAAAGTCCATAAAGATAGGTTCTATTGATTGACAAAAACAGATTTATGATTGACTGAGAAAAATTAATCACAATAAGAGTTAGAAGGAAGATCTGGTGCCACACAAATAGTTACAAAGATCACTATGCTACAAACATTTGCATTCCTTCACTTAAAGGAACAATTTTGTGTATCTAACATCAAAGACTCCGGTGACCCCTACAAAGTATTGGTCTTGTAATTAGCTACCTTAGCTGATGTTATAAAGGTCAATACAGAATTCCTACAACTTGGAAGGAAACTAGGAGAATCACTGGAACTGTGCTCTTTAAAAGCACAAACAAACAAAATCTTTTAAAATATACTGTTTTCTCTCTTCTCCAAACCCTCTAATTTACAATATCTTGCTCTTTTTCAACTTCATGTCCTCTTTTTTTTTTTACTGTTACTGTGTGTATGTGTGTGTAACATATAGAGAGACAGACACACTATACATATTCCTAAATATAATATGTTCAGTATGCATAATGTCAATTGTATGATGTTTTCAGAACAGGCCACTTGGTGCTTTTTGTAGATTTTAATTTTTTAAAAAATGTGAAGAACCATATATCTTACACAATTGACTCTGGGTTGCCATATCCCTGTGCTGATGGCATCATCACATCCCTGTGGTCCAGGCAGAGTCCACACCTAGGATTTGTGTTTAAGATCCTTCAAAATAAGAATATTTTGAGAACTAGCACCTACCACTTTGTCCTTGGGACATGAACACTGTTCCCAGTGACTGGCTTGTATTTTGTTCTGTCAGCTAGTATCACTTAGACAGTCTGACCTTGTAAAGGGAAATCAGTTTGTCCACACTTAATCAGCAGGAGTTAGCATATCCCCAACGGCTCCTTTCAGGGTTATTGTGGCCAGTGTTAGGAAATGGAACAGCTGGAACATGTCAAAGTGGTAGCCTCTATATGTCCTATGTATGTAGCTAGTTTAGGACTTCTTCAAAGCACAGCTATCTTAGCTCCCATAGCAACCACACTCCCCCAACAGAGTGTTTAAAGAGAATCCAACAGGAAACTAACATTCTGGAAGTCTAGATCTAGGACTGACCAGTCTGTGAAAAAGTCCTAGGTGACATGAGATTCTAAAGAGTAGAGTCCTGGGTCACCCTGTACATCTTTCTAATAACCCATATACTGGACTCGGAACTTTGGAAAGAATCTTGTCTGCGACCATGATTATTCAAGGTGTTGAATCACTATCTCTCTGATGCCAGCATTGCTAGTTCTAGCCCATGAATAGTTGAAATAAACCCTGTTAGCCATGACTCTTTTACACACAAACAATTATTGACTTAACAGAAACTATGGATCACTTTGCTCAGCAATTTTCATTCTATGGAAAAGCTGACTAAGGTGGCTTGACAAATGTTAAGAGTTGTCTGAAAGGAGGAAATCTCAATCTGTATGGTAATTGCTTAATTAGTGATTGATGGGGGAGGGCCTAGATCATTGTGGGTAATACTGTCCCTGAGTTCTATAAGAAAGCAGACTGAGAAAAACCTGAGGAGCAAGCTAGTAACCCACACCCCTCTATGGCCTCTGCTTCAGCCCCTGCCTCCATGTTCCTGCCCTGTTTGGGTTCCTATGAAACTTCCTTCAGTGATTCACTATGATGTAGAAGTTTAAGTCAAATAAACTCTTTGCTTTGGTCACAGACTTTTCATCATAGCAACAGAATTCCAAACTAGGACACTGACCCATCACTATTTTTCTTGCTGATCTCTAAGTCATATGTTCTGTGCATGCTTACCATACAACAACAAACAACAACATAACAATTGTTAGATTTACAGCTGAATAGACACTAGAAGTCAATATTTGGGGTTTTCCTTACACTTGTGAGTTTAGTCCTCACACCATCCCACTAACAAAGGAGAAATGGTCTCTGTCTAGAGGTGAAGAACTAGAAATGTGCACAGTAGACATTTGTTCAGAGTCCTGTTGTTCTTCTGCATAAGAGCCTAGCTTCACCCCCATTACATGGACTGCAACAGACACAGACTTCAGTATATGGTAGAAAACAGTCGCTGCCTGTACTCTCAGATGAATAAAAAATTTAGTGTAGGCAACAGCTTATTCTTACCTGGACATGTTGATACATCATTGCACCATTGCAGCTGAGATTTCCAAAGTCCTTCACTCTCACATGATTCTGCTGCCTTTCAGCCATCCCTCTTTCTAGAAGGAACCCCTAGCTAGTTCTCTTCTAAACAATTTCAATACATTTATTGGTTTGCAAAGTTGGGCTTTAATGGGGACATTTCCTTGTGCCCTCTCTGGGATAAATAGAACTTTGTTTATCTCTTCTTAGGAAATTACGGCTGTCTCCAACCCACAGAGACAAGAATGACATGGACACCAAGACAGGGTTCACGCAGCTTCCGCAGCTTCCTTCTTTACTTGCAGCTCTCTTTACTTAGGGCAAGCGCTATATTTATACAGTAGTGGCAACTGACCTCATCTCGCTTCACACCACCTCATCCAATCAGAATCAACACATACTACAGGCACGAGCTCAGATCGGTCACAGATAGGCTGACAGATCCAGATCAAAAGGAATAATCTAACTTGGCAGACAGCTTATGCATGCAGTTTCACTGCGTATGTTTGGGCAAGGCAGTAAACATGTGGGTTTCACGGGGCCTTGCAATGGGCCAGGGCGCTATCTTGGACCATGCGGCCACACCTGCTTCCCACATCTCCACCTTTTTGTTTTATTAGTAGCTCTGGGATCAGCATCTGTCTTAGGCTGCCCCCATCCGTGCCACATCCTTACCTGTCATGGGAGTGATGAACTCACTTTCACCATCTTGTCTTAGGTTGGTATGCACATGTGAAGGTCTTACCCATCATTGATTACTGATCCAGCATGTTGAGCCAACATTGGGGGAATGTTCCTGCTTCCAAGGCTGCCATAGCCTGCACTAAGGCTGGTTTATCAGCCTTGTGCAGCCTTCTCATATGTGCCATCCACCAAAGCATTCCTCCACACACAACAGTCAGCAGGAGCGCCCAAAAGGCCATCCCTCCCCAATTTTTTAAGAATCCCACAGTTCCCTGGATGATCTCCAGCCATTGCTTTACAGTTGCAATCTCCAATATAAGTGTTGTTCACAGCAACAATCGATGCTCACAATTTCTTCATCTTTGTGTCGAGATCATGACTCCATTTTCCTAGCAGCATCACACCAATTGCATGCGACAGATTTGCAGCTCTGAAAAAATTCTGATACTGAACAGAGGTTACACACATTCCTGACATATGAGTAATGCAGGAAGCAAATACTAACTGCTCCAACAACAGCTTGTGCAGATTTATAGGGAAATACATGAGCTTGGGGTTGATTTTCTTCAACATAAACTACTCCCACACCGCCTTTGGATCCATCAGTAAATACATTAACAGCACCTGGGATTGGCTCAGTCTGGGTAATTCTGGGGTATATCATAGGATTTCTCATGACATACTGAAGCCAATTAGTGGAGGCAAGTACCTCAATCTGTTTAGGAGTATATGGCGTGATTATTACATCAGGTTGATTACCAAAAGCTCTTGGGCCTAGGGCCTGTGGAGTGAGAAGTTAGGGGGCAACCATCTACATCCCACTTGGATTGACATTCTCTGGCCCAATGATTTCCTTTGCGACAGCGAGGACATAACTTGGGCTGCCGCACGCCTGTCTGAATCTTCTGTCTTCCTTTATTAGAACAGTCTCGCTTTAAATGACCTGGCTGCCTGCAAGAGAATCATCCCCCCTGAATTCCCCCCTGCTGTCCACCCTGATGAGGAGTCTGTCTTTGAGCCTGAACTATGGCTGCCGCTAACCCCTGGTTGGTCAGTGGAGTGTCCACCAGATCTCAGCAAACCTTTAGCCATACATCCAGCCATTTGCTCTTATAAGGGCATATGGTGTCTCTGCAGGGTTTATTGGCCTGCTCATAGGCTAATTACATTGCAGCATCAACATCCAGAAATACTCTCCCGGATGTCTCCACTAGTCATGGTAGGAAGTCTGCAAACTTCTCATTGGGTCCCTGTATCACCTTAGACAAGCTGGCCCCAAGCTCTCCAGTGCCTGATAGCATCTTCCAAGCTCTAAGAGCACAGTTATTAATCTGCTCATAAACCTGTATAAGATAACCTGTTTGATTGTTGGCAAAATTCCCTTGCCCCATTAACATGTCTATATTCCAGGCTGCATTGGGGAGTCCAGCAGCAGCATTAGCTGCAGCCTGCTCAACGGCATGCTCAATATAAGCAGCATTCCATGTTAAATAACCTCCTCCCGAAAGAACGGCCTTGCACAGGTTCTGCCAATCAAAAGACGTCATGAAGTACAGCTGTAGGGACTCAACCTGAGTTATGGTAAAGGCATCCTGGACCCCATAAGTCGAAACTGATTCCTTCAATCTTTGTACAACCTTCCAACCCAGGGATTCATGATACCATTGCCCCTGTTGATCCTGAAATACTGGGAAGGCCCCCCGCAATGGCGGGCACATTTTTCCAGACTTTTGCATGAAGACTACGCTTTCCCCTTTTGTCTCACTCATCTTTATAGGGGGGAGGAGAAGTCAATGGAGGGGCTGATGATTTGGGTGGCCTACCGCGTCTCACACTCAAGCTGGACATCCGACTACAGATGTCACTGTCGCTATCAGTCCCGTCGCTGTCACTAGTAGACCCTTCAGAGCTGGATTCCTTCTTTTCTTTCTTATCTTTGGTTTGTTGTTTAAGCTGTTTAGGTTTTCGGCTGCTAGCCTGAGAAGCAATCTCCTTAGCCTCCTCAAGCACCGCCACTCCTTCCTCTATTTCAGCATTGTACTTTCTCCCTCAAGCATACCCTGACCAAGTTCCAGATGGCTAACATCCCTACAGGTAGACGGTTCTTCATGTCGGAAGCTTGGAGATCCCTTCCCAAACACTTCTAGCACTGTTGATTAATATACCCTTCCTCTAAAAACCATGGGGCTTCCTTGGAGAGGGTGTCCAGAAATCTGTCCACCGTCTCTGCTTTCATGTTAATACCACTTCTTTTAAGAAGCTGGGTCAAGTGGTGGCGCACGCCTTTAATCCCAGCACTTGGGAGGCAGAGACAGGCGGATTTCTGAGTTCGAGGCCAGCCTGGTCTACAAAGTGAGTTCCAGGACAGCCAAGACTATACAGAGAAACCCTGTCTTGAAAAACCAAAAAAAAAAAAAAAAAAGAAGCTGGGTCAACACCATTTTTACTTTCACTTTAGATGCAGTTGAAACAATGTTGCTGAAATTCCCTTCGTCTCTATTCCTGAGAACCTTAGTGCTCTGTCCCCTTTTTTCCAGGGAACCTGTCAGGCCTATGCTTTCTTTACTTACCACTACTTACCAAAATGTCCCCATATGGGCCACCACTTGCCGCTATCTCCGACCCGCAGAGACAAGAATGACACAGACACCAAGACACGGACACCAAGACGGAGTTCACACAGCTTCCTTCTTTACTTGCAGCTCTCTTTACTTAGGGCAAGCACTATATTTATACAGTAGTGGCAACTGACCTCATCTCACTCCACACCACCTCATCCAATCAGAATCACACACACTCCAGGCACGAGTTCAGGTCAGTCACAGATAGGCTGACAGATCCAGATCACGAGGAATAATCTAACTTGGCAGGCAGCTTACGCATGCAGTTTCACTGCGTGTGTTCGGGCAAGGCAGTAAACATGTGGGTTTCATGGGGCCTGGCAATGGGCCAGGGCGCCATCTCGGCCCATGCAGCGGCACCTGCTTCTCGAATGAAATGTCTCACAACAGAGACCAAACTGAGCTACACGTAAAACCTTACCTCTAAAACAATGGAAGATTTCATTGTAAAGTTCTTTTATGAAATGTACAGAACCCTGAATTTGATTTCTAGCACTACAAATAAAACAAAATGAACAACCCCAAATATTAAATAAAAATAATCCCAATGTACTCAGGCCTTCACTTCTCACTCAGAGGCATTAACCAGTGAGATCAGAGGTGCTCCTCATTTCTGAGCATAACTGTATATGTAAATTGAAGAGGGTAAGGAGGTATTCTATAAGGCTACAGAATCATCCAGTATTACATAGCCAGAGAGGAAAGAGCAACCCAAGAGGGAGGGCAATATTTTTTTATCTTTTATTTATTTACTTATTTATTTATATTTTTTAGCTAGATATTTTCTTTATATACATTTCAAATGCTATCCCAAAAATTCCCTATACCCTCCCCCGGCCCTCCTCCCCTACCCACCCACTCCTGCTTCTTGGCCCTAGCATTCCCTTGTACTGTGGCATATAAAGTTTGCAATACCAAGGGGCTTCTCTTGCCAGTGATGTCCAACTAGGCCATCTTCTATTACATATGCAGTTAGAGATACGAGCTCTGGGGTTACTGGTTAGTTCATATTGTTGTTCCACCTATAGGGTTGCAGACCCCTTGAGCTCCTTGGGTGCTTTCTCTAGTTTCTCCACTGGGGCCCTGTGTTCCATCTTATAGATGACTGTGAGCATCCACTGGCATAGTCTCATGCGAGACAGCTATAACAGGGTCCCTTAAGCAAAACTTTGTGGCATATGCAATAGTGTCTGGGTTTGGTGACAGATTATGTGATGGATCCCCGGGTGGGGTAGTCTCTGGATAGTCCATCCTTTCGTCTGAGCTCCAAAATTTGTCTCTGTAACTCCTTTCATGGGTATTTTGTTCCCTATTCTAAGGAGGAATGAAGTATCCACCCATTAGCCTTCCCTCTTCTTGAATTTTTTGTGTTTTAGAAATTGTGTCTTGGGTGTTCTATGTTTCTGGGCTAATATCCAGTCATCAGTGAGTGCATATCTAATGGCTTCTTTTGTGAATGGGTTACCTCAATAAGGATGATGCCTACAGATACATCCATTTGTCCAAGAATTTCATAATTCCATTGTTTTTAATAGCTGAGTAGTACTCCATTGTGTAAATGTACCACATTTTCTGTATCCATTTTTCTGTTTAGTGACATCTGGGTTCTTCCCAGGTTTTGGTTATTATAAATAAGGCTGCTATGAGCATAGTGGAACATTTATTCTTGGTACCAGTTGGAACTTCTTCTGGGTATATATGCTCAGAAGAAAAATATGCTCAACCATTCTGACTGGTGTGAGGATCTTTACCTATCCTAAATCAGATAAGGGACTAATATCCAATATATATAAAGACCTCAAGAAGGGGGGGCTCGAGAAAATCAAATAACCCCATTAAAAAATGGGGCTCAGAGCTAAAAAAAGAATTCTCACCTGAGGAATACCGAATGGCTGAGAAGCACCTGAAAAAATGTTCAGCATCCTTAATCATCAGAGAAATGCAAATCAAAACAACCCTGAGATTCTACCTCACAACTGTCAGAAAGGCTAAGATCAAAAATTCAGGTGACAGCAGATGCTGGTGAGGATGTGGAGAAAGAGGAATACTCCTCCATTGTTGGTGGGATTGCAAGCTTGTACAACCACTCTGGAAATCAGTCTAGCAGATCCTCAGGAAATTGGACATAGTACTGCCGGAGGATCCCGCAATACCTCTCCTGGGAATATATCCAGAAGATGTTCAAACAGGTAAGAAGGACACATGCTCCACT
Source organism: Mus musculus (assembly GCF_000001635.26). NCBI lineage: Eukaryota > Metazoa > Chordata > Mammalia > Rodentia > Muridae > Mus > Mus musculus. The sequence goes on from NC_000082.6 coordinate 15,396,801, forward strand.
GTGTTCAGAGCAGCCTTATTTATAATAGCCAGAAGCTGGAAAGAACCCAGAAGCCCCTCAACAGAGGAATGGATACAGGAAATGTGGTACATTTACACAATGGAGTACTACTCAGCTATTAAAAAGAATGAATTTATGAAATTCCTAGGCAAAAGGATTGATCTGGAGGGCATCATCCTGAGTGAGGTAACCCAATCACAAGAGAACTCACATGATATGTACTCACTGATAAGAGGATATTATATCAGAAACTTAGAATACCCAAGATATAAGATACAATTTTCAAAACACATGAAACTCAAGAAGAACAAAGACCAAAGTGTGGACACTTTGCCCCTTCTTAGAATTGGGAACAAAACACCCATGGAAGGAGTTACAGAGACAAAGTTTGGAGCTGAGATGAAAGGATGGACCATCTAGAGACTGCCATCTCAGAATTAGCTTCCAAACGCTGACACCATTGCATACACTAGCAAGATTTTGCTGAAAGGACCCTGATATAGCTGTCTCTTGTGAGGCTATGCTGGGGCCTAGCAAACACAGAAGTGGATGCTCACAGTCAACTATTGGATGGATCACAGGGCCCCCAATGGAGGAGCTAGATAAAGTACCCAAGGACCTAAAGGGATATGCAACCCTATAGGTGGAACTACGACATGAACTAACCAGTACCCCCTGGAGCTCATGTCTCTACCTGCATATGTATCAGAAGATGGCCTAGCTGGCCATCAGTGGAAAGAGAGGCCCATTGGTCTTGCAAACTTTATATGCCTCAGTACAGGGGAATGCCATGTCCAAGAAGTGGGATTGGGTGGGTAGGGGAGGGGAGGTATGGGGGACTTTGGGGATAGCATTGGAAATGTAAATGAAGAAAATACCTAATAAAAATAATAAATAAAAAATTTTTGGATCCTGTTTGTGTAGCCAGTCTATTAGTCTATGTCTTTTTATTGGGAAAATGATGTTAAGAGAAATTTAAGAAAAGTAATTATTGCTACCTGTTACTTTTGTTGTTAAAGTTGGGATTCTGTTCTTGTGGCTGTCTTCTTTTAGGTTTGTTGAAAGATTACTTTCTTGATTTTTCTAGGGTGTGGTTTCCGTCCTTGTATTGGTTTTTTTCTGTTATTATTTTTTGAAGGGCTGGATTCATGGAAAGATATTTTGTGAATTTGGGTTTATCATGGAATACTTTGGTTTCTCCATCTATGGTAATTGAAAGTTTGGCTGGGTATAGTAGCCTGGGCTGGAATTTGTGTTCTCTTACTGTCTGTATAACATCTGTCCAGGATCTTCTGCCTTTCATAGTCTCTGGTGAGAAGTCTGCTGTAATTCTAATAGGCCTGCCTTTATACGTTACTTTACCTTTTCCCCTTATTGTTTTTAATATTCTATCTTTATTTAGTGCATTTGTTGTTCTGATTATTATGTGTCGGAAGCAATTTTTTTCTGGTCCAGTCTATTTGGAGTTCTGTAGACTTCTTGTATTCATGGGCATCTCTTTCTTTAGGTTTGGGAAGTTTTCTTCTATGGTTTTGTTGAAGATATTTGCTGGCCCTTTAAGTTGAAAATCTTCATTCTCATCTACTCCTATTTTCTGTAGGATTGGTCTTCTCATTGTGTCCTGGATTTCCTGGATTTTTTGAGTTAGAGTCTTTTTACATTTTGCATTTTCTTTGATTGTTGTGCCCCTGTTCTCTATGGAATCTTCTGCAGCTGAGATTCTCTCTTCCATCTCTTGTATTCTGTGCTGGTGCTTGCATCTATGGTTCCAAATTTCTTTCCTAGGGTTTCTATATCCAGTGTTCTCTCACTTTGTGTGTTCTTTATTGTTTCTGCTTTCCTTTTTAGGTCTTGGATGATTTTGTTCAATTTTATCACCTGTTTGGTTGTGTTTTCCTGTCTTTCCTTAAGGACTTCTACCTCTTTAGCAGTGTTCTCCTGTATTTCTTTAAGTGAGTTTTTAAAGCCCTTCTTGATGTCCTCTACCAGCATCATGATATATGATGTTAAATCCAAGTCTTGCTTTTCGGGTGTGTTTGGGTATACAGGACTGACTGAGGTGGGAGTGCTGGGTCTGATGATGGTGAGTGGTCTTGGTTTCTGTTAGTAAGATTCTTACATTTGCCTTTCACCATCTGGTAATCTCTGGAGTTAGTTGTTATAGTTGTCTCTGGTTGTTCCTCCTGTGATTCTCTTAGCCTCTGCCAGCAGACCTGGGTGTCTAGCTCTCTCCTGAGCCTCAGTGGTCAGAATACTCTCTGTAGGCAAGCTCTCCTCTTGCAGGGAAGGTTCACAGATATCTGGAGTTCAGACCTGTCTCCTGGCTGAAGATGAAGCCCTGAATCAAGGCCTGTCCCAGATGCTGTTTTGCTTCTGTAGTCTGCACTCTCACCTGCGCAGACTAGTCTCTGAGTGTTCCGGGACCCAAGATCGCAATATATTTTTTAAAAAGCCTCTCACCCACAAATCCAACAGAAGTGTTGTGAATTGGACACCTTTGTTCAAAAGTGTAAAGTATAAAGTATGGTCAGCTCAGTTACTGGATTTGGTCAACAAATTTGAGAACCACTGTCACGGAGATCTTAGGTTGTTTGGTCTATGTTTTATTGCCTAAAATAATCTCTGAACGTATAGAGTAGCTATTCTAGAATCCCGTGGAAGCTGTGAGAACTTGATGAGAAGAATTATCCTTAATATAATTTTATATGTTTTGTATGGATATAAGAAGGGAATTGAAATTAGTACAGAGCAGGCCTTTTCAAAACAGAAATATGATTTGAGTTATAAGTCAATTAAAGTAGTAGTAATAAGGAGCAGTTGATGAAATGATATTTGAGACATTTCTGTATAATTCTTGTTGAATGAATAATCGTTTAGGTATTTCTGCAAGAAGAATATGTCTCCCAAAATTATATAGGCAATTTCCCATCCAGTGACTTGAGACCTTATTATACATATATAAGAGATTTTGATAGTTAAATTCCAGTTTAGATGTGCACTGAGGGCCTGATACAAAGGAAGATGTTACTATTTTAAGTTAGTTCAGAATTGACCATATATCTACATAAGTTTCCAGTTCCTCCTTTTGGGCTATTGCTAACAAGTCAGTTCAGAAGAAATGAGACTGTGTCTTTTCTTGCAAATAAGCCTGTACCAGGACCTAGTATTTTGCTCTTCACTAGGTATGGCTGCACACAGCCACCTTCCCACCATGAAAAGGCATAACCATCAAGGTTTGTGAGATTTAATAGAAATGCCATACGTTTGAAGTTCCCTAAGCAGCTGTATGTCAATAAGAACAATTATTGAGAATCTTGGTGTAATGATCAAAGTCACAGAACATATTGTATCCATCATGGTCAGGTTTTACATATCTCCTGATAGTTTTCTAACAAGGAGTCATAGATCTTTTATGGCACACAACAATATTCCATTGTTGCTGCTGATTTGTCAGTGACAGGGGCTAAATCCAGAAAGATTAATCACACACTACAATGACTTTGGTGCCATTGGAGAAACCTAATAACAGAATCCTGCCCATTTATGCTCAAATTGATCTAATGGATACTATCCCTTTCACATTTTTATTAGTACCTACCCCTGAGGCTAATCTTGAGATCAATGGTTCTATGATAACAAATTGTCCAAAATTGGTAAGATTTTTTTCATCTAGCTAGTCTCATAGTCTGCTATTAGTTTCTATATAAAAATGGTCTTGCATAAAACAACCCAAAGGGAATTTTAATTTTAATTTTTATTCTTGGGGTATTTGGTATCATTGGTATCCTTACCAAAGGTCTGGAGAATATGATCAGCACCTTTTGTCTGGAATCTTAGCAAAGTTAGTTTAAAACATACACTTTGAGGTTTGATTGGCCCTTTCTTCTTTTCCTAAGGCAGAATGGGGGGAAAAAAAGTTTAATTCCTAGTGTTTTAGCCACTCCCTGAGTTATTTGTGAAGTAGAGTAAATTCAATTATCACTAAAGAACCCAAAGTAAGGTATTTCCTTTAGCAAAATTTTTATGTCTATAGGTCTTTCTGTTGTGGTAGGGAAAGCCTTGATATAACTTGTAAAGTTTATATATCTACTAGCAGGAGTTTCTATCCTCTGGTCCTCAGTGTGAGATTGGATTTTAGTTTCTAGCCTTTTCTTGGATATGTATCATTTCTCTAAGCATGGAGCAACAGTGGAGACAATTTGAGCCCTGTGTTGTCAAAAATGTATATGAGACATATCTGAAATATCCATTCATCTTATAGTGAGTCTCAGTTCTGATCTCTTGAATTGCCTTGAAATCATTGCCATGGTGGCATGCCATCATGCATGCAAGCCATCAAGGACTTTATAGCCTTCTAATTTTGCCATGTTGAGAAACATCAACTTTTCCTCACATAACAACTATTTTTATTAATAAATGTTCCCCCATCACTAATATACTTTAGTTCTAACTCTTGTCTGAGAGGAAACAAAGGTAAGACAAAGAATATTCTGGATTCTTGGCCAAATGATTATCTATTCTTCTCAGCGGTCTCACTCCAATCCCTTATGTGTCTTGCAGTAATTTACTGACATTTGTTTAGGAAGTAATAGCAATTGTTTGACTTTCTACTTAAATAACAAATTGTAAACCATAAGGATAGTTTGTCAACAAATGTTAAACTGAATAAGCTACCCTCATATCTTTAAGAAAACTTATTTGTTTACCAGAACACCCAGAGTTGCCCAGGGCTCCTCAGAAATGATGATGAAATTCTTCAGTTGGAGCAATGAAGATCTTCCTGATCCTTCCTAGTCAAATATTCTTTCCATGGTCATTAGAGTCTTAGGTCTCTCTCAGCTCTTCTGAGACTCAAGACAGTTAATCCAACAATTCTAGGGCTTTGAGTCAATTTCTTGACAGGCATAAGAGAGGGTTAAGGAGGACACAGGGCAGTTTTCCCCCATTATTACAGTTTTCTTGCATTTTAAGCACAAACCCTTTTTCTTTCTCTGGATTTTCAAAGTTTTATCAAGAGCAGCTTCCATAATGGCTGCCATGCTTTGTCTTGCTTCTTTCCTTTCTTTTGCTCTTCTCTTTCCTCTTCTATGCCCTGATTCATAAAGACAGTGAAGACCACATGTATTAACTGATTTAGACAGATCTGGAATCATTTGTGATTTCTGGAGTTTCTTCTTATATCAGGAGCCAATTGGGTAATTAAACATCAAATTAATGTATTCCCTTAGTGAGATATTAAGTGGCATAATTAATATTTGCATAAATCATAGGATTAATATTTGTAAAAAGCTTCCTCAAGGCACAGCAGCATTCTCAGCTTTTTTTCTGGGTAATGTCTTTGATTTTGTGATAATTGACTCTTTGATTTTATTCTCTTTTTGTTTAACCAAAAAAAAAATCTGAAGAAACTTTGTTTTGATCTGCACTATTTCTTCAGTATTACCATGCCAGTTAGATAAGGTACAGGGGATTGTTTCTTCACCAGGATGTTTTGAATTTGGATTCCTAGAAAATATCTCATCTATCTTCTAGCTACTAGTAGAATTCATTCCTTCCCATAGGAATGCAACAAGAAGCAGGAGCAAATTGAACATTCCTCTGGGAAAAATTAAAGGCCAGAGTCAATGTCTAGAACACATATATAAATATATCTCCGTCTTCAGAATAATTTCCCAGTTCCTACCTTTGATGCTAGTTGTCTGCCATAGAAAGAGACATCTATACTCTACTGATCTCTCTTTCCCAATTATCTCTCTAGCAGGAAATAATGCCTGCTTTACTCCAGAACATGGAGTTCCTCTGTGAGTGGTTTGAGGACTCAGAAGAAGTTGAGTTTCCAGACTGTGGAGCTGAAGAGGAGTACTAGAAGATATATGGAGAGGCTGAAGTTGCTACCCCTTGTGTTTAGGGGGGAACTCTAGGAGATGCTGAAAAGTTGTTTTATTCTCCTGAAAGACAAGAAGAGTTTAAAGTATAAAAATTCTCTAGAACATCAAGATTTTCCCTTTATTTTACTTTCCTTGCAAAGGAAAAGATTTTCATATAGAGCCATAAAAGCCTGGACATGGGGATCTTGAGCAATTTTCCCTATCTTCTATTGTAAAGATTTAATTGAAGGACAGGAATATAATTAAGCCTGCCATTTAAGGGATTTTCTATTTCTCTATTTACTATGGTAATCGATACCATAGTGCAGTAACATATAATATATCTTTTTCTGAGGTTATCCATGTGAAATCTCTGACCATGTTCAAAGATACAACCTAATGGGGAGTCTAATAGAACAGGAAAAGCATGTCCCATGTGTTGTAGATTGCTGTTTATATTTTCTGTTCTGTACTCAAGTGAGGCCAGGTGAAATTTTAACTGATCAAATAATGATAGATTCTGTAATTGGGCAGTGGAAGAAAATGGCAGAGCTGAAAGTTTTAGAGAGGGGAAAGAGGAAAAAGAAAGAGAGACAGAAGACAAGGTGGAGGACAGATAAAAGATAGAGGAAAAAGATGAACCAGATCCACATGGCTTGGACAAGCTGCAAATAGCTAGGGATTTCATAGATGGGCAATAGAGTAATGTAGGGTACATTTGTCCAATCTAGGTGTGCAGCTTTATTTATATCAGTTGATTTTTGTGTTCTTTATGCAGGCATGTTGGGGTTGGAGATTTACTGTTATAAATATGGCTGGTATATTACAAGTTTCTAGTGATATCATTTTACGAGGCTAAGGGGATCTGAACAAGCCAGCTGTAGTTGGCTTTCTGCAAGCTAGCTACTTGGGGTGGATGGCCTAGGAAGACTGGAGCAGCTTGGTAACAGGCTGGCCACAGGAACAAGAGCAAGATGGCCACATGGGGCTGGCCACTGGGGGTGGTCAATACCACTGATGCCAGTGCCCAGCTGGATTTAGTGTGGATCATTTGTGTTTGTTTGTTTGTTTGTTTGTTTGTTTAACTAAATGCTACACCCATGTTGAGTTGTGATAGAGAGAGGGAGGAGATGTAAAGAACAAAATAAGTATGGAGAACTTCAGCCCAAAATTCATAAAAGGGCATTCCCTGGAGAGTGAAGACTAGAGTGTGTGTGGAGCACCCCCTAAAGAAATCCCCTTGGAGGTTGCTGGGCATCTTCAATGTCATATCTTGAATGGACTCCAGTACTTCTTTAGCCCTGACCTGTCTTCTTCCATTTATGTTCTCTTTCAAGCTCTGCTGCCCCATGTATTAGTTTCTTTTTCATTGCTGTGTTAAAACACCATTACAAAAGCAACTTATGAAGCAATCTATTATGACTTACAGTTCCAGGAAAGTCCAAACTGATAAGAAAGGTTTAGCAGCAGGCAGCCAGAACAGAAACCTGGAAGATCACATTGTCACACTAAAATGTGAATAGAGAGAGAAGTCAATGTGAAGGTAAAACTTATAAAATATGAAAGCTCACCTTCAGTAATGCACTTCCTCCAATAAGCTGTCATGTTTTAAAGAATCAACAGACTCGAGACTCGAGCCCCGGGCTACCTTGCCAGCAGAGTCTTGCCCAACACCCGCAAGGGTCCACACGGGACTCCCCACGGGACCCTAAGACCTCTGGTGAGTGGATCACAGTGCCTGCCCCAATCCAATCGCGCGGAACTTGAGACTGCGGTACATAGGGAAGCAGGCTACCCAGGCCTGATCTGGGGCACAAGTCCCTTCCGCTCGACTCGAGACTCGAGCCCCGGGCTACCTTGACAGCAGAGTCTTGCCCAACACCCGCAAGGGTCCACACGGGACTCCCCACGGGACCCTAAGACCTCTGGTGAGTGGATCACAGTGCCTGCCCCAATCCAATCGCGCGGAACTTGAGACTGCGGTACATAGGGAAGCAGGCTACCCGGGCCTGATCTGGGGCACAAGTCCCTTCCGCTCGACTCGAGACTCGAGCCCCGGGCTACCTTGACAGCAGAGTCTTGCCCAACACCCGCAAGGGCCCACACGGGACTCCCCACGGGACCCTAAGACCTCTGATGAGTGGAACACAGCGCCTACCCCAATCCAATCGCGTGGAACTTGAGACTGCGGTACATAGGGAAGCAGGCTACCCGGGCTTGATCTGGGGCACAAACCCCTTCCACTCCACTCGAGCCCCGGCTACCTTGCCAGCTGAGTCGCCTGACACCCGCAAGGGCCCACACAGGATTCCACATGTGATCCTAAGACCTCTAGTGAGTGGAACACAACTTCTGCCAGGAGTCTGGTTCGAACACCAGATATCTGGGTACCTGCCTTGCAAGAAGAGAGCTTGCCTGCAGAGAATACTCTGCCCACTGAAACTAAGGAGAGTGCTACCCTCCAGGTCTGCTCATAGAGGCTAACAGAGTCACCTGAAGAACAAGCTCTTAACAGTGACAACTAAAACAGCTAGCTTCAGAGATTACCAGATGGCGAAAGGCAAACGTAAGAATCCTACTAACAGAAATCAAGACCACTCACCATCATCAGAACGCAGCACTCCCACCCCACCTAGTCCTGGGCACCCCAACACAACCGAAAATCTAGACCCAGATTTAAAAACATTTCTCATGATGATGATAGAGGACATCAAGAAGGACTTTCATAAGTCACTTAAAGATTTACAGGAGAGCACTGCTAAAGAGTTACAGGCTCTTAAAGAAAAGCAGGAAAACACAGCCAAACAGGTGATGGAAATGAACAAAACCATACTAGAACTAAAAGGGGAAGTAGACACAATAAAGAAAACCCAAAGCGAGGCAACGCTGGAGATAGAAACCCTAGGAAAGAGATCTGGAACCATAGATGCGAGCATCAGCAACAGAATACAAGAAATGGAAGAGAGAATCTCAGGTGCAGAAGATTCCATAGAGAACATCGACACAACAGTCAAAGAAAATACAAAATGCAAAAGGATCCTAACTCAAAACATCCAGGTAATCCAGGACACAATGAGAAGACCAAACCTACGGATAATAGGAATTGATGAGAATGAAGATTTTCAACTTAAAGGGCCAGCTAATATCTTCAACAAAATAATAGAAGAAAACTTCCCAAACATAAAAAAAGAGATGCCCATGATCATACAAGAAGCATACAGAACTCCAAATAGACTGGACCAGAAAAGAAATTCCTCCCGACACATAATAATCAGAACAACAAATGCACTAAATAAAGATAGAATATTAAAAGCAGTAAGGGAGAAAGGTCAAGTAACATATAAAGGAAGGCCTATCAGAATTACACCAGACTTTTCACCAGAGACTATGAAAGCCAGAAGAGCCTGGACAGATGTTATACAGACACTAAGAGAACACAAATGCCAGCCCAGGCTACTATACCCGGCCAAACTCTCAATTACCATAGATGGAGAAACCAAAGTATTCCACGACAAAACCAAGTTCACACAATATCTTTCCACGAATCCAGCCCTTCAAAGGATAATAACAGAAAAGAAGCAATACAAGGACGGAAATCACGCCCTAGAACAACCAAGAAAGTAATCATTCAACAAACCAAAAAGAAGACAGCCACAAGAACAGAATGCCAACTCTAACAACAAAAATAAAAGGGAGCAACAATTACTTTTCCTTAATATCTCTTAATATCAATGGACTCAATTCCCCAATAAAAAGACATAGACTAACAGACTGGCTACACAAACAGGACCCAACATTCTGCTGCTTACAGGAAACCCATCTCAGGGAAAAAGACAGACACTACCTCAGAGTGAAAGGCTGGAAAACAATTTTCCAAGCAAATGGACTGAAGAAACAAGCTGGAGTAGCCATTTTAATATCGGATAAAATCGACTTCCAACCCAAAGTTATCAAAAAAGACAAGGAGGGACACTTCATACTCATCAAAGGTAAAATCCTCCAAGAGGAACTCTCAATTCTGAATATCTACGCACCAAATGCAAGGGCAGCCACATGCATTAGAGACACTTTAGTAAAGCTCAAAGCATACATTGCACCTCACACAATAATAGTGGGAGACTTCAACACACCACTTTCTTCAAAGGACAGATCGTGTAAACAGAAACTAAACAGGGACACAGTGAAACTAACAGAAGTTATGAAACAAATGGACCTGACAGATATCTACAGAACATTTTATCCTAAAACAAAAGGATATACCTTCTTCTCAGCACCTCACGGGACCTTCTCCAAAATTGACCATATAATTGGTCACAAAACAGGCCTCAATAGATACAAAAATATTGAAATTGTCCCATGTATCCTATCAGACCACCATGGCCTAAGACTGATCTTCAATAACAACATAAATAATGGAAAGCCAACATTCACGTGGAAACTGAATAACACTCTTCTCAATGATACCTTGGTCAAGGAAGGAATAAAGAAAGAAATTAAAGACTTTTTAGAGTTTAATGAAAATGAAGCCACAACGTACCCAAACCTATGGGACACAATGAAAGCATTTCTAAGAGGGAAACTCATAGCGCTGAGTGCCTCCAAGAAGAAACGGGAGACAGCACATACTAGCAGCTTGACAACACATCTAAAAGCCCTAGAAAAAAAGGAAGCAAATTCACCCAAGAGGAGTAGATGGCAGGAAATAATCAAACTCAGGGGTGAAATCAACCAAGTGGAAACAAGAAGAACTATTCAAAGAATTAACCAAACGAGGAGTTGGTTCTTTGAGAAAATCAACAAGATAGATAAACCCTTAGCTAGACTCACTAAAGGGCACAGGGACAAAATCCTAATTAACAAAATCAGAAATGAAAAGGGAGACATAACAACAGATCCTGAAGAAATCCAAAACACCATCAGATCCTTCTACAAAAGGCTATACTCAACAAAACTGGAAAACCTGGACGAAATGGACAAATTTCTGGACAGATACCAGGTACCAAAGTTGAATCAGGATCAAGTTGACCATCTAAACAGTCCCATATCACCTAAAGAAATAGAAGCAGTTATTAATAGTCTCCCAACCAAAAAAAGCCCAGGACCAGATGGGTTTAGTGCAGAGTTCTATCAGACCTTCAAAGAAGATCTAATTCCAATTCTGCACAAACTATTTCACAAAATAGAAGTAGAAGGTACTCTACCCAACTCATTTTATGAAGCCACTATTACTCTGATACCTAAACCACAGAAAGATCCAACAAAGATAGAGAACTTCAGACCAATTTCTCTTATGAATATCGATGCAAAAATCCTCAATAAAATTCTCGCTAACCGAATCCAAGAACACATTAAAGCAATCATCCATCCTGACCAAGTAGGTTTTATTCCAGGGATGCAGGGATGGTTTAATATACGAAAATCCATCAATGTAATCCATTATATAAACAAACTCAAAGACAAAAACCACATGATCATCTCGTTAGATGCAGAAAAAGCATTTGACAAGATCCAACACCCATTCATGATAAAAGTTTTGGAAAGATCAGGAATTCAAGGCCCATACCTAAACATGATAAAAGCAATCTACAGCAAACCAGTAGCCAACATCAAAGTAAATGGTGAGAAGCTGGAAGCAATCCCACTAAAATCAGGGACTAGACAAGGCTGCCCACTTTCTCCCTACCTTTTCAACATAGTACTTGAAGTATTAGCCAGAGCAATTCGACAACAAAAGGAGATCAAGGGGATACAAATTGGAAAAGAGGAAGTCAAAATATCACTTTTTGCAGATGATATGATAGTATATATAAGTGACCCTAAAAATTCTACCAGAGAACTCCTAAACCTGATAAACAGCTTCGGTGAAGTAGCTGGATATAAAATAAACTCAAACAAGTCAATGGCCTTTCTCTATACAAAGAATAAACAGGCTGAGAAAGAAATTAGGGAAACAACACCCTTCTCAATAGTCACAAATAATATAAAATATCTTGGCGTGACTCTAACTAAGGAGGTGAAATATCTGTATGATAAAAACTTCAAATCTCTGAAGAAAGAAATTAAAGAAGATCTCAGAAGGTGGAAAGATCTCCCATGCTCATGGATTGGCAGGATCAACATTGTAAAAATGGCTATCTTGCCAAAAGCAATCTACAGATTCAATGCAATCCCCATCAAAATTCCAACTCAATTCTTCAACGAATTGGAAGGAGCAATTTGCAAATTTGTCTGGAATAACAAAAAACCTAGGATAGCAAAAAGTCTTCTCAAGGATAAAAGAACTTCTGGCGGAATCACCATGCCAGACCTAAAGCTTTACTACAGAGCAATTGTGATAAAAACTGCATGGTACTGGTATAGAGACAGACAAGTAGACCAATGGAATAGAATTGAAGATCCAGAAATGAACCCACACACCTATGGTCACTTGATCTTCGACAAGGGAGCTAAAACCATCCAGTGGAAGAAAGACAGCATTTTCAACAATTGGTGCTGGCACAACTGGTTGTTATCGTGTAGAAGAATGCGAATCGATCCATACTTATCTCCTTGTACTAAGGTCAAATCTAAGTGGATCAAGGAACTTCACATAAAACCAGAGACACTGAAACTTATAGAGGAGAAAGTGGGGAAAAGCCTTGAAGATATGGGCACAGGGGAAAAATTCCTGAACAGAACAGCAATGGCTTGTGCTGTAAGATCGAGAATCGACAAATGGGACCTAATGAAACTCCAAAGTTTCTGCAAGGCAAAAGACACCGTCAATAAGACAAAAAGACCACCAACAGATTGGGAAAGGATCTTTACCTATCCTAAATCAGATAGGGGACTAATATCCAACATATATAAAGAACTCAAGAAGGTGGACTTCAGAAAATCAAATAACCCCATTAAAAAATGGGGCTCAGAACTGAACAAAGAATTCTCACCTGAGGAATACCGAATGGCAGAGAAGCACTTGAAAAAATGTTCAACATCCTTAATCATCAGGGAAATGCAAATCAAAACAACCCTGAGATTCCACCTCACACCAGTCAGAATGGCTAAGATCAAAAATTCAGGTGACAGCAGATGCTGGCGAGGATGTGGAGAAAGAGGAACACTCCTCCATTGTTGGTGGGATTGCAGGCTTGTACAACCACTCTGGAAATCAGTCTGGCGGTTCCTCAGAAAACTGGACATAGTACTACCGGAGGATCCAGCAATACCTCTCCTGGGCATATATCCAGAAGATGCCCCAACAGGTAAGAAGGACACATGCTGCACTATGTTCATAGCAGCCTTATTTATAATAGCCAGAAGCTGGAAAGAACCTAGATGCCCCTCAACAGAGGAATGGATACAGAAAATGTGGTACATCTACACAATGGAGTACTACTCAGCTATTAAAAAGAATGAATTTATGAAATTCCTAGCCAAATGGATGGACCTGGAGGGCATCATCCTGAGTGAGGTAACACATTCACAAAGAAACTCACACAATATGTATTCACTGATAAGTGGATATTAGCCCCAAACCTAGGATACCCAAGATATAAGATATAATTTGCTAAACACATGAAACTCAAGGAGAATGAAGACTGAAGTGTGGACACTATGCCCCTCCTTAGATTTGGGAACAAAACACCCATGGAAGGAGTTACAGAGACGGAGTTTGGAGCTGAGATGAAAGGATGGACCATGTAGAGACTGCCATAGCCAGGGATCCACCCCATAATCAGCATCCAAACGCTGACACCATTGCATACACTAGCAAGATTTTATTGAAAGGACGCAGATGTAGCTGTCTCTTGTGAGACTATGCCGGGGCCCAGCAAACACAGAAGTGGATGCTCACAGTCAGCTAATGGATGGATCATAGGGCTCCCAATGGAGGAGCTAGAGAAAGTAGCCAAGGAGCTAAAGGGATCTGCAACCCTATAGGTGGAACAACATTATGAGCTAACCAGTACCCCGGAGCTCTTGACTCTAGCTGCATATATATCAAAAGATGGCCTAGTCGGCCATCACTGGAAAGAGAGGCCCATTGGACTTGCAAACTTTATATGCCCCAGTACAGGGGAATACCAGGGCCAAAAAGGGGGAGTGGGTGGGCAGGGGAGTGGGGGTGGGTGGATATGGGGGACTTTTGGTATAGCATTGGAAATGTAAATGAGTTAAATACCTAATAAAAAATGGAAAAAAAAAAAAAAAAAAGAATCAACAACACTTTCAGTGACTACACTGGCCACCAGAAGTCCAAGCAGGCCATATTCCCACTGACTTCTCCCACTCTCTCATGCTCTTGGTACCTGACCAAGCTATCCAGTCCTGTGCCATCCTCATTGTGTCCCAACCTTCAACTGGTGTGATGACTCCCTGTTCTACCAGAGACCACTCTGATACCCAGAAGTCCAGAACACACTGACCAGCAGACCAGAAAGGAAACAAAAATCAAGGGAAAAACATTCATCCAACAAAGACACCCTCAGAAATCAGCACCTAGACTTAAATCACCACAAACCCAGGTGCATGGAGGCCAGCATAAGAACACAACTAACAACAGCCATGGCAATATGTCACCCCAGATTCCAGCTCTCTTACTACAGCAAGCCCTGAATATTGCAACACAGCTGAAATATAAGGGAAAGACCTTAAAACCAACTTTATGAAGATAATTGAGGTCCTTAAAGAGGAAATGAATACACCCCTTAAACAAATCAATGAAAAGGCAAAAACATAGAGAAAAAAATCAATCCCTTAAGAAAGGAAGGGGGAAAAAGCTGAAGGAAATTAATAAATCTATTCAAGACCTAAAAATTGAAATAGAAACAATAAAGAAAACATAAACTGAGAGAATTCCAGAAATGGAAAATTGAGGTATGTGAACAGGAACTGCAGATGCAAGCATCACCAACAGAAAATACAAGAAATGGAAGAGAGAATCTCATATATTGAAGACATAATAAAAGAAATAGATATATCAGTCAAAAAGTGTTAAATCTAAAAATTCCTGACAAAACATCAGGAAATCTGGCACACTATGATATGAAAAGGCCAAACCTAGGAATAATAGAAATAGAAGGAAATTCCCAGATCAAAGGCCAAGAAAACATTTCCAACAAAATCATAGAAGAAAAATTTCCTAACCTAAAAATGAAGCTGTCTATAAAAGTACATTAAGCTTATAGAATACTTATAGATTGGACCAGAAAAGAAACTCCCCTTTCTGAGTAAAAGACATGCAGGGACAGAGATGGAGCAGAGACTGAAGAAATGGCCAAGCAGTGACTGGTCCAATTTGAGACCAATCCAAGGGCAGGCACCAATCCTTCACACTATTAATGGTGCTATGTTGTATTTGCAGACAGGAGCCTAGCATAGCAGTGCTCTGAGAAAGTCTACACAGCAGAAAACTGAGACAGATGCAGATACCCACAGACTATCATTGGGCAGAGTTTGGAGACCCCTGTGGAAGAGTTAGAGGAAGGATTGAAAGCCTTCAAGAAGATGCCAAACCCACAGGACAAGCAACAGTGCCAACTAATCTGGACCCCAGAGAGCTCCCAGAGACTGATCCACCTATCAAAGAACAGACACTGGCTGTTCCAAGCCCCCCCCACACACACACACACACATTTATGTAGCAGAGGTTTGTGACATCTAGTCTCAGTGGGAGAGGATACACCTAATCTTGCAGAGACTTGGTGTACTATGGTTGAGGAATATGTGGGATGCCCTCTCAGAGGTAAAGGGGAAAGGGTATTGGGGAGAAACTCTATGAGATGAGACCAGGAGGGGGGAAACATTTGGGATTATGATAGATAGATAGATAGATAGATAGATAGATAGATAGATAGATAGATAGATAGATAGATAGATAGATCCTCTCATTGAATAATAGTCAAAACATTAAAAATGTAGAACAAAGAGGGAGGGAACTTCGAGAAAGTTCCAGAGACGTGTAACAGGCTCTCACGACTCCATGAGGATACACTTAGTTGAAATGCTCCCCTAGTGGGGAGATAGATCCTGAAGACACCACCTCCAGGAGACAGACAGAGCCCCCAGTGGAGGGAGGGTTTTACCAACCTACCTTCAAAATTTTTGACCCAGAATTGTTCCTGTTTAAAAAAAGCACCTAAAAAAATGTTCAACATTCTTAGTCATCAGAGAAATGCAAATCAAAACAACCCTGAGATTCCACCTTACACCAGTCAGAATGGCTAAGATTAAAAACTCAGGTGACAGCAGATGCTGTGAGGATGTAGAGAAAGAGGAACACTCCTCCATTGCTGGTGGGATTGCAAGCTGGTACAACTACTCTGGAAATCAGTTTGGTGGTTCCTCAGAAAATTGGACCTAGTAATACCTGAGGGCCCAGCAATACCTCTCCTGGGCATATATCCAGAAGATGCTCCAACATGTAACAAGGACACATGCTCCACTATGTTCATAGTAACCTTGTTTATAATAGCCAGAAGCTGGAAAGAACCCAGATGTCCCTCAACAGAGGAATGGATACAGAAAATGTGGTACAGTTACACAAAGGAGTACTATTCAGCTATTAAAAACAATGAATTTATGAAATTCTTAGACAAATGATAACCCAGACTCAAATGGCATGCAAAGGCAAAGAGTTTTATTCTTCAGAAGTCCAACAAGTGGGGCATCTACATTTACAAAGAAGTTCTTCTGAACATTTTTCTCTACTAAATGAAGACCAGTGAAGACCAGAGAAGAATTTCATGGCTACCGATGCAAGCAAGAGCTTACTTCACTGCCTGTGGTGTTCTAGTTATACTCTTTCCAAACATTATTTGCCCTCTGAAGCATCTGCTACAGCAAAACATCATATGCCTTCTCACATGTCAGCTTCAGCAAAACATCCTCTCACAAGACAGCTTCCAGAAAAAAATCACATGACACAACTGAGTTTCCATAGAAACAGAAATGTCCACTTCAGGGGAGTTGAGAGCAGGAGCTGGGAGGAAAGGAAGGAGGGAAAACTGCTGTTGGGATGTATTAAAAACAAACTAACTAATAAAGTAATTAATAACTAAAAATTTGCATAATCTCTAAAAATAGCATCACCAATCAGGGACCATATGTTCACCATTTGGAAGTCTATGAGAAATGGTTTTCACTCAAACTATCAGGATCTTAAAGTAAGCACAACAATCTTAAAGGAGGACCTCAAAACTTAGGGACAATGGGGTACAGAAAATTCATAATATTCAGTATGTTTGATACAGTTAAGGACTGATTGTAATGCAACCACTGGATTCTCCAGTAGGAAAATTTGACTTGCTGCCCACAGCCTTTTGTGAACGTTAATAATTTATATGTAATGTTATTGCTTGAATGTGACTTGAGAAAGAAGCTGTGCCTATGGTCAGGAGTGTTGACTTATTACAATTAAAATCCTCATGTAGATAGGATTCTAGTAGGCTATATCTACAATCCAGTAAGTCAAAAAAGTACTGTGATCTTAAAGTGTTTTTCTTCCCTGTCAGAATCTAGAAAAGTAATGGGATAAGAATTACCCATAATGTTTCATAAGGTTGATATAATTCAAAGGGAATTCCTCCTTAACTGTATGGAGGATTTATTAACACAGCTTACATTACAGAAAGGACAGGGTGCCTGGTTCTTTGAGTGTATTAGTAAGGGAGGAGAAATATGCCCCCAAGTTTAGTAATAAGTTATTTGAAGGAATCATGGCATATTATGTCACAGAAGAAGGCATAAATCATTCATATCACTGACAACTGACAACAAAGATTCAAACGCAATAGAAACAGTCAAGATAAGACAGTCTTCATTCTGGAAAAAAAGCTGATTTCTGAACGACACAAGAGAACTGTTCTCATCTTTATTTTGTGGTTTTATTTTTTTCAATCACTAGTTTATCTCCATAGACAAATTTTAAAATTACTTAATCAAAACTAAAATAGTTGTAATAAATAACATTCTTTTTTTGTGTGTGTGATTCTATATTATCGAGGAAGTGAATACATTATTTTTTTAATTTTTTATTAGGTATTTTCCTCACTTACATTTCCAATGCTATCTCAAAAGTCCCAATACCCTCCCCCCAACTCCCCTACCCACCCACTCCCACTTCCTGGCCCTGGCGTTCCCCTGTACTGGGGCATATAAAGTTTGCATGACCAATGGGCCTCTCTTTCCACTGATGGCCAGCTAGGCCATCTTCTGATACATATGCAGCTAGAGACATGAGCTCCAGGGGGTACTGGTTAGTTCATATTGTTGTTCCACCTATAGGGTTGCAGATCCCTTTAGCTCCTTGGATACTTTCTCTAGCTCCTCCACTGGGGGCCCTGTGATCCATCCAATAGCTGACTGTGAGCATCTACTTCTGTGTTTGCTAGGCCCCAGCATAGTCTCACAAGAGACAGCTATATCAGGGTCCTTTCAGCAAAATCTTGCTAGTGTATGCAATGGTGTCAGTGTTTGGAGGCTGATTATGGGATGGATTCCCAGATATGGCAATCTCTAGATGGTCCATCCTTTAGTCTCAGCTCCAAACTTTGTCTCTGTAACTCCTTCCATGGGTGTTTTGTTCCCAATTCTAAGAAGGGGCAAAGTGTCCACACTTTGGTCTTCATTATTCTTGAGTTTCATGTGCTTTATATCTTGTATCTTGGGTATTCTAAGTTTCTGGGCTAATATCCACTTATCAGTGAGTACATATCATGTGAGTTCTTTTGTGATTGGGTTACCTCACTCAGGATGATGCCCTCCAGATCAATCCTTTTGCCTAGGAATTTCATAAATTCATTCTTTTTAATAGCTGAGTAGTACTCCATTGTGTAAATGTACCACTTTTTCTGTATCCATTCCTCTGTTGAGGGGCATCTGGGTTCTTTCCAGCTTCTGGCTATTATAAATAAGGCTTCTATGAACATAGTGGAGCATGTGCCTTTCTTACCAGTTGGAACATCTTCTGGATATATGCCCAGGAGAGGTATTGCGGGGTCTTCCGGTAGTACTATGTCCAATTTTCTGAGGAACTGCCAGACTGATTTCCAGAGTGGTTGCAATCCCACCAGCAATGGAGGAGTGTTCCTCTTTCTCCACATCCTCGCCAGCATCTGCTGTCACCTGAATTTTTGATCTTAGCCATTCATTCTGACTGGTGTGAGATGGAATCTTAGGGCTGTTTTGATTTGTATTAAATAACATTCTTAATATTTTAGTTCTGTGATGGTTTGTATTTTCTTGGACCAGGGAGTGGCACCGTTTGTAGGTGTGGCCTTGTTGGAATAGGTGTGACCTGGTTGGAGTAGGTGTGTCACTGTGGGTGTGGGCTTAAGACTCTCACCCCAGTTGCCTGGAAGTCAGTCTTCTACTAGCAGCCTTTGGATGAAGAGGTAGAACACTCAGCTCTGCCTGTGCCATGACAGCCTGGATGCTGCCATGCTCCTGCCTTGATGATAATGGACTAAACCTCTGAACCTGTAAGCTAGCCCCAATTGAATGTTGTTTTTTTATAAGACTTGCCTTGGGCATGGTGTCTGTTCACAGCAGTAAAACCCTAACTAAGACAAGTTCCAAGAATAGTAAAACTTACAAAATTTGTCCTGTCTACAAGAAGTACAGGGACAAAGACATAGCAGAGACTGAAGGAATGACCAACCAATAACAGGCCCAACTAGAGACTCTTCTATGAGCATGCACCAATCTCTGACACTATTAATGATACTCTGCTATGTTTTCGAACAGAAGCCCAATGTAACTGTCCTCTGAGAGGCTCTATACAGCAGCTGACTGATACAGATCCAGAGACCTAACAACAAGCTAGGAGGCTCTTATCAGAGAGTTGAGGGAATGATTGAGGGCCTCAAAGGGAATAGTAACTCCACAGGAAGACCAACAGAGTCAACTAACATGCAGCCTGAGAGCTTTCACCAAAGACCATACATGGGCTGGATGGAGGCCCCCAGCACATATGAGCAGATACACCCCTCAATCTTCATGTGGGTCCCCCAACAACTGGAGTGAAGGCTGTCCCTATAGCTGTTGCCTCTTTATGGATATCCATTCCCCAAACTGGGCTGCCTTGTCTGGCCACAGTGGGAGAAGATGTACCTCGTCTTGCAGAGATTTTATGCACCAGGGTAAGGGCATACACAAGGGTCTCCCATGTGCTCAGAGGGTTAAGCGGGGTGGGTAGGAGAGGGCCTGCTTGAGGGGGAGACCAGGAAGGAAGGCAATTATAGGGGTGTAAAATTAATAATTAAATTAATTAATGGAAAAGGGGAATAGTAAAACTTAGACGATCCCAAAATGAAGAAAATACCTTTTTTAAAATTTTAAATGGCTGCAAAAGTTGTGTTCAGAAGCAAGAAATCATATTTTTTTAAAGAGAATTTAGCTTGTCATCAGCTGGGTTTACTCCCTATTACCACTGTATCTGTCCTGGTCAAAGATGCTGATGGAGAAGGTCCAGTCACGACCACCTCTATTTTGCAAAGCAGAGAGGAGTGAAAGAGCTTAAGGGCTCTTTCAACCAAATTAAGGAACTAAATCACAGCCATCACAGCCACAGACATCAGAATGAAAAAGAAAATCATAGGGTGGTGAGGGCAATATTAGAAGTGAAACAAGAGAAAAATGATTCTCTTACCTCCTGGATCCCTGACTGGCTTGGCCAATATGTTATCAGTGGTTGGGATGTGGGCAAGATATTTCTAAGGTTCTTTGCATTTAGCAAAAGAATTGAAAATTAGCGCTCACACAGATTTACAAAAGAAGCAAACTATCTTTGTTGTAATAGAAACTTTGACTATACAGAGGAATATATTGTGATGGTTGACAGTAGGCCACTATTGCCATGAGTGAGAGCACTCGAGGCCTATTTTTCTGTCTAAACTCTCCACTTTATATTTCTTCATGCCACATTTGCTGTGTTTCCTTGTAGATCTGCATAAGCATTATTACTAGCAACCATGCCACAGATTCAGCATTGGCTGGTCCTTCTGATTTTCAAAGTTGCCATTAACATTTAAGATGCTACCTGTGGTAATGCATTATGATAAAATATTTCTTACATTCCAAGAGACTGGAATTTTTGCTAGAACTAAAAGACAAAATTAAAATTGAAAT
Organism: Mus musculus; assembly: GCF_000001635.26. Taxonomy (NCBI): domain Eukaryota; kingdom Metazoa; phylum Chordata; class Mammalia; order Rodentia; family Muridae; genus Mus; species Mus musculus. Next base: position 15,417,779 of record NC_000082.6, read on the forward strand.
CACTTAAGACTTAAAACTACTATCCTATTGTATATGCAGCCTGTTAACCTGCCCTTAAAAAAAAAAAAACAATGTAACAATAAATCTTATTTGTTTGGTATTTTCCATGTAATCAACTTTTACAGCCTAAGGTAATACATAGCTATAATCTTACATTATATAATCTTATCTCTGACTCAAGAATAGTGTATGTACATTTACCTGTGTGTTATGATAAAAATTTCTAAAAATATATAGGTCAAAATCAATTTTATAAAATAGAATATTCTTACAAATGTTGATGTATAATATATTACTTGATAAACCTGATGTTTGTAATCTCAGTCAATTGGGGTCAGTAGTGTTACTGAATTAATTCCTTATAAAACTGTTAAGATTTCTGTAAAGTGTCTTTCATTCCTTCCTTATTTGCTTTCTATGCTTCTCAGTAAATACAAAGCAGAAGCCCTTTGTTGGGGACAACAGAATACACAGAAGTAATTAAATACAGAATCAAATCTACTATCAATCTAGATGATGTGGAGGGTGAGTGCTTTTTTGATTTCCTTAATGTGACATTGGAACATTTTTCATGACTCTGAGTTTATTATTTATGTTTTCAAATAGATGTACTTATACTGATAATGCTACATTTATATGTAACTTGGTCTTTCTCTCTTGCAGGAGGATTATTTTCCAATCCTATCTATTCAGTGTTTTGAATGACTCTTTTCACCTTTATAGGCATTTCTTTCACTAAACATAGGAAATTTTTGTTGTGGGAATTAATAAAAATGAGACCTGCAAGTTCCCACCCTTGAGCCAGCAATTCTCTATCCTGGCAGCCTGGCCAGCCACACACTGGTGAGCAATGGCCGACCTGTTATTATCTCATGCAGACTCTCTGACTCAGAGCTCCAAACTCTCTCCACCCAGCTCACTAGGATCCAACTGATAGAACCTAATGGGGAACCCCCCCACTCAATTCCCGATTTGGCATGCACTCAAAGAATCACGAAAAGACCATCTTGATGTAAATACACAAGGTAGTTTAATGACGGAGCTCGGGATCGACATGCATCCCACACAGGAGATAACAGATGTCGGCCTCGAGGCTCAAAAGCTAGGGGTTTTTATGGGGTAAGGAACTTAGGGGTGTGGAATTCAGCATAGCGACACACTATTGGCTTATTCAAACATCAGCAGAAAAATTATATGTATGTGCAGATTGAGGTGTCAGAGTTCTGTGAGTTGGATGTTTATCAATGCTAGCAGAGTATCTGGTCAGTTTGACTCAGTTCAGATAGCCCTGTTATATCCTCACATTCTTCTTTATCTTTATGGTCAAGCTGTTCCCAGGAATGCTTTAACTACAGGCATGCCCAGGTTTGTTTTTCTTTTTTCTCAGCCCCAGGCAGCCTCTAGGCTCACAAACAACCAGCAATTTCTGAGTACTTTATATGACTTACAGGTCTTGAAATTTCATCCTTCTTTCACAACTAGTGCATAGTTACCATGCCAGCCCCTTGCTTCAAATCCCCAACGACCTTTGTGGTGCACATCTGGCTAACCCACTCTTTGTTGCTGTACCTTTCTCTCTTGAACCCAGATGAGCCGCCACATGAAGGAAAACACAACATACTTAGTTCAGAAACGACAATAACTCAATAGTTGGGCACAGCACCTAAAATCCTAATCTTGTAAGCCTTATTAAATCTAAATCCTCCAGTGCCAAATCCTGATGGATCTGCAAATGGGAGACACTCATAGCTACATCTTGTCCTCACACTATCCCCGTCCAAAAAGACCTAACTCTCTCCTGCTTCCTCTCTTCCTCTGTCCAACCCAGAAGTTCTCCTACATTCCCATTGAGTGGCTCCTTTATTCATTAAGGGATTGGTTCACAAGAAGTTGCCTGAGTATGTGACTCACTACTTGTCCACAACTCCTCCCAGGAAGGTGGAATTAGCATCAAACTACAAACAGCATCAGGCCCATCCACAACAAATTTTCTTCTATGATTTAGCTGAAAATATTTTTCTATGGCATTGACCTGAGTTTCCTCTGCTTCTCCTATTATTTGTAGGTTTAGACTTTTTTAGAGTCCTGGAGTTCCTGCATGGTCACATGAGTTATTTGTTTACACTTTTATTAGTTGTTTGAGAGTTTTAATTTGTACAATTTGTTTTGATCCTATTCATACACACCTTAACTCTTGCAAGATCCACCCTACTTCCCTCTTCATCCAACTTGGTCTATATATTTAACCTCCAATTTGTGCTGCTCAAATACTCTTGCATGTGTGATCTTCCACTCGGCTGTAGCTAGACTTAGCAGGAGGGCTACACTCTTAGAGAAAACTGACCCTTTCATTCCAAGCAGCTAACAATTGACACTCACTCCACCTCTAGGGGCAGAGTTATATTTCTACCTCCTATCTCCATGCTGGGATTTAGTCTCCCTTGGACTTGCATAAGTATTGTACATCCTGCCTATCTTAATTTGAGATTTTCTGCTGTGAACAGACACCATGACCAGAGCAACTCTTATAAAAACAACATTTAATTGGAGATGACTTGCAGGTTCAGAGATTTAGTCCATTATCATCAAGGCAGGAGCATGGCAAACATGGTGCAGCAGGAGCTAAAAGTTCTACATCTTCTTCCAAAGACAAACAGGAAAGGATTAGCTTCTAGGCAGCTAGGAAGAGGGTCTTAAAGCTCACACCAATAGTAACACAGCTACTCCAAGGCTACACCTCCAAATAGTGCCGCTCCCAGTTCTAAACATATTCAAACCACTACATTCCACTCCCTGGCCTCCATAGGCTTATTCAAGCACATGAGCCTATGGGGGCCATATCTAAACATAGCATGATGCTAAAACATTTAGTCCAACATCAAAAGTTCCCATAGTTTATAACAGTCTCAATAATGTTAGAAGTCCCAAGTTCAAAGTCTCTTTAGAGATTCATCTAATCACTTAAGTGTAATCCCCAAAGCAAGACAGGAAACCAGATGGGTACATCTCAAACTCTGCATCTCTGTGTCTGATGTCAAAGCAGTCTTCACATCTCCAAGTCCTTTTTCATCTTTTATGACTGCAACAAAATTCTTTCTCCTAGGCTAGTTCCACTACCTGTTATTAGCTTTCCTTAGCAGGTATCCCACAGCTCAGACATCTTGAACATCTTGGGGTTTCCAAGTCAACTTCAACTTTACAGCTTCTTTTACCAATGTCTAGGATCCACACATGATCTTCTGAACTCCCCCAAGGACTTGGGTCACTTCTCCAGATCTACAAGCTGTAGCACTCTAGGCTCTGGTTGACTCCATTCCACTGCTGCTGCTGTTCTTGGTGATCATTCCATGGTACTGACATCTCTTGGGATTTCCACTGCAACTAGGCTTCATCAATAGCCTCTCATACACTCTCTTCATGTTGCCAAGCCTTAACTCCTTTGCATAACCACTTTGGTCCTGAGTCATCAACTACATCTTTGGCTGCACCTTCACCAATGGCCTTCCATGGCTTCTCACAGTACCAAGCCTCAGCTGCCCTCCATGATCTCTCACACCTTCAATCCATACCACCTGGGTGAATCTTACACATTACCAAGTCCAGCTGCAGCATGAGGTACAAACTTGGCTTGTTCAAAAACACTCTTCATGAGACTTAACCAGAGAATAAAGACTCTGCTGGGCTTTTTTAAGACTTCCTTTTTCAAAGCAATTAATCTAAATCTCTTCACTTTAGCCTCAGGCAGACCCTTTGGCCAATGGTGAAAAGCAGACACATTCTTCACCAAAATACTGCAAAAACAGTTTCTATGCCATATACTGAAATTCTTCTTCACTAAAACCTCTTGGGCCAGATCTGCAGCATTCAAATCACTCTCAGCAAAGAAGTCTTCCATTTTTCTGCTAGGATGGCCTATTAAGCCTCCACTTAAAGGGTTCTACTGCTTTACAAATCCAAAGTCCCAAAATCGACATTCTTCCAAACAAAACCACAGTCAGGCCTAGCTCAGCAATAACACAGTATCTGGTACAAACTTCTGTCTTAGTTTGGGTTTTACTTCTGTGAACAGACACCGTGACCAAGGCAACTCTTATAAAAACAACATTTAACTGGGACTAGCTTATAGGTTTAGAGGTTCAGTCCATTATCGTCAAGGCAGGAGCTTGGCATCATCCAGGCAGGCATGGAGTGCAGCAGGAGCTGAGAATTCTACATCTTCCTCCAAAGGCAAAAAGGAAAAGACTAGCTTCCAGGCAGCTAGGAAGAAGGTCTTAAAGACTACACCCATAGTGACACACCTACTCCAAGTCTACACCTCCAAATACTGCTGTTCCCTGGATCAAATATATTCAAACCACTACACTGCTGTGTCTAAATGTTCCCTTCTAGTTATCCACCTCCTTTGTCTCTTACATGCTTCCTGCTTTCTGATCCCTGAATTCTGAGAAGTGGTACAATGTATATGTTCCCTTTAGGGCTATGTGGATATATAGTCTCACTCAGTTGTGGGTCTGAGTGTTATTCACTATCTACTACAGAGGCTTCTCCAATAAGAGTTGGAAAATGTGTTGATTCAGCAAGGGTATGCAGAAAGGGGCTGAACATGGGGGTTTGGTGTTTATTTTAGATTTAAGCTTCTTGTTGTTGTTGTTGTTTTCTCCATAATCTTACTTTCTATGCCCTATCTTCCACCTGATCCTACTGGTGAGGATTTCCTCTGAGCTTCTGACTTCCAGAATTTATCTTTAGCTTTTCTTTTCTTTACTAAATTCTATTTTCAGGTCTTGAACTGTTTTCTTTCTTTCATTCAGCTGCTTCTGAGTTCTTCATGCAGGCATTTATTGACATCCTCTTTGAGTTCCTTGAACATATTAATATTTGCTTTTATGAAGTCATAGTATTGTTCAGCTGAGTTGCATTCTTTCCATGGAACATTAGGATGGGTCCAAATTCAGGGAGAAATACCATCTCTATCAGGATAAAGATGGTAAGGGTATTGGGAAAAGAGAGTTATCATTCACTGTTCATAGGATTAAAAACTGGTGCAGCCACTACTCTAATTAGTGTAAAGAATTCTCAAAAGTAAAAAAAAAAAAAAGCTATTATATGACCAAACTACCACATGACCAAACAATAGCAGGACTCTGCATCCTATTCTATTATTCTATAGATACTTGTTCAGTTGTGTTCATTGCCTTTTTTTCCATACTAGCTAGGAAATGAAAACAATATAAATATGCTTCAGTTGATAAATTGAAAATAAACATCTGCTATATATACACAAAGGGATACTATTCAACTGTTAAAAATGAAATTTGGAGGTACATAGATGGAAATATGTTCTATATTATATGAATGTGGTGATACAAACCTAAAAAGACAGAAAAATGTCATGTGTTCTCTTATAATTTGTGGGTTCTAGCTACAACTCTTTAGATATAAGTTTAGGGTCCCGTTACCATAAAAACCTGGAGCATAAAAAGAAACTGTCATGGCCCTCTGGTTCCTGTATGTACTCAGAGGTAATCCTGTGCCACAGGGCTCCATACCTAAATAGCACCTGGAGAAAGAAAGCTAGCCTTCCAGGAGTGTGGAAAAGCCTGTAAGTGCAGGGAAGACAACCACTTCTACTCAGAAGGACCTGCCCAGAAGCCTCTGGACACAGGAACCAAGGAGCTGCCTGGAACAGGAGTCTTCCAGTTTCTATCTGTGACCAGAGCTGATCCTGTGCCACAGTGCTACATACGCAAATATTGCCAGAAGAGGGCTGGTCTCCCATGAGTGCCAACACACCTGCAAGCACAGGTAAAACCACCACTTCTCTTCAAATTACTAGCCCAAGAGGAAACTTCCCAGAGCCATCAGGACACAGGAACCAAGGAACAACTTGGGACAGGATGTTGCTGGTTTCTGTCTGCACCCCAGAGCTGACCCTGTACCATAGCTCTCCATATCAAAATTCCTCCTGAAGAGAACTGGTCTCTCAGGAATAACAAAAGACTTAGGATAGTGAAAACTATTCTCAACAATAAAAGAACTTCTAGAGGAATGAGCATCCCTGACCTCAAGCTGTACTACAGAGCAATGGTGAGAAAAAAAAACAAAAACTAAAACAAAAAACAAAAAAACAAAAACAAAAATGTGCATGGTATTGATATAGTAACAGGCAGGTAGAACAGTGAAATAGAATTGAAGACCTGGAAATTGACCCACATACCTACAGTCACTTGATCTTTGACAAAGGAGCTAAAACCATTGAGTGGGAAAAAAGACAGGATTTTTCAACAAATGTTGCTGGTTCAACTGGCAGTCATCATGTAGAAGAATGCAAATTGATCCATTATCTCCCTGTACAACGCTCAAGTCCAAGTACATCAAGGACCCCCACATAAAACCAGAGACACTGAACCTAATAGAAAACAAAGTGGGAAAATGTTTCAACACATGGGCACAGGGGAAATGCTCCTGAACAGAATACTAATAGTTTATGCTTTAAAATCAGGATTTGACAAATGGGACCTCATAAAATTGCAAAGCTTCTGTAAGGTAAAGGACACTGTCAATAGGACAAAACAGCAACCAACAAATTGGGGAAAGATCTTTACCAATCCTACATCTGGTAGAGAGGTAATATCCATTATATACAAAGAACTAAAGAACTTAGACTCCAGAGAACCAAATAACCCTATTTAAAAACTGGGAACAGAGCTAAACAGAGAATTCCCAACTGAGGAAACTGGAGGGGATGAAAAACACCTAAAGAAATGTTCAACATCCTTAATCATCAGGAAAATGCAAATCAAAACAATCCTGAGATTCCACCTCACACCAATCAGAATGGCTAAGATCGAAAATTCAGGTGACACCAGATGCTGGCAAGGATGTGGAGAAAGAGGAACACTTCTCCATTGCTGGTGGGATTGCAAACTTGTACAATCACTCTTGAAATCAGTTTGGTGGTTCCTCAGAAAATTAGACATTGTACTATCTGAGGACCCAGCTATACCACTCCTGGGCATATACCCAGAAGATGTTCCAACATGTAATAAGGACACATGTTCCACTATGTTCATAGCAGCTTTATTTATAATAGCCAGAAGCTGGAAAGAGCCCAGATATCTTTCAACAAAGGAATGGATACAGAAAATGTGGTATGTTTACACAATGGAGTGCTACTGAGCTATTAAAAATGATGAATTCATGAAGTTCTTTGGCAAGTGGATAGAACTAGAAAGCATCATCCTGAGTGAAGTAACCCAATCACAAAAGAACATACAAGGTATGCACTCACTATAAGTGGATATTAGTCCAGAAGTTTGGAATAACCAAGATACAATTCACAGATCACATGAAGTTCAAGAAGAAGGAAAACCACAATGTGGATACTTTGGTCCTTCTTAGTGGGGGGATCAAAATATTCCTGGGAGAAGATACAGAGACAATGTTTGGAGCAGAAACGGAAGGAAAGGCCATCCAATCCCTGTCCCACCTGGGGGTGCATCCCATATACAGTTCCCAAACCTAGACACTATTGTGAATACCAACAAGTGCTTGATGACAGGAGCCTGATACAGCTGTCTCCTGAGAGGATCTGCCAGTGCCTGACAATTACAGAAGTGGGTGCTCACAGCCATCCATTAGGCTGAGCACAAGGTCCCCAATGGAGCTAGAGACAGTACTCAAGGAGCTGAAGGGGTTTGCAGCCCCATAGGAGGAACAACAATATGAACCAATCAGTACCCCAAGAGTTCCCAGGGACTAAACCACCAACAAAAGAGTACACATAGAGGGACTCAAGAGTCTATCTGCATATGTAGCAGAGGATGGCCTTGTGGGATATCAATGAGAGGAGAGACCATTGGTATTTAGAAGACTCTATGCCCCAGTGTAGGGAAATGCCAGGACAGGGAACTGGGAGTGAGTTGGTTGGTGAACAGAGGGTAGGGAGATTGCATAGGGCATTTTCAGAAGGGAAACTGGGAAAGGGGATAACAATTGAAATGTAAATGAAAATATCTAATAAAAATGACAAACCATCAACATTAAATTTAAAAGATAAAGAAAAAATTACGTTTTGGCCTATTGCTGTCAGTTGAGGTGCTGGGCCAGTTGTCTGTCTCTTCCATGCTCCACCCACCAACTGCTTTGTAGCTGCTTTGGCCTGGAGGACTCCTAGCTACACAGGCTGGTGAAGCAGGGTGGGGGGCTCTGGTAACAAGCATGTGCTGCTGCTGTGTGAGCGTCTTCTGTGTCTTCAGTTTAATTTATTTTTGGAAATTAAGTTCAATATTAAAAAGAAAAAGCACACATTACTAGAAGCCATTTCTACTAATTCGTTACATATTAACTTATGATTTTATTTGAATACTGTCATGGGAGGAGCTGTGAGTGTTGGGGAATATGATGACTTAATAGGTAACCTTAAAGAAGCTCAGTACATCTGAACTGAAAGAGTAGAGCAAGCCTTCAGAGCCATTGACCGAGAAGATTACTATCTGGAAGGCTACCGAGACAATGCTTACAAAGACTTAGCCTGGAAGCATGGGAACATACACTTGTCAGCACCTTGCATTATTTCTGAAGTTATGGAAGCTTTTAAACTTCAACCAAGATTATCTTTTCTTAACCTGGGAAATGTACCATGGTATTTAAGTACAATGGTGGGATTAATCTTGCGTCCTTTTGGAATAAATCATGGGATTGAACTTCATTTGGATGTGGTGTATTATGCCAAGGAAAAACTGGAGCTTCATCAAAAATAGTGATATCTTTGATGAATTTGGATTCTGTGAACCTGCATTTGTAGTGGGTTATTGTCTTCAGATAGCTTCTGACAGTCATCGGTATGATCGAATTTACTATGGAGATGGAGTCCAGAAAGACCATGGAAACTACATGAAGATCTTATCTAAAGTTGGACCCATATTGGTCATGCCTATAGAGGATCAGTTGAAACAGATTATGCGAACTGGACAGAACACTTGGGAAAGTAAAAATATCCTTGCGTTGCACCACTAGTACAACCTAGTAAGAATGATAACTGCACACTGGATTCTGTGGGGCTCCCCTGGTGTGCTATCAGGAATCTCCAAGCCTTGGCTCATATTTACAGTCAACGTACATTCAGAAACTTCATAAATGATGAGATGTAGGTCAAGGCAATTCTACAAAGGGCTCCACCCAAGAGGAAAAGAGAGTTAGACAAAGAATTAATACTTATGTATTTGTAGTTAGTCAGCTTATCCTTCAGCCTCTAGACAGCAAAGAGGATGAAAAAAATGGAAGAAGACAGCAAAGAAGAAAAGAAGGATCACAGTGAAGCCATGAAGCGTGAGGAGCCACCTCAGGACCTACTGAGGGAAAAGATAATGAAGCTGCCACTCCCGGAGTCTTTAAAGGCTTACCTGACGTATTTTAGAGACAAATAACTTAAAACAAGGAAGAATGCTTACTGATAACTCCCTTACTCTTGTAAATGTAGTGTTAATTGGGAGTTAGAGAATTACTTTATTAGAATGAATTATTGCAGATAAAAAGCATAAGTTATTTCTCTTAATGACAGAAATGATGTATTCAGTGATTTAAAAGAGTCTTTCCTAAAATCTATTTTTCTTAAATCTTGGAGAATTACTGTTTTGGTCTCAAAGTGGAACGGGTCAATAGTAAGAACTTTGTATACTGTACTCTTACTGGTTCTTCATGGATTTGCTGTATTGGTGATTGAACTTCATTCTATAAGAGGTTGATACATTGTCTCATATATATGCTTATTTAAGTTACAGCTTGCATTTCTGTTATTCAAGTTTACTTATCTAACAAGGAAAGCAAATGTTTGTAGACCTATTTACATTACTTTTGTTCTAGAAATATTCAAGGCAACATATGAGTGCAATACTAATTCAAGATACTGAATAATTTAGCTTTAAAAACCACAAATTTCATGAAATTTTACAGACTGGAAACTTAAGCTTTTGAATCTATTATCATAAGGCATGGGGAAATTTTCAGCTTTTGTTATAGAGATTGTAAGAGCACAGCTAGTGAATGTTAAAGTAGGAAGTGGCTACTGGACACAACTAGTTTGTATGGGCCCTTTGTGTTCTCAGTATCCAAAGATAATGAGGTTAACTGTAGAATTTGAAGCAGTAGTATATTTAGGATGGCTTTTCTATAAATAACTATAAAGTATTAGATTTGAAAAGGCGTTCATTGTCCCAATCGCCTCTAAATGCAAACAGTGAATAAGTCAGGTTAAGTGACCACCACTTCTTAGGGACCTCCAGCAGCAGGAAGTTGAGGCATTTTAGCAGTGGAGAATTTCATTAAGCAGATATTTATCTTTGACAAGATAGGCCACATTGGCCTCATCTGCTCTGAATCTTTCTAATATAAATAGTCATAGAAGTTGTATGTAGATGCCTTTGTATTAAAATTTGCTTCAGAATCAGAGTGGGATCTCTGGGACCCATAACAAGCTCATTTGCCTTCATTCTGTATTTTGTTTCTTCGGCAAAATGATAATGATTTTCACTTTTTGCTTAATACTACATTCTTAAGCTACATAGGGTATCAGTGATACAACAATCAGTGCATGCTGTTACTAGTTCTTTCCTCCTAGTAGGGCCTGCATGGTTATTCCTTGTGAGATGTGACCTACTTACTACTTAGCATCACATAGAAGGGAAGATTTCAAGTGTCTCACTTATTCCCACCAAGTCACCAAGTCAGAGCAGCCATTCACATTGCATAAGAAAATATAATCATGATGATTCAAATAGTTCATAACTCAGGTCCAATAATTCTGCATAGGTGATCAGTTAAGACAGTTTAAAAATGAAATTGACCCAAATAATTGATAATGTTTTAATAATGTGATTGACAGTGTTATGGAAAGAATTCGTTTGACTTTTGTGGAATGGGCCTGTCTAATTTTTCTTAACGTGATTAGTCCAATAGATGTCTGTGAGCATCCACCTCTGTATTTGTGAGGCACTGGCAGAGCCTCTCAGGCTCCTGTCAGCAAGCATGTGAGAGCATCCACAAAAGTGTGTCGGTTTGGTAACTGTATACAGGATGGATCTCCAGGTGAGTCCGTCTCTGGATGGTCATTTCTTCAGTCTCTACTTCACACTTTGTCTCTGTAACACTTTGCATGGGTGTTTTGTTCCCCCCTTCTAAGATGGATCAAAGTATTCACACTATGGTCTTCCTTCTTCTTGGGTTTCATGTGGTCTGTGAATTATATCTCGGGTATTCCGAGCTTCTGGGCTTCTGGGATAATATCCACTTATCAAGTGTGTTCTTTTGTGACTGGGTTACCCCACTCAGGATGATATCCTCCAGATCCATCCATTTGCCTACAAATTTCATGAATTCATCATTTTTAATAGCTGTGTAGTACTCAATTGTGTAAATGTAAAACATTTTCTGTATTCATTCCTCTGTTGAGGGACATCTGGTCTCTTTCCAGCTTCTGGCTATTATAAATAAAGCTGCTATGAACATAGTGGAGCATGTGTCTTATTACATGCTGGAGAATCTTCTGGGTATATAACCAAGAATTGACAAATGGGACCTCATAGAATTGCAAAGCTTCTGTAAGGCAAAGGACACTGTTAATAAGACAAAAAGGCCACCAACAGATTGGGAAAAGATCTTCACCAATCCTACATCTGATACAGGGCTAATATCCAATATATACAAAGAACTCAAGAAGTTAGACTCCAGAGAACCAAATAACCCTATTTTAAAAATGGGGTACAGAGCTAAACAAAGGATTCTCAACTGAGGAATACTGAATGGCTGAGAAACACCTAAAAAAATGTTTAACATTCTTAATTATTAGGGAAATGCATATCAAAACAATCCTGAGATTCCACCTCACACCAGTAAGAATGGCTAAGATCAAAAACTCAGGTGACAGCAGATGCTATCGAGGATGTGGAGAAAGAGGAACACTCCTCCATTGCTGGTGGGATTGCAAGCTGGTACAACCACTCTGGAAATCAGTTTGGTGGTTCCTCAGAAAATTGGGTATTTTTGAAATGTCATCTTAGAGCTTCTCAGAGTGCCTCATGCTGACAGGTTTTTTCTTAGTCATTCCTTCTGCCTGTGCTGCTGCCATAGATGTGGCCTTTGCCTCAGCTCTCTAAAATGTCCGTTAATGAACATATGGTGCAGATTTTCCAAGCTTCTTTGGCTCCACATCAGCTATTGGCACTCTCTGTCAGTGGGAGTGATGAGTTCTCTAAACCAAGCCAGTCCTTTAAGGTGGACTCTGGACTTTCTTGTTTTATGAGGGCCTGTGTCTTACTTGCTATTTCAGTTAGAAACATTCAGGCATCACCTACCTCTTCTGATAGCTGTTATTTATCTTTATTTCATTTGTTAGAGAAGGATTTCTTTTCTAACATATATTTGTAATAAATATAGTATAGTGGTGTTTGTTATTGAAGCTAGTAGAGGGGTGACACAAAGAAGAAGGAAGCTTGTGTCTTTGTGTCTGAGGTATGGTAAGAACTTAAAAGAAGCCTTGAAAGTCATCTACAAAGTGCATTTTGACCTCTCTGCTGATGACTATGGAGAGCTTCTGTGTATGTATCAGAAGAGAAAGGGACCAAATTTGCCTGTGAAGAATGGTTTGAGAGAATGTTCAGGAGGAGTAATTTACTCTAATCTCTAAGACAGTAGGTTTGGGCTTTGAGGATAAAAGAGAAGATCAGTGTGGGATAAAGGCTGTGGCTGCTGGCCTCTGTGGTGATTTAGAACATATTGGGAGCCAGAAGGGCAGTGTCCCACTAAACATGACACTAAGCAAATGTTCTATCTCAGCTTCGACTGGTGTGTTACTAAAACATGCTTGAATTTGTTCATTTCTTTACTATTTAATTTATATTTGATTAATCCTTGTTTTAAATCTTCCTTCTTCATTGGTACGGTCTGAGGAAACAGAAACCATTTGTTCCATTCACGGCGAACAGCCCTGAGTAAAGGCTGCTGTAGAATTTCAAAATAATTTTAACCCAAACTTAAATGCTTGTTTTAATACGTGTAATGTGTTGATTTCTGAAATGTTTGGTAAAATATTGTGGTTAGTTGAATAACTGTGTGTCACTAAAGAGCTCATTTTTAAGGCTCCACCTAAGTCACTTATATTCATGAAAATTTACTGTATAGTAAATTTACTGTATAGGTGCAAATTTTTATACCAAAATACCTTGTTTTTTATTTTGTTATTCAAAATAGAAAATGCAATTAGATGCTTTATGGCCAATTGTAAATTATTTTCAAACTCCAGTGGTTCCAGAGCTGTGCAGCTGAAAATGGCATTTGGAACTAATAAGCTGTATTTTTAGATTTTAAAGCAGCCAAATAGTTTGTTCTCAGTTTTCACAGAGGAAAAAAATCCCTTCTGGGCCAAAGTGTTATGTACTGAGGTGTATCTGTGCTTGAGTCTGACCTCCTGAATGCCAAATAGTGGGGAACAAAAGCTTCCAGTGTTTTACCCCTAATAGTCTAGCAAGTGCCAGTGTTTAGTAAATATTAGGTTCTTAAACTACATCAGTGAAGTTTCTGGCTGAAGTAAATTTAGTCAAGAACATGAGATCCCAAAAAATTACCATACTGTGATCTACAGAAAGGGGTTGAGCAGCCATGAAATGAATGATACAGCCAGCATTTATACACAGAGTTCTCTGTCTGTGGGCTAGAACTGCTCACAGGGAGTGGAGACAAACAAGTTACCAATTTGATTTTAGGTTTGTTAAGTGGATGAAAGTTGGCCTGTGTCTTCAGCCTTGTGCTATAGACATCCTGTCTCCTCTGGGTCCACATTAATATTAGGCACTATTAGCTTGTCAGAGGTCTGGCTCCCTCTGTGAGCCTAGTCACCTGCTCTGGTACAACAGAATGGAAGCAGTGGTCCTGACACTCTCACTGCCCAAAAGCCCAGCTCATACATCCCATGCTCTCTGTGGCCCAAGTTAACTAATGGTTTGATAAGTTTGTCTGTTTTATTGTGTTCTGACCTAGCATAAAGTTAATTCTACTTGACAGAATTAGCAAGCTAGATATACATGTATAATTTTCAATCAGTTTACTACTTTGCTCTTTATGATAAGACAATAGCAAATTACTGTGTGTCAGATATTGGCAGGTCTCTGGTGTCACCAGCATGTCTGGTCCAGGCTCTGAAATTCTTGTTCCCAGGACTGAACTTGGACACCTCCATGCTGGGGCAAGGTCCCAGAAATGGAGAAAGACTCCTTTCTACTCATGCCCTGGGGTTATTTTTATTTTAGTACCATAAAATATTTAGAAAAAGGTGACCAGCACCAAAGAGTAAATGACTGGGGCTGGAGAGATGGATCAGCAGTTAAGAGCACTGGTTGCTCTTCCAGAGGTCCTGAGTTCAATTCCCAGAAACCATGAGGTGGCTCACAACCATCTGTAATGAGATTGATGCCTTCTTCTGGTGTGTCTGAAGATAACTACAGGATACTCATATACCTAAGGTAAATAAATAAATTTATGGAAAAAAAAGGAAAATGACACAGTTAGACTCAGGATGATGCCTATGCATGGACACAGGAGCTGAGGTGTGTTTCTGATGTCTGTGTTGTGCTGGCTTCCCCTCCTCACATTTACTCTATTAATATTTTCTTTCAGATAGTCTGCATCACCTAGAGCCACATGTAATTATGACTCAGTGCTTCAATTTTTGTACATTATACATCCTTTTTATTAGGTTGGTGTCTTTTTTCTCAAAGGCATTGTTTTAGTTAACTTTTTATTGCTATGACAAAACCCTATTACCAAAGTAACTCTCAAAAGAAAATATTTCATTTGGCATGTACAGTTGCAGAGTGTTTGAATTCATGACCATCGTGGTGGAAAGCATGGCAGCAGGCAGACATGTCACTGTTGTAGTAGCTAAGAACTTACATCTTGAACCACAAACCATGGCAGAAAAAGCTAACTTGGAAACCTCAAAGCTTCTTCCCAGTAACACACACCCCTCCAAGGTACACCTTCTTATTCCTCTCAGATACTTTCACAGACTGGGAAGCATTCAAATACATGAGCCAATGAGGTTCTCATTCAAACCTCCAGAGGGTGCACATGCAAAGGACAAGAAAGACAGGAATTTTGTGATTTTAGTGTATCTTCCATAAATTCAAGAAATTTCCTTTTGCTATTTATGGCTCAGCTACAGTTAGTGTCACATTAATCTTGTCTGGAGTCTTGGAACCTGTAAGTGTGATTCAGTCTCCTTAGATTTCTCCCAGGCATCTCATGTCTTCATATGTAACACCAGGGAGTAATTGTCCCTCAACAGGAGGTAATTGTCCCTCAGGTGGCATCTTAAAGACACAGGACATTCTCTACAACATTCTTACCACCTGAAGAACAGTGTTTCATGACATTGCATTTATTCTTGGTACTTTATAACCAGGGATGTCCCGTATTCCTGAACTACTATGTTCTAGGCTGTAGAACATCCTGTCTGCATATGCAGGTTAAAGACTGAAGACAGTGGAACAAACATTTCCTGGACAGCCTGGCATCCAAAGCTGATTGTAGGAGAAGTAGAAATCTAGCCATGCCTAGTCTAGAACTTTGGCTCTGAATCCCAATGCCAATTGACCAAGGTCTTCCCTTAGAAGTCATTAGGGGCAAAGATGTGAACTATATAGATGATCAGAAGCAGCTTGTCTTATGTGAGTTCTGGTACTGGCTGGGGTAAGAGAAGCTAAGACTTTCATGACTAGGTAGTATCTCTGAGGAGGATTATGTTCATATGTATGTATATATGTATGTGTGGGCATAAATACATACATACATATATAAGTAGGTAGATATGTATGTACATATGTATATATACATATGTATGTATATATGTATTGTGTAGATAATATCTCAAGCTGCCCTTAAACTCACTTTATAAGCCAGGCTGACCTTGAACTCATAATCCTTCCCCCTTAACTTTCCAATTGCTGAGATTCTGGGCCAGAACCATCATATCAATAGTTGCTTTCATTTAAAGTAATATTTCTTTCTCACCTGAAATAGCCTGAGCTTTGGTTCTAGAAATAAGAATGATTTTCTAAATTGTCTCTGTAAAATTGATTATAGAAAAAGCTACTCAGAAGATGGCCTAATCGGCCATCATTGGGAAGAGAGATATTAGCTTCTAAGCTAATATATACTGTAAAATGCACATACATTTTATGTATAATAATGGAGACCATTAGCCCCAGTTTTCATATTAACAAACACTAAAAAGAAACCCGAGCCACCTTGGGTTCCAGGATTCTGCCAAGACTGGTCTGCGCAGGTGAGAGTGTGGACTGCACAGGCTAACAGCTTCTAGGACAGGCAGAAGCCACAGAGCTTCTGGGGCAGACCATATTTCAGGCTCCAGACATCCGGGCACCTTCCCTGCCAGAGGAGAGGTGTCCGCCCAGCCCGGGAGGAAGTTGCTGGAGCATCTGCAGGAGATATCTTGGTTTCCGGATTCCACCAAGACTGGTCTGCGCAGGTGAGAGTGTGGACTGCAGAGGCTAACAGCTTCTGGGATAGGCATAAGCCACAGAGCTTCTGGGGCAGACCATGTTTCGGGCTCCAGACATCCAGGCATCTTCCCTGCCAAAGGAAAGGTGTCCAACCCACCCAGGAGGGCTTTGCCACAGCATCTGGGGGAGACATCTTGGTTCCCAGATTCCACCAAAAATAGTCTGCGCAGGTGATAGTGTGGACTACAGAAGCTACACACATTCTGGGACAAGCCCTGTTTTGGGCCTTCATCTTCTGCCAGGAGGCAGGTCCAAAGGCCAGATATCTGTCCACCTTCCCTGCAAGAGGAGAGCTTGCCTCCAGAGAGTGCTCTAACCACTGAAACTCAGGAGAGAGTTAGTCTTACAGGTCTGTGGATAGAGGCTAACAGAATCACGACAGGAACAAGCTCTAACCAGACAGAACTATAACAAACATCACCAGAGATTACCAGATGGCAAAAGGCAAGCATAAGAATCTTACTGACAGAAACCAAGACCACTCACCATCATCAGAACCCAGCACTCCCACCTCAGCCAGACCTGGGTACCCCAACACACCCAAAAAGCGAGACCCAGATTTAAAAGCATATCTGATGATGATGGTAGAGGACATCAAGAAGGACTTTTATAACTCACTTAAAGAAATACAGGAAAACACTGTAAAGAGTTACAAGTCCTTAAAGAAATACAGGAAAACACAACCAAAAACGTGGAAGTCCTTAAAGAAAAACAGGAAAACACATCCAAACAGGTGATGGAAATGAACAAAATCATACTAGACATAAAAAGGGAAGAAGCACAATAAAGAAAACTCAAACGGAGGCAATGCTGGAGATAGAAACCCTAGGAAAGAAATCTGGAAGCATAGATGCCAACATAAGCAACAGAATACAAGAGATAAAAGAGATAATCTCAAGTACAGAAGATTACATAGACAACATAGGTACAACAATCAAAGAAGATACAAAATGCAAAAAGATCCTAACTCAAAACATCCAGGAAATCTAGGACACAATGAGAAGACCAAAACTACGAATAATAGGAGTGGATGAGAATGAAGATTTTCAACTTAAAGTGCCAGCAAATATCTTCAACAAAATTATAGAGGAAACTTCCCAAACCTAAAGAAAGAGATGCACATGAACATACAAGAAGCCTACAGAACTCCAAATAGACTGGACCAGAAAAGAAATTCCTCTCGACACATAATAATCAGAACAACAAATGCACTAAATAAAGATAGAATATTAAAAGCAGTAAGGGAAAAAGGTCAAGTAACATATAAAGGCAGGCCTATCAGAATTACACCAGACTTTTCACCAGAGACTATGAAAGTCAGAAGATCCTGGAGAGATGTTATACAGACACTAAGAGAACAGAAATGACAGCCCAGGCTATTATATCCAGCCAAAATTACAATTGCCATAGATGGAGAAACCAAAGTATTCCATGACAAAACCAAATTCACACATGATCTTTCCATGAATCCAGCCCTTCAAAGGATAATAACAGAAAAAAACAAAAACAAAAACAAAACAATACAAGGACAGAAACCATGTCCTAGAAAAAGGGAGAAAGTAATCATTCAACAAACCTAAAAGAAGACAGCCACAAGAACAGAATGCCAACTTTAACAACAAAAATAATAGGAAGCAACAATTACTTTTCCTTAATATTTCTTAATCAAAGGACTCAATTCCCCAATAAAAAGACAGACTAACAGACTGGCTACACAAACAGGACCCAACATTTTGCTGCTTACAGGAAAACCATCTCAGGAGAAAAGACAGACACTATCTCAGAATGAAAGTCTAGAAAACAATTTTCCAAGCAAATTGTCTAAAAAAAAAAAGATGGGGTAGCCATTCTAATATGGAATAAAATCGACTTCAAACCGAAAGTTATCAAAAAGGACAAGGAGGGGCACTTCATACTCATGAAAGGTAAAATCTTCCAAGAGGAAATCTCAATTCTGAATATCTATGCTCCAAATGCAAGGACAGCCACATTCATTAAGGAGACTTTAGTAAATCTTAAACCATACATTGCACCTCCCACAATAATAGTGAGAGACTTCAACACACCACTCTCATCAATGAACAGATTGTGAAAACAAAAAATTAATAGGGACACAGTGAAACTAACATAAGTTATGAAACAAATGGATTTATCAGATATCTACAAAACATTTTATCCTAAAACAAAAGGATATACCTTCTTCTCAGCACCTCATGGTACCTTCTTCAAAATTGATCATACAATTGGTCACAAAACAGGCTTCAAATGATACAAAAATGTTGAAATTGTCCCATGCATCCTATCAGACCACCATGGACTAAGGCTGATCTTCAATAACAACATAAATAATAGAAAGTCAAATTCATGTGAAAAATGGACAACACTCTTCTCAATGATACCTTGGTCAAGGAAGGAATAAAGAAAGAAATTAAGGACGTTTTGGAGTTTAATGAAAATGAAGCCACAATATACCCAAACTTATGGGACACAATGAAAGCATTTCTAAGAGGAAAACTCATAGCTAGAGAGGGCACACATTAGCAGCTTGACAACACACCTAAAAGCTCTAGAACAAAAGGAAGCAAATTCACCCAAGAGGAGTAGAAGGCAGGAAAAAAATCAAACTCAGGGGCAAAATCAACCAAGTGGGAACAAGAAGAACTATTCAAAAAATCAACCAAATGAGGAGCTGCTTCTTTGAGAAAATCAACAAGATAGATAAACCCTTAGCCAGACTCACTAGAGGGCACAGTGAAAGCATCCTATTGACAAAATCAGAAGTGAAAAGGGAGACATAACAACAGATCCTGAAGAAATCCAAAACACCATCAGATCCTTCGACAAAAGGCTATACTCAACAAAATTGGAGAGTCTGGATGAAATGGACAAGTTTCTAGACAGATACCAGGTACCAAAGTTAAATCAGAATCATGTTAATGATCTAAACAGTCTTATATCCCCTAAAGAAATAGAAGCAGTCATTAATAGTCTTCCAACCAAAAAAAGCCAGGTACGAGATGGGTTTAGTACAGAGTTCTATAAGACGTTCAAAAAAGATCTAATTCCAGTCCTTCAAAAACTATTCCACAAAATAGAAGCAGAAGGTACCCTACCCAATTCATTCTATGAAGCCACAATTACTCTGATACCTAAACAACAGAAAGACCCAACAAAGAGAGAGAACTTCAGACCAATTTCCCTTATGAATATCGATGCAAAAATATTCAATGAAATTCTCGCTAACCGAATTCAAGAACACATCAAAATAATCATCTATACTGACCAAGTAGGTTTCATTCCAGGGATGCACGGATGGTTTAATGTACGGAAATCCATCAATGTAATCCACTATATAAACAAACTCAAGGACAAAAACCACATGATAATCTTGTTAGATGTGGAGAAAGCATTTGACAAAATCCAACATCCATTCATGATAAAAGTCTTGGAAAGATCAGGAATTCAAGGCCCATACCTAAACATGATAAAAACAATCTACAGCAAACCAGTAGCCAACATCAAAGTAAATGGTGAGAAGCTGGAAGCAATCCCACTAAAATCAGGGACTAGACAAGGCTGTCCACTCTCTCCATACCTATTCAACATTGTACTTGAAGTCATAGCCAGAGCAATTCAAAAACAAAAAAAGATAAAGGGGACACAAATTGGAAAGGAAGAAGTCAAAATATCACTTTTTGCAGATGATCTGATAGTATACATAAGTGACCCTAAAAATTCCACCAGAGAACTCCTAAACCTGAAAAACAGGTTCAATGAAGTATCTGGATATAAAATTAACTCAAACAAGTCAATGGCCTTTCTCTACACAAAGGATAAACAGGCTGAGAGAGAAATTAGGGAAACAACACCCTTCTCAATAGTCACAAATAATATAAAATACCTTGGCATGACTCTAACTAAGGAAGTGAAGGATTTGTATAATAAAAACTTCAAATCTCTGAAGAAAGAAATTAAAGAAGATCTCAGAAGATGGAAGGATCTCCCATGCTCATGGATTGGCAGGATCAACATTGTAAAAATGGCTATCTTGCCAAAAGCAATCTACAGATTCAATGCAATCCCCATCAAAATTCCAACTCAATTCTTCAACGAATTAGAAAGGGCAATCTGCAGATTCACCTGGAATAACAAAAAACCTAGGATAGCAAAAACTCTTCTCAAGGATAAAAGAACCTCTGGTGGAATCACTATGCCAGACCTAAAACTGTACTACAGAGCAATTGTGATAAAAACTGCATGGTACTGCTATAGCGACAGAAAAGTAGACCAATGGAATAGTATTGATGACCCAGAAACGAACCCGAACACCTATGGTCACTTGATCTTTGAAAAGGGAGCTAAAAACATCTAGTGGAAAAAAAGATAGCATTTTCAACAAATGGTCCTGGCACAACTGGTGGTTATCATGTACAAGAATACGAATTGACGCATTACTATCTCCTTGTACTAAGGTCAAATCTAAGTGGATCAAGGACTCCACATAAAACCAGAAACACTGAAACTTATAGAGGAGAAAGTGGGGAAAAGCCTCGAAGATATGGGCACAGGGGAAAAAATCCTGAATAGAACAGCAATGGCTTGTGCTGTAAGATCAAGAATCGACAAATGGGACCTCATAAAACTGCAAAAGACACCATCAATAAGACAAAAAGACCACCAACAGATTGGGAAAGGATCTTTACCTATCCCAAATCAGATATGGGACTAATATCCAATATATATAAAGAACTCAAGAAGGTGGACTCCAGAAAAACAAATAACCCCATTAAAAAATAGGGCTCAGAGCTAAAAAAAAAAAAAGGAAGAATTCTCACCTGAGGAATACCAAATGGCTGAGAAGCACCTGAAAAAATATTCAGCATCCTTAATCATCAGGAGAATGCAAATCAAAACAACCCTGAGATTCTACCTCACACCAGTCAGAATGGCTAAGATCAAAAATTCAGGTGACAGCAGATGCTGGCGAGGATGTGGAGAAAGAGGAACACTCCTCCATTGTTGGTTGGATTGCAAGCTTGTACAGCTACTCTGGGAATCAGTCTGGCGGTTCCTCAGAAAACTGGACATAGTACTACTGAAGGATCCTGCAATACCTCTCCTGGGCATATATCCAGAAGATATTCCAACCGGCAAGAAAGACACATGCTCTACTTTGTTCAGAGCAGCCTTATTTATAATAGCCAGAAGCTGGAAAGAACCCAGATATCCCTCAACAGAAGAATGGATACAGAAAATGTGGTACATTTACACAATGGAGTACTACTCAGCTATTAAAAGAATGAAATAATGAAGTTCCTAGGCAAATGGATGGACCTGGAGGGCATCATCCTGAGTGAGGTAACCCAATCCCAAAGGAACTCACACAATATGTACTCACTGATAGTGGATATTAGCCCAGAAACTTAGGATACCCAAGATATAAGATACAATTTGCTAGACGCATGAAACTCAAGAAGAACGAAGACCAAAGTGTGGACACTTTGCCCCTTATTGGAATTGGGAACAAAACACCCATGGAAGGAGTTACAGAGACAAAGTTTGGAGCTGAGAGAAAAGGTTGGACCATCTAGAGACTGCCATATCCAGGGATCCATCACATAATCAGCCTCCAAACACTGACACCATTGCATACACTAGCAAGATTTTGCTGAAAGGACCCTGATATAGGTGTCTCTCGTGAGACTATGTCAGGGCCTAGCAAACACAGGAGTGGATACTCACAGTCAGCTATTGGATGGACCACAGGGCCCCCAATGGAGGAGCTAGAGAAAGTATCCAAGGAGCTAAAGGGAACTGCAACCCTAAAGGTGGAACAACAATATGAACTAACCAGTACCCCGGAGCTGTTGTCTCTAGCTGCATATGTATCAAAAGATCGCCTAGTCGGCCATCACTGGAAAGAGAAGCCCATTGGTCGTGCAAACTTTATATGCCCCAGTACAGGGGAACGCCAGGGCCAAAAACTGGGTGTGGGTGTGTAGGGGAGTGTGGGGGGGGGATGGTATGGGGGACTTTTGGGTTAGCATTGGAAATGTAAATGAGGAAAATACCTAATAAAAAATATTTTAAAAGGAAAAAAAAACGAAGTTTAAAAGCAGAAAGCCGAAGTGAGGATAATTCAATCCCACTTAGAAGGGGGGACAAAATAATCCCAGGAGGCAGAGGGGGAAGGGAGGAACCTGGGAAAAGGGGGAACAGGGTCAGAAGTTTTTTGGGAGGTGGGGGAGGAGAGGAAAGAAAACCAGAGGCCCAACAGAATTAAAAAAAGAAAGAAAAAAGAAAATTGGACATAGTACTACTGGAGGATCCGGCAATACCTCTCCTGGGCATATATCCAGAAGATGTCCCAACCGGTAAGAAGGACACATGCTCCACTATGTTCATAGCAGCCTTATTTATAATAGCCAGAAGCTGGAAAGAAACCAGATGCCTCTCAACAGAGGAATGGATATAGAAAATGTGGTACATTTACACAATGGAGTACTACTCAGCTATTAAAATAACAAATTTATGAAATTCCTAGGCAAATGGATGGACCTGGAGGGCATCATCCTGAGTGAGGTAACCCAATCACAAAAGAACTCACTTGATATGTACTCACTGATAAGTGGATTTTAGCCCAGAAACTTAGAATACCCAAGATACAAGATAAAATTTGCAAAACACATGAATCTCAAGAAGAACAAAGACAAAAGTGTGGACACTCTGCTCCTTCTTAGAATTGGAAAAAAATACCCATGGAAGGAGTTACAGAGACAAAATTTAGAGCTGAGACGAAAGGATGGACCATCTAGAGACTGCCATACCTGGGGATCCATCCCATAATCAGCCTCCAAATGCTGACACCATTGCACACACTAGCAAGATTTTGCTGAAAGGATCCTGATATAGCTGTCTCTTGTGAGGCTATGCCGGGGCCTAGCAAACACAGGAGTGAATGCTCACAGTCAGCTATTGGATGAATCACAGGGCCCCCAATGGAGGAGCTAGAGAAAGCATCCAAGGAGCTAAAAGGATCTGCAACCCTATAGGTGGAACAACAATATGAACTAACCAGTACCCCCTAGAGCTTGTGTCTCTAGCTGCATATGTATCAAAAGATGACCTAGTTGGCCATCAGTGGAAAGAAAGGACCATTGGTCTTGCAAACTTTATATGGATCAGTACAGGGAAATGCCAGGGCCAAGAAGTGGGAGTAGGGGGAGAGGGGAGTGGGAGGGAGAGTTTGGGGGACTTTTGGTTTAGCATTGGAAATGTAAATGAAGAAAATACCTAATTAAAAATTAAATAAATGAATGAAATCACTTTAAAACTAAAGCTACAAAACAAAACAAAACAAGAAAAAACAGAAAAAAAAGAAAAAGAAAACCCATCGCTTCTAACATGCATGCAAATTAACACTGCAAACTTGACAAGCCCCTTCCTCTCCACTCGAGCCCCGGGCTACCTTGCCAGCAGAGTCTTGCCCAACACCCGCAAGGGCCCACACAGGACTCCCCACGGGATCCTAAGACCTCTGGTGAGTGGAACACAGCACCTGCCCCAATCCAATCGCGTGGAACCTGAGACTGCGGTACATAGGGAAGCAGGCTACCCGGGCCTGATCTGGGGCACAAGCCCCTTCCGCTCCACTCCAGCCCCGGGCTTCCTTGCCAGCAGAGTCTCGCCCAACACCCGCAAGGGCCCACACAGGATTCCCCACGGGATCCTAAGACGTCTGGTGAGTGGAACACAGCACCTGCCCCAATCCAATCACGTGGAACCTGAGACTGCGGTACATAGGGAAGCAGGCTACCCGGGCCTGATCTGGGGCACAAGCCCCTTCCGCTCCACTAGAGCCCCGGGCTTCCTTGCCAGCAGAGTCTCGCCCAACACCCGCAAGGGCCCACACAGGACTCCCCATGGGACCCTAAGACCTCTGGTGAGTGGAACACAGCGCCTGCCCCAATCCAATCACGTGGAACCTGAGACTGCGGTACATAGGGAAGCAGGCTACCCGGGCCTGATCTGGGGCACAAACCCCTTCCGCTCTACTCGAGCCCCGGGCTACCTTGCCAGCGGAGTCGCCTGACACCCGCAAGGGCCCACACAGGATTCCACACGTGATCCTAAGACCTCTAGTGAGTGGAACACAACTTCTGCCAGGAGTCTGGTTCGAACACCAGATATCTGGGTACCTGCCCTGCAAGAAGAGAGCTTGCCTGCAGAGAATACTCTGCCCACTGAAACTAAGGAGAGTGGTACCCTCCAGGTCTGCTTATAGAGGCTAACAGAGTCACCTGAAGAACAAGCTCTTAACAGTGACAACTAAAACAGCTAGCTTCAGAGATTACCAGATGGCGAAAGGCAAATGTAAGAATCCTACTAACAGAAATCAAGACCACTCACCATCATCAGAACGCAGCACTCCCACCCCACCTAGTCCTGGGCACCCCAACACAACCGAAAATCTAGACACAGATTTAAAAACATTTCTCATGATGATGATAGAGGACATCAAGAAGGACTTTCATAAGTCACTTAAAGAATTACAGGAGAGCACTGCTAAAGAGTTAAGGCCCTTAAAGAAAAGCAGGAAAACATAGCCAAACAGGTAGAAATCATTAAAGAAAAACAGGAAAACACATCCAAACAGGTGATGGAAATGAACAAAACCATACTAGAACTAAAAGGGGAAGTAGACACAATAAAGAAAACCCAAAGCGAGGCAACGCTGGAGATAGAAACCCTAGGAAAGAGATCTGGAACCATAGATGCGAGCATCAGCAACAGAATACAAGAAATGGAAGAGAGAATCTCAGGTGCAGAAGATTCCATAGAGAACATCGACACAACAGTCAAAGAAAATACAAAATGCAAAAGGATCCTAACTCAAAACATCCAGGTAATCCAGGACACAATGAGAAGACCAAACCTACGGATAATAGGAATTGATGAGAATGAAGATTTTCAACTTAAAGGGCCAGCTAATATCTTCAACAAAATAATAGAAGAAAACTTCCCAAACCTAAAGAAAGAGATGCCCATGATCATACAAGAAGCCTACAGAACTCCAAATAGACTGGACCAGAAAAGAAATTCCTCCCGACACATAATAATCAGAACAACAAATGCACTAAATAAAGATAGAATATTAAAAGCAGTAAGGGAGAAAGGTCAAGTAACATATAAAGGAAGGCCTATCAGAATTACACCAGACTTTTCACCAGAGACTATGAAAGCCAGAAGAGCCTGGACAGATGTTATACAGACACTAAGAGAACACAAATGCCAGCCCAGGCTACTATACCCAGCCAAACTCTCAATTACCATAGATGGAGAAACCAAAGTATTCCACGACAAAAACAAATTCACACAATATCTTTCCATGAATCCAGCCCTTCAAAGGATAATGACAGAAAAGAAGCAATACAAGGACGGAAATCATGCCCTAGAACAACCAAGAAAGTAATCATTCAACAAACCAAAAATAAGAAAGCCACAAGAACAAAATGCCAACTCTAACAACAAAAATAAAAGGAAGCAACAATTACTTTTCCTTAATATCTCTTAATATCAATGGACTCAATTCCCCAATAAAAAGACATAGACTAACAGACTGGCTACACAAACAGGACCCAACATTCTGCTGCTTACAGGAAACCCATCTCAGGGAAAAAGACAGACACTACCTCAGAGTGAAAGGCTGGAAAACAATTTTCCAAGCAAATGGACTGAAGAAACAAGCTGGAGTAGCCATTTTAATATCGGATAAAATTGACTTCCAACCCAAAGTTATCAAAAAATACAAGGAGGGACACTTCATACTCATCAAAGGTAAAATCCTCCAAGAGGAACTCTCAATTCTGAATATCTACGCACCAAATGCAAGGGCGGCCACATTCATTAGAAACACTTTAGTAAAGCTCAAAGCATACATTGCACCTCACACAATAATAGTGGGAGACTTCAACACACCACATTCTTCAATGGACAGATCGTGGAAACAGAAACTAAACAGGGACACAGTGAAACTAACAGAAGTTATGAAACAAATCGACCTGACAGATATCTACAGAACATTTTATCCTAAAACAAAAGGATATACCTTCTTCTCAGCACCTCACGGGACCTTCTCCAAAATTGACCATATAATTGGTCACAAAACAGGCCTCAACAGATACAAAAATATTGAAATTGTCCCATGTATCCTATCAGACCACCATGGCCTAAGACTGATCTTCAATAACAACATAAATAATGGAAAGCGAACATTCACGTGGAAACTGAATAACACTCTTCTCAATGATACCTTGGTCAAGAAAGGAATAAAGAAAGAAATTAAAGACTTTTTAGAGTTTAATGAAAATGAAGCCACAACGTACCCAAACCTATGGGACACAATGAAAACATTTCTAAGAGGGAAACTCATAGCTTTGAGTGCCTCCAAGAAGAAACGGGAGACAGCACATACTAGCAGCTTGACAACACATCTAAAAGCCCTAGAAAAAAAGGAAGCAAATTCACCCAAGAGGAATAGACGGCAGGAAATAATCAAACTCAGGGGTGAAATCAACCAAGTGGAAACAAGAAGAACTATTCAAAGAATTAACCAAACGAGGAGTTGGTTCTTTGAGAAAATCAACAAGATAGATAAACCCTTAGCTAGACTCACTAAAGGGCACAGGGACAAAATACTAATTAACAAAATCAGAAATGAAAAGGGAGACATAACAACAGATCCTGAAGAAATCCAAAACACCATCAGATCCTTCTACAAAAGGCTATACTCAACAAAACTGGAAAACCTGGAAGAAATGCACAAATTTCTGGACAGATACCAGGTACCAAAGTTGAATCAGGATCAAGTTGACCATCTAAACAATCCCATATCACCTAAAGAAATAGAAGCAGCTATTAATAGTCTCCCAACCAAAAAAAGCCCAGGACCAGATGGGTTTAGTGCAGAGTTCTATCAGACCTTCAAAGAAGATCTAATTCCAGTTCTGCACAAACTACTTCACAAAATAGAAGTAGAAGGTACTCTACCCAACTCATTTTATGAAGCCACTATTACTCTGATACCTAAACCACAGAAAGACCCAACAAAGATAGAGAATTTCAGACCAATTTCTCTTATGAATATCGATGCAAAAATCCTCAATAAAATTCTCACTAACCGAATCCAAGAACACATTAAAGCAATCATCCATCCTGACCAAGTAGGTTTTATTCCAGGGATGCAGGGATGGTTTAATATACGAAAATCCATCAATGTAATCCATTATATAAACAAACTCAAAGACAAAAACCACATGATCATCTCGTTAGATGCAGAAAAAGCATTTGACAAGATCCAACACCCATTCATGATAAAAGTTTTGGAAAGATCAGGAATTCAAGGCCCATACCTAAACATGATAAAAGCAATCTACAGCAAACCAGTAGCCAACATCAAAGAAAAGGAGAGAAGCTGGAAGCAATCCCACTAAAATCAGGGACTAGACAAGGCTGCCCACTTTCTCCCTACCTTTTCAACATAGTACTTGAAGCATTAGCCAGAGCAATTCGACAACAAAAGGAGATCAAGGGGATACAAATTGGAAAAGAGGAAGTCAAAATATCACTTTTTGCAGATGATATGATAGTATATATAAGTGACCCTAAAAATTCTACCAGAGAACTCCTAAACCTGATAAACAGCTTCGGTGAAGTAGCTGGATATAAAATAAACTCAAACAAGTCAATGGCCTTTCTCTATACAAAGAATAAACAAGCTGAGAAAGAAATTAGGGAAACAACACCCTTCTCAATAGTCACAAATAATATAAAATATCTTGGCGTGACTCTAACTAAGGAAGTGAAAGATCTGTATGATAAAAACTTCAAGTCTCTGAAGAAAGAAATTAAAGAAGATCTCAGAAGGTGGAAAGATCTCCCATGCTCATGGATTTTGGCAGGATCAACATTGTAAAAATGGCTATCTTGCCAAAAGCAATCTACAGATTCAATGCAATCCCCATCAAAATTCCAACTCAATTCTTCAACGAATTAGAAGGAGCAATTTGCAAATTCATCTGGAATAACAAAACACCTAGGATAGCAAAAACTCTTCTCAAGGATAAAAGAACCTCTGGTGGAATCACCTTGCCTGACCTAAAGCTTTACTACAGAGCAATTGTGATAAAAACTGCATGGTACTGGTATAGAGACAGACAAGTAGACCAATGGAATAGAATCGAAGACCCAGAAATGAACCCACACACCTATGGTCACTTGAACTTCGACAAGGGAGCTAAAACCATCCAGTGGAAGAAAGACAGCATTTTCAACAATTGGTGCTGGCACAACTGGTTGTTATCGTGTAGAAGAATGCGAATCGATCCATACTTATCTCCTTGTACTAAGGTCAAATCTAAGTGGATCAAGGAACTTAACATAAAACCAGAGACACTGAAACTTATAGAGGAGAAAGTGGGGAAAAGCCTTGAAGATATGGGCACAGGGGAAAAATTCCTGAACAGAACAGCAATTGCTTGTGCTGTAAGATCTAGAATTGACAAATGGGACCTAATGAAACTCCAAAGTTTCTGCAAGGCAAAAGACACCGTCAATAAGACAAAAAGACCACCAACAGATTGGGAAAGGATCTTTACCTATCCTAAATCAGATAGGGGACTAATATCCAACATATATAAAGAACTCAAGAAGGTGGACTTCAGAAAATCAAATAACCCCATTAAAAAATGGGGCTCAGAACTGAACAAAGAATTCTCACCTGAGGAATACCGAATGGCAGAGAAGCACCTGAAAAAATGTTCAACATCTTTAATCATCAGGGAAATGCAAATCAAAACAACCCTGAGATTCCACCTCACACCAGTCAGAATGGCTAAGATCAAAAATTCAGGTGACAGCAGATGCTGGCGTGGATGTGGAGAAAGAGGAACACTCCTCCATTGTTGGTGGGATTGCAGGCTTGTACAACCACTCTGGAAATCAGTCTGGCGGTTCCTCAGGAAATTGGACATAGTACTACCAGAGGATCCAGCAATACCTCTCCTGGGCATATATCCAGAAGATGCCCCAACTGGTAAGAAGGACACATGCTCCACTATGTTCATAGCAGCCTTATTTATAATAGCCAGAAGCTGGAAAGAACCCAGATGCCCCTCAACAGAGGAATGGATACAGAAAATGTGGTACATCTAAACAATGGAGTACTACTCAGCTATTAAAAAGAATGAATTTATGAAATTCCTATGCAAATGGATGGACCTGGAGGGCATCATCCTGAGTGAGGTAACACATTCACAAAGGAACTCACACAATATGTACTCACTGATAAGTGGATATTAGCCCCAAACCTAGGATACCCAAGATATAAGATACAATTTGCTAAACACATGAAACTCAAGAAGAATGAAGACTGAAGTGTGGACACTATGCTCCTCCTTAGAATTGGGAACAAAACACCCATGGAAGGAGTTACAAAGACAAAGTTTGGAGCTGAGATGAAAGGATGGACCATGTAGAGACTGCCATATCCAGGGATCCACCCCATAATCAGCATCCAAACGCTGACACCATTGCATATACTAGCAAGATTTTATCGAAAGGACCCAGATGTAGCTGTCTCTTGTGAGACTATGCCGGGGCCTAGCAAACACAGAAGTGGATGCTCATAGTCAGCTAATGGATGGATCACAGGGCTCCCAATGGAGGTGCTAGAGAAAGTACCCAAGGAGCTAAAGGGATCTGCAACCCTATAGGTGGAACAACATTATGAACTAACCAGTACCCCGGAGCTCTTGACTCTAGCTGCATATGTATCAAAAGATGGCCTAGTCGGCCATCACTGGAAAGAAAGGCCCATTGGACACGCAAACTTTATATGCCCCAGTACAGGGGAACGCCAGGGCCAAAAAGGGGAGTGGGTGGGTAGGGGAGTGGTGGTGGGTGGGTATGGGGGACTTTTGGTATAGCATTGGAAATGTAAATGAGCTAAATACCTAATAAAAAATGGAAAAAAAAAAATAGAAGGAAGAAAAAAAGAAAAGGAAAAAAAAATAAAAAAAAAAAAATAAAATACTTCCAAAAAAAAAAAGCCCAGGACCAGATGGGTTTAGTGCAGAATTTTATCAGACCTTCAAAAAATACCTAATACCAATACTCCTCAAACTATTGCCACAACATGGAAACAGAAATAACACTACCCAATTCATTCTATGGAGCCACAGTTTTGCTGATACCAAAACCACACAAAGACCCAAGAAAAAAAGAGTACTTCAGACAAATTTCCCTTAGGAATATCTATGCAAAACTGCTCAATAAAATTCTTGCAAACAGAATCCAAGAACACATCAAAACAATCATCCATCATGATCAAATAGACTTCATCCCAGGGATGAGGGATGGTTCAATATATGGAGATCCATCAACACAATCCACTATATAAACAAACTCAAAGAAAAAATCATGGTCTCCTGGGTCCCTCTGAAACCCGTCTGCACAGATCAGCTCATGGACTACTGAGGGTGAGAGAGAGGACTGCAGAAGCCACACAGCTTCTGGAACAAACCCATGCTTTGGGCTCCGGACATCTGGGCACCTTCCCCGCCAGAAAAGAGGTGGCCGCCCAGGAGGGCTCTGACCTCCCCTCCCCTCAGAGCAGGTGATGGAGCCATCTTGTCTCCTGGGTTCCTCTGAGAACAATCTGTGCAAGTGAGAGGGCGGACTGCAGAAGTGACACAGCTTCTGGGACAGGCAGAAGCGACACAGCTTCTGGGAGAGGCCCTGTTTTGGGCTCCAGACATCTGAACACTGTCCCTGCCAGAGGAGAGGTGACCACCTGGGAGGGCTCTGACCTCCAGAGCAGGTGAGGGAACCATCTTGTGTCTTGGGTCCCTCGGAGACCAGTCTGTGCAGGTGAGTGTGCAGACTGCAGACACAACCCATGTTCTGGGACAGGCCCTCTTTCAGGCTTTCATCTTCAGCCAGGAGGAAGGTCTGAACACCAGACCTCTGTGTACCTTCCCTGCAAGAGGAGAGCTTACCTCCAGAGAGTACTCTGACCACTGAGACTCAGAAGAGACCTGGACTCCCAGGACAGCTGACAGAGGCTAACAGAATCACAGGAGGAACAGGCTCCATCCAGAGACAACTATAACAACTAACACCAGAGATTACCAGATGGCAGAAGGCAAACATAAAAATCTTACCAACAGAAACCAAGACCACTCACCATCATCAGAACCCAGCACTCCCACCTCAGCCAGTAATGAATATTCCAACACACTCAAAAACCAAGATTCAGATTCAAAATCATATCTCATAAAGCTGGTAGAGGACATTAAGAAGGGCATTAATAGCTCACTTTAAAAAAAATACAGAAGAACACTACTAAACAGGTGGAAGTCCTTAAAGAATCACAGGAAAACACTACTAAACAGGTAGAAGTCCTTAAAGAGGAAACACAAAAATCCCTTAGAAAATTACATGAAAACACAATCAAACAGGTGATAGAATTGAACAACACCATCCAAGACCTAAAAAGGGAAGTAGAAACAATAAAGAAAACCCAAAGTGAGACAGTTCTGGAGATATAAACCTTATGATAGAAATTAGGAATCATAGATGCAAGCATCAGAAACAGAATACAAGAAATGGAAGAGAGAATCTCAGGTGCAGAGATACCATGGAGTACATGGACACAACAGTCATTGAAAATGCAAAATGCACCGGGCTTGGTGGTACATGCCTTTATTCCCAGCACTTGGGAGGCAGAGGCAGGCAGATTTCTGAGTTCGAGGTCAGCCTGGTCTACAAAGTGAGTTCCAGAACAACAAGGGCTATACAGAGAAATGCTGTCTCAAAAAAAAAAGCAAAATGCAAAAAGGTCCTAACTAAAAACATCCCGGAAATCCAGGACATAATGAGAAGACCAAACCTAAGGATAATAGGAGTAGATGAGAATGAAGATTTTCAACTCAAAGGGCCAGCAAATATCCTCAACAAAATTATAGAAGAAAACTTCCCAAACCTAAAGAAACAGATGCCCATGAACATACAAGAAGCTTACAGAACTCCAAATAGACTGGACCAGAAAAGAAATTCCTCCCAACACATAGTAATAAGAACAACAAAAGCAATAAATAAAGATAGAATATTAAAAGCAGTAAGGGGAAAAGGTCAAGTAACATACAAAGGCAGGCCTATTAGAATTACTCCAGGCTTCTCACCAGAGACTATGAAAGCCAGAAGATCCTGGACAGATGTTATACAGACACTAAGAGAATACAAATGCCAGCCCAGGCTACTATACCCAGGAAAACTCTCAATTACCGTAGTGGAGAAACCAAAGTATTCCATGACAAAACCAAATTCACACAATCTTTCCCCGAATCCAGCCCTTCCAAGGATAATAACAGGAAAATACTAACACAAGGACAGAAACTACACCCTAGAAAAAGGAAGAAAGTAATCCTTCAACAAACCTAAAAGAAGACAGCCTCAAAAACAGAATCTCAACTTTAACAACAAAAATAACAGGAAGCAACAACTACCTTTCTTTAATTTCTCTTAACATCAATGGAATCAATTTCCCAATAAAAAGAAATAAACTAATTGACGGGTTACACAGACAGGACCCAACATTCTGCTGCTTACAGGAAACCCACCTCAGGGAAAAAGACAGACACTACCTCAAAGTGAAAGGCTGGAAAACAATTTTCCAAGCAAATGATCCAAAAAAACAATCTGGAGTAGCCATTTTAATATCGAATAAAATTGACTTTCAACCCAGTTATTAAAAAAGACAAGGAGGGGCACTTCATACTCATCAAAGGCAAAATCTACCAAGATGAACTCTCAATTCTGAATATCTATGCTCCAAATGAAAGAGCAGCCACACTCATTAAGGAAACTTTAATTAAAGCTCAAAGCACACATTGCACCTCACAAAATAATAGTGGGAGACTTCAAAACCCCACTCTCACCAATGGACAGATTCTGGAAACAGAAACTAAACAGAGACACATGGACAATAACAGAAGTTATGAAACAAATGGATTTAACAGATATCTACAGAACATTTTATCCTAAAACAAAAGGATATATATACCTTTTTCTCAGCACCACATGGTACCTCCTCCAAAATTGACCATGTAATTGGTCACAAAGCAGGCCTCAACAGATACATAAATATTGAAATTATCCAAGGCATCCTGTCAGATTACCACAGACTAAGGCTGATCTTCAATAAAAGCATAAATAATAGAAAGCCAGCATTTACATGGAAACTGAACAACACTCTACTCAATGACACCTTGGTCAAGAAAGAAATTAAAGACTTTTTAAGAGTTTAATGAAAATGAAGTCACAGCATACCCAATTTTATGGGACACAATAAGGGTGGTCCTAGGAGGAAAACTTAT
The DNA here is from genome assembly GCF_000001635.26 of Mus musculus. NCBI lineage: Eukaryota > Metazoa > Chordata > Mammalia > Rodentia > Muridae > Mus > Mus musculus. The sequence continues at coordinate 15,451,788 of NC_000082.6, forward strand.
ACCCTGAGTGCCTCCAAAAAGAAACTAGAAAGAGAGTTCCTGTGAGTTTTTTCCTGCTGTGAACATCAGGGCTCTGGGCTCTGTCTTCTGGTCACCTCCCTCGGGCCATGGCCCCGAATCGGCAGTCTGTGATCCTGCCTCAGCCCAAGAAACCCAGACCGGCTGCTGCCCCGAAGCTGGAGGAAAAGTCGGCCTCTCCCAGCCTGCTGAAGGGTAGAAAAAGAACAGCAAGAAGCAATTGAACATATTGATGAAGTACAAAATGAAATAGACAGACTTAATGAACAAGCCAGTGAGGAAATTTTGAAAGTAGAACAAAAATATAACAAACTCCACCAACCATTTTTTCAGAAGAGGTCAGAATTGATTGCCAAAATCCCAAATTTTTGGGTAACAACATTTGTCAACCATCCACAAGTGTCTGCACTGCTTGGGGAGGAGGACGAGGAGGCTCTGCATTATTTGACCAGAGTTGAAGTGACAGAATTTGAAGATATCAAATCAGGTTACAGAATAGATTTTTATTTTGATGAAAATCCTTACATTGAAAATAAAGTTCTCTACAAAGAATTTCATCTGAGTGAGAGTGGTGACCCATCTTCAAAGTCCACCGAAATCAAATAGAAATCTGGAAAGGATTTGACAAAACGCTCAAGTCAAACGCAGAATAAGGCCAGCAGGAATAGGCAGCACGAAGAGCCAGAGAGCTTCTTTACCTGGTTTACTGACCATTCTGTCGCAGGTGCTGACGAGTTAGGAGAGGTCATCAAAGATGACATTTGTCCAAATCCCTTGCAGTACTATCTGGTTCCCGACATGGATGATGAAGAAGGAGAGGCAGAAGGTGATGATGACGATGACGAAGAGAAGGAGGGGTTGGAAGATATTGATGAAGAAGGAGATGAGGATGAAGGTGAAGAAGATGACGATGAGGATGAATGGGAGGAAGGAGAGGAGGATGAAGGCGAGGATGATTAGCACAGAAGACTGACAGATTCCAACCTTCTTTTTTATTTTATTTTTATTTTTTAATTTTCTCCAGTCCCTGGGAGCAAATTGCAGTCCTTTCCTCCCTGTCCCTCTGTGCTCAGTCGCCCTGTTTTGAGGTCTCAACATCATGGTTTTCAATTAATTTGGGGGGAAAATATCTTGAGAAAAATACAATAGGAAAAGAATCTCTGTTTCTGTTCTAAATTCATTTTTTATCCTTTCTTGTCTAAATTTGTGGATTCCACACCACCATCCTCTGTGGGAAAAAAAGAAAAGCTCTCCAGTTCCCTTGGCTCTGCTGGAGGGCGCTAGGCCCCTTTGTAGTAGTTTATAGAATTTTAGCTTTTCTTCTTTTCTCTGTATATTGGGCTCAGAGATTACACTGTATCTCTATGTGAATACAAACATTTAGCATTTACCAACATGTATCTGTCTACTTTCTCTTGTTTAATAAAAAGAAAAAAGGGGGTGAGGGTATAGACGGTGAGCAAGGGTGGGTTTGAGGTGTCTGGGGTAGGTGGGCATCTGACAACATGGCTTTTCCTTTGGCATGTTTAATTGTGTGGTTTAACAGACATCCTTGCAATTTAAAGTGACACTTAAAATAAAATTCTCTCCTGATGATGACCTGAGCTCTGACACTCAATGGGAGAATCAGCAGAACCTGTACGGTTTTATTTGGAGTTGACATTCTGTTGTAATTTTAATTTTTTTCCTTTTTTTTCCTTTTCTTTCTTTCTTTTCTTTTCTTTCTTTCTTTTTTTTTGTTTTTTTTGTTTTTTTGTTTTTTTTGTTTTCACTGGAAGGAAAATGGAAGAAAAAGATGCTCATTTTAAATGTTGAAGTGTACAAGTTGCTTTGTTACAATAAAATCAGTGTGTACACAAAAAAAAAAGAAAGAAAGAAAGAAAGAAAGAAAGAAAGAAAGAAAGAAAGAAAGAAAAAGAAAGAAACTAGAAAGAGCATATACTAGCAGCCTGACAGCACACCTACAAGCTCTAGAACTAAAGGAAGCAAATTCACCCAAGAGGACTAGACAGCAGGAAATAATCAAACTCAAGGCTGAAATCAACCAAGTGGAAACAAAAAGATCTATTCAAAGAATCAACCAAAACTAAAGCTGATTCTTTGAGAAAATCAACAAGATAGATAAACACTTAGCCAGCCTAATTAGAGGGCACAGGGACAGAATTCTAATTAATAAAATCAGAAACGAAAAGAGAAACATAACAACAGAACCTGAGGAAATCCAAAACATCATCAGATCCTACTACAAAAGGCTATACTCAACGAAACTGGAAAATCTGGATGAAATGGACAACTTCCTAGCCAGATACCAGGTATCAAGGTTAAATCAGGACCATATTAACAATCTAAATAGTCCCATTTCCCCTAAAGAAATAGAAGCAGTCGTCATTAGTCTCCCAACCAAAAAAAAAAAAAAAAAACCAGGACCAGATGGGTTTAGTGCAGAGTTCTATCAGACCTTCAAAGAAGACCTAATTCCAACTCTCCTCAAATTATTCCACAAAATAGAAACAGAAGGTACTCTGCCCAAGTCATTCTATGAAGCCACAATTACTCTGATACCTAATCCACACAAATGTCCAACAAAGAAAGAGAACCTCAGACCAATTTCTCTTATGAATATCGAGTCAAAAATACTCAATAAAATCCTTGCAAACTGAATCCAAGAACACATCAAAACAATCATCCATCATGACCAAGTAGGCTTCATACCAGGGATGCAGGAATGGTTTAATATATGGAAATCCATCAACGTAATTCACTATATAAACAAACTCAAAGACAAAAGCCACATATCATCTCATTAGATGCTGAGAAAGCATGTGACAAAATCAAACACCCATTCATGATAAAAGTCTTGGAAAAATCAGGAATTCAAGGCCCATACCTGAACATAATAAAAGCAATCTACAGCAAACCAGTAGACAACATCTAACTAAATGGAGAGAAACTCGAAGCAATCTCACTAAAATCAGGAACTAGACAAGGCTGCCCACTTTTTTCCTACCTATTCAATATAGTACTTGAAGTCCTAGCCAGAGCAATTTGACAACAAAAGGAGATCAAGGGGATACAAATTGGAAAGGAAGAAGTCAAAATATCAATATTTGCAGATGATATGATAGTGTATAGAAGTGACCCTAAAAATTCCACCAGAGAACTCCTAAACCTGATAAACAGCTTCAGTGCAGTAGCTGGATATAAAATTACCTGAAACAAATCAATGGCCTTTTGTCTACACAAAGGAAAAATGGACTGAGAAAGAAATTAGGAAAACAACACCCTTCACAATAAGTCACAAATAATATAAAATATCTTAGTGTGACTCAAACTAAGGAAGTGAAAGATCTGTATGATAAGAACTTCAAGTCTCTGAAGAAAGAAATTGAAGAAGATCTCAGAAAATGGAAAGATCTCCCATGCTCATGGATTGACAGAATTAAAGTCAAAATGGCTATCCTGCTGAAAGTAATCTACAGATTCAATGCAATTCTCATCAAAATTGCAACTCAATTCTTCACTGAATTAGAAAGGGCAATTTGCAAATGCATCTGGAATAACAAAAAACCAAGGATAGCAAAAAGTATTCTCAACAATAAAAGAACCTCTGGTGGAATCACCATGTCTGACCTCAAGTGGCACTACAGACCAGTTGTGATCAAAACTGCGTGGTACTGGTACAATGACAGACAGGTAGCTCAATGGTATAGAATTGAAGGCCCAGAAATGAATCCACACATCTAAGATCACTTGATCACTGACAAAGGAGCTAAAACCATCCAGTGGAAAAAAGACAATATTTTCAACAAATGATGCTGGCACAACTGGAGGTTGTCATGTAGAAGAATGTGAATTGATCCATTCTTATCTCCTTGTATAAAGCTCAAGTCTAAGTGGATAAGAGAACGCCTAATAAAACCAGAGACACTGAAATTTATAAAGGAGAAAGTGGGGAAAAGCATCGAAGATATGGGCACTGGGGAAAAATCCCTAAAGAGAACAACAATGGCTTGTGCTGTCAGATCAAGAATTGACGAATGGGACCTCATGAAATTGCAAAGCTTCAGTAAGGCAAAAGTCACTGGCAATAAGACAAAAAGGCCACCAACAGATTGGGAAAGGATTTTTACCAATCCTAAATCTGATAGGGGACTAATAACCAATATATACAAAGAGCTCAAGAAGCTGGACTCCAGAAATTCAAATAATGCCATTTAAAAATGGGGTACAGAGCTAAACAAAGAATTCTCAAGTGAGGAATAATGAAGGGCTGAGAAGCACCTAAAAATGTTCAACATCCTTAATCATCAGGGAAATGCAAATCAAAACAACCTTGAGATTCCACCTCACTCCAGTCAGAATGGCTAAGATCAAAAATTCAGATGACAGCAGATGCTGGCAAGGATGTGGAGAAAGAAGAACACTCTTTCATTGCTGGTGGGATTGCAAGCTGGTACTGAAAGACTCCAAGAGGATCCCCTCGCTCAGGCCTCAGGACAATAGTGGACACCCAAGAACTCACAACAGACCGAGCTTGTTGTAAACCACATGAGGCTTTATTCGGGGAAAGCCAGAGCTCTGGGGACGACTCATATCCCACGCAGGGGTAGAGGAGTCGACCTCGAGGGGAAAAAGTTCCCAGTTTTTATAGGCCCTCAGGGGGGAAAGGAGAAGGGGAAGATTAAGGGATTTCTAGATCTATTTTCAAGAAATGGGTATGGGAGGGGTATGTCTATTTTCAAGAAATGGGTATGGGAGGGGTACAAGGAAAGAGTCTAATGAAGGTGCAGCAATGGGCACACACCTGGTCAGAACATTGGCAGACACACAGGTTCAAGGAGTGGCCAGAGCATTGTGCACCTCTATTTTTCTAAATCAGTGAAGCTAGTTCTGCTAACACTAACATCTATCTTGCCAATTTCAGGGCTTCTGTGTCCTTTTACATTCTGCCAGGATCTTTCATTCCCCACTTCTTCTAGTTACTAGTTCTAATCTTAGAACTAAACTGCAACCTCTTTTTTAAAGTTCTGCAGAGACTGGTATTGTTGTCTTAATACTAACAGCTAGACGGCACCAATCCTCTCTCTAACAAAGGTCATTAGTTTATTAAGAATTAGTGGGCCACACGTCAGCAGTAAGAGCAAAATTATTAGAGGGTCTATCAGAGTAGAAATGAGGGTGGTCAACCAAGGGGGTTTATTTTTCAGGAGCTCGCTTTACGTGAAAGGCATGAATCTAAGCAGAGATGCCTTCTTCTTTGACAGCAGTGGGGGTGGTCAGTAGCACGATGCAAGGGCCTTTTTAACAAGGTTTCAGATTCTCAGCTCGATGTCCTCAGACGAGAACTGCATCTCCCACCTGGAACTGGTATAGTATCACCAAGTCTCCTGGTTCGTAGGCCTCTTTGAGCTGCTCTCAGGTGGTGTTTCTGACCACTTCTAGGGCTTTCATGCATGTAAACAATGAAGGACCAGGGTTAAATTTTAAAGGATCTAACACTCTCTTTACTTCAGTGAGTGGGGGACCCCCCCATACAGGATTTTATATGGTATGAGCTTAAAATGTTCCTAGTGTGTTCTTAATGTGGAACAAAGCAAAAGGAAGGAGGGCTGTCCAGTAATTCCTGCCGGTCTCTAAGATTAATTTAATCAAGTTTTTTTTTTTTTTAGAGTTCTATTTATCCTTTCTACCTGTCCTGAACTCTGGGGTCTATAATCACAATGTAATTTTTAATCAATCCCCAGTTGGATGGCCAGTCCCTGACTTACCTGGGCAACAAAGGTGGGTTCATTGTCAGACCCTACTACCTGAGGTATTCCAAACCGTGGAAAACTTTTTTCTAGGATTTTCTTAACCACAACATTGGCAGTTTCTTTTTTGTTGGGTAGGCTTCCACCCATCCTGAAAAAGTATCTACAAAAACTTTCACTAGGAAACTGCTTCCATCTGTGTACCAGTTTGGAACACCTGGCCACGGCTGGTCACATAGATCACTTTGCAGGCAGGGTTGAGAATAGCAGGAGGAGCAAACACGACCCGTTCAGTCAGCAGCAGACTCTGGTAGTGAGTCATCCGGGCATTTGTCATCCATCGATCTGGGGGCTGGCGGATAATGCTTTGAAGAGAGTGGGAGGCTATCACTGTTATTTGCTGTCCCAGAGTTAATTTGTCAGCATCCTTAATGAGTAGGGCTACTGCAGCAACGGCCTTTAAACATGTGGGCCATCTGCTGGCCACTGAGTCCAGCTTCTTAGACAAATATGCCACCGGCCTCTTCCATGGCCCTAGAGCCTGAGTAAGAACTCCTCTGGCCACCTCCGCCCTCTCATCAACATAGAGGATGAAGGGCTTGGTTAGATCTGGCAAAGCCAAGGCTGGCGCAGTCAGCAGGGCCTCCTTAATATTTTTAAAGGTTTTCTGATGTTCTGATGTCCATCTGAATTCTCCACTTTCCTTGGTCAGGGGATATAGGGGGGCAGCTAGTGTTGCAAACCCAGGTATCCAAAGTCTGCAGAACCCAGCGGTGCCCAAGAATTCTCTCACCTGTCTTGGAGTAGCTGGTGTTGGTATTTGAGTCACAGTCCTTTTTCTAGCCTCTGTCAGCCACCGTTTTTCATCCCGGAGGGTATATCCCAAGTAGACTACTTCTATCTGACATAGCTGGGCTTTTTTAGCAGAGGCCCGGTAACCAAACTCACCCAGTTCTGCTAGCAATTTCTTGGTTCCCTGCCAGTATTCTCTCTCCGCTGTTGCAGCAAGGAGTAAGTCATCAACATATTGAAGCAGAGTTACCTGAGAGTTTTTAGCTCAGAAGGAGGCTAAATCTCGATGTAGAGCCTCATCAGAAAGGGTGGGGGAGTTTTTGAACTCCTGGGGTAACCGTGTCCAGGTCAATTGTCCCGCTTGTCTAGTGTCAGGATCTCTCCACTCAAAGGCGAATATGGGCTGGTTGGAGGTATTTAACTTCAGGCAAAAGAAAGCATCTTTTCTGCTCCAGAGGGAGTGAGCTGAGGAGGTTATAGGGATTAGGAACAGTTGGGTGAATATCTTGGACCCTCTTATTGACCCCTCTCAGGTCTTGGACTGGTCGGTAGTTACTCGTGCCAGGTTTCTTTACCAGCAGTAAAGGAGTATTCCAGGGTGACTGGCAAGGTACCAAAATACCTAATTGTAATAGTCTCTGAATATGTGGCCTGATTCTATCTCTTGCTTCACGGCTCATTGGATATTGTCGCACTCCTATAGGGGTTGCATCCGCCTTTAGTCCCACAACCACAGGGGAACTCTGACAGCCATTCCCATGCCTCCAGTCTCTGCCTATACTCTAGGGAAAGCAGTCAACCAGTCTTTTAGGTATGGCACCTCTGTTTGCTTTATGCCTTCATGCAATCGGTATTCTTCCTCAAGCTGTAGGGCTAAGACTACGGAGGTGGGAGATTCCCAAGTTACTCTTGGCCCTTCTTGGGTAAATCTGATCTGGGCCTTTAATTTAGTCAGAAGATCTCATCCTAGAAGCGGTGTGGGACACTCAGGAATGACCAAGAAGGAATAACTCACTTGGCCTTTCCCCAGATCTACAGTGCATACAGTGGTTCAGGGGTATTGTTTCTGACCAGTGGCTCCAATCACTATGGTTCTTTTATTTCTTAATTTTTTCAGAGGATGTTTCAACACAGAATGTTCTGCCCCTGTGTCAATTAAAAAGTCCATGGGAGTCTCTTTCACCATCAGGGTTACCCTAGGCTCGGGGAGGGGATCTGAGCCCTGTCTCCCCTATTTATCATCTTTCAGAGTCAGGACCTTAGGGGCCCTTCCCTTTTTCCTTGGGCATTCTCATGCCCAATGTCCTCTTTCCTTGCAATAGGCACATTGGTCCTTTTCTAAAATCTTTTGGACAGTTCTTCTTTCTTCAGGTCTGGGTTTCTTGTTGCCCAGGTACCCTGTCTGTCTATTCTCTGACCTGTTCTTTCTTTCACGTTCCCCTACTACTGTGGCCAAAATTCTGCTTAAATTTCTCTCCTGTAAAGCCATGGCATGTAATCTTTAAAAGCCATAGCAACCACAGCTTGTTGACCCTCAAAGGTCGGATTAAAAGGAGTATAATATATATAAGCTTCTATCAATCTTTCTAGAAAAAAAGACGGGGGCTCTGTAAGGCCCTGCATCACTTTTCTTACCTTAGCCAAATTGGTGGGGTGTCTCATCGCTCCCTTTAGACTAGAGCCCAGCCGGTAAACTGTCACTCTCTCCTTACCTTGTGCTGTGTTGTAGTTCTAATCTGGCCGGTCCAGAGGGAACCCAGTGTTCCAATTGTACAGATCAGCCGATGAGAAAGGCCAATATTGGAGGGTCTGCAGAGACTGCCTGTCTGTGGGCAGGTTGCCCACAGCTCGCAAAGGAAAAGGCAGAAGTGGTGTCAGGAGCTTTGTCTGCTGAGGGAATCTGGGCTTGTCAGCTCCAGGTCCCAGCTGTAGGTCCTCCGTCCTCAGACTGTGCCTTTAGCAATCTCAGAGCCGGGTGCAGGGACTGCTTCTTAGGGCAGAAAGTGAGGGCACTGTGCTGACCCACTCGAGTGCATGGGAGCAGCCGGGGGAGGGCTCTGAGTGGTGCGGGGGAAATCATAGTTTGATTTATGGCAGTGAATTCTGAATGAGGTAAGGCTGTTGATCCGGGTGGGACCCAGGTCCACTCTGAAAAACAATGGCTTTAACTTTAAAGATAAGAGTAAACCAAAAGTCCCCTCCAGTGACCATTTTACATTAAAAGTCGGCCACTCGGAGGTGCAGAAAGTCTGCCAAGGTCCCTTCTTAATTTCTACTGAAAGCTTATGGGCCCTTGATCTAACTTCAGTCCAGTGGTCTAAAGTCAAACTTAGGGGGGTCTTTATAGTCTGTCCCATTGTTTACGCCACTTAAAACACAAATCAAATACAAAAAACACACATACACACACTGATAAATACCTGAAAACAGACAAAAAAACAAATACACACTGACAAATGTCTGAAAACAGACACAAAAAACAAACACACACTGACAGATGCCTGTTTTCCATCAAACAGACAAAACCAACTCAGAAATACAGATGGTCGAGGGAGTACACTCCCTGCCTCATATGGACTCCTGGAATCCTTCCCCTCGCTCAGGGCGTCCCCCAGAGCGAGCAGCAGCCTGTGATTGCAGCACATCTGCTGTTCACACTCAGTGCCTCATCCCGAGGCAAAGGTCTCTATTTCCCATGAAACGTCGCGGCTGCAAATTTCAGCACAGAACCTAGCCGGCTTAGAGAAATAATTTTGGACAAAAAATGTCACCTCTAAGTGGGTCTTCGGAGATGTGTGTGGTCACACCAATCCCGGACGAGCCCCCAAATGAAAGACTCCAAGAGGAGCCCCTCGCTCAGGCCTCAGGACAATAGTGGACACCCAAGAACTCACAACAGACCGAGCTTGTTGTAAACCACATGAGGCTTTATTCGGGGAAAGCCAGAGCTCTGGGGATGACTCATATCCCACGCAGGGGTAGAGGAGTCGACCTCAAGGGGAAAAAGTTCCCAGTTTTTATAGGCCCTCAGGGGGAAAGGAGAAGGGGAAGATTAGGGGATTTCTAGATCTAAACATTGTCTATTTTCAAGAAATGGGTATGGGAGGGGTACAAGGAAAGAGTCTAATGAAGGTGCAGCAATGGGCACACACCTGGTCAGAACATTGGCAGACACACAGGTTCAAGGAGTGGCCAGAGCATTGTGCACCTCTATTTTTCTAAATCAGTGAAGCTAGTTCTGCTAACACTAATGTCTATCTTGCCAATTTCAGGGCTTCTGTGTCCTTTTACATTCTGCCAGGATCTTTCAGTACAACCACTCTCGAAATCAGTCTGGTGGTTCCTCAGAAAAATTGGATATAATACTACCGGAAGATCCAGAAATACCTCTCCTGGGCATATACCCAGAAGATGTTCCAACTGGTAATAAGGACACATGCTCCACTGTGTTCATAGCAGCCTTATTTATAATAGCCAGAAGCTGGAAAGAACCCAGATGTCCCTCAACAGAGGAATGGATACAGAAAATGTGATACATTCACACAATGGAGTACTACTCAGCTATTAAAAACAATGAATTTATGAAATTCTTGGGCAAATGGATGTATCTGGAGGATATCATCCTGAGTGAGGTAACCCAATCACACACAAAAAAAAAAAAAGTCACTTGATATGCACTCACTGATATGTGGATATTAGCCCAGAAACTTAGAATACTCAAGATACAATTTGCAAAACACAAGAAAATCAAGAAGAACAAATACCAAATTGTGGATACTTCATTCCTCTTTAGAATAGGGAACAAACACCCATGGAAGGAAGGACTTACAGAGACAAAGTTTGGAGCTAAGATGAAAAAATGGATCATCCAGAGACTAATCCACCAGGGGATCCATCCCATTATTGCTATGAACGTTCCAGTGAAGTTTGCTTGGCAGGATGAGAGGCCTGAGAGCACTCATGAGGCAAAGAGTTTCAGAGAAATTCACCTCCTGGAACTTTGGCGTTCTCATAAATCATATACTCACACCCTATCCCCGAGTTAGTCTGGTGTATGGATCCACGTGCTCTCTTTTAGTATTATTTTATTATAAGTGCCTTTTAAGATTGAATTCTGACATAGCTAAGTGTCTTAGTCAGGGTTTCTATTCCTGCACAAACATCATGACCAAGAAGCAAGTTGGGGAGGAAAGGGTTTATTTGGCTTACACTTCCATACTGCTGTTCATCACCAAGGAAGTCAGGACTGGAACTCAAACAGGTCAGGAAGCAGGAGCTGATGCAGAGGCCATGGAGGGATGTTCTTTACTGGCTTGCTTCCCCTGGCTTGCTCAGCCTGCTCTCTTATAGAACCCAAGACTACCAGCCCAGTGATGGACCCACCCACAAGGGGTCTTTCCCCTTTGATCACTAATTGAGAAAATGCCTTACAGTTGGATCTCATGGAGGCATTTCCTTAACTGTAGCTCCTTTCTCTGTGATAACTCCAGCTGTGTCAAGTTGGCACAAAACTAGCCAGTACACTAAGCATTCCAATATCCCAGAAAATCCTTGAAGCTGACAAACTTGTAGTTCAGTAGGAATTCAGTAAGAAGGCTATCTGTTCAGTAACATTCAAATTTACTTCTATTAGAAAAGGTGAAACTAATTAGGCATTACAAAGAACAGAGCCAGAATAGCTCAAGGCTGGTCAGTAGAGTGTTTACTTGGGACAATTGCCAGTCTTACCCAGACAAGGGAATACACAATGGCCTAGAGAACTGGTGGGTTCACCATGAAAGAGTTAGGGAATCCCCCTGAGACAGGTTTCTTCACTAGGCCCAAAGAAACAGCATAAATCAGGCATTTACTAAGAACCCCTGGTGGTGGGTTTAACAATAGACTAGCATTACACCTGGCTCCCTTCTTAGAGGTAAACAGCAGTGCCTGGTCCCTGCCATGCTTTGATGTGTACATTCCTTATGTTTTATATCACTGTAACTCAGCGGATGTATCTTGCCTGGTTTCTTATTATCCTTTTGTATAAAAAGTATGATGCTCGACCTGAAAAATTACATTCAGATTCTACACAATCTCCTGTGTTGCATCTGTCTGTCATTCATTTGCCGACTCCTTGTCCATCTACAACCAGAGACCCGTTCTACGCAGACAAAGGACCAAGAGGGTCTGCAGCACATTATCAGCCACCAAACCGACACACTATTGCATATGCCAGCAAGATTTTGCTAAAAGGACCCTGATATAGCTATCTCAAGTGAGGCTATGCCAATGCCTGGCAAATACAGAAGTGGATGCTCACAGTCATCTATAGGATGGAACACAGGGCCCCCAATGGAGGAGCTAGAGAAAGTACCCAAGGAGCTGAAGAGGTCTGCAACCCTATAGGTGGAACAACAATATGAACTAACCAGAACCCCCAGAGCTCATGTCTCTAGCTGCATAATGTAGCAGAAGATGACCTAGTCAGCCATCATTGGGAAGAAAGGCCCCTTGGCCTTGCAAACTTTATATGCCCCAGTACAGGGGAACGCCAGGGCCAAGAAGTGGGAGTGAGTGGGTAGGGGAGCATGGCAGGGGGAGGGTACAGGGAACTTTCAGGATAGCATTTGAATTGTAAATAAAAATATCTAATAAAAAATCACATGACCATTTCATTAGCTGCTGAAAAAGCATTTAACAAAATTCAACATTAGTTCATGTTAAAAGTATTAGAAAAAAAAAAAAATAGGAATCCAAGGCCTATACCTAAACATACTAAAAGACATATACAGCAAACCAATAGCCAACATCAAACTAAATGGAGAGAAACTTGAAGCAATCCCACTAAAATCAAGGACTACACAAGGCTGGCCTCTCTCTCCCTATCTATTCAATATAGTACTCAAAGTTCTAACCAGAACAATTAGACAAAAGGAGGTCAAAATATAAATTGGTAAGGAAGAAGTCAAAATATCACTATTTGCAGATGATATGATAGTATACTTAAGTGACCCAATAAAGTCCACCAGAGAATTCCTAAACCTGATAAACAACTGCATCAAAATGACTGGCTAAAATATTAACTAGCCTACCTTTATACTAATGATAAACAAGCTGAAATTAAAATTAGGGAAATGGCACTCTTTACAATAGTCACAAACAATATAAAGTATCTTGGTGTGGTTCTAACCAAACAAGTGAAAGATCTATAGAAAAATAACTTCAAATTTCTGAAGAAAAAAATCGAAGAAGGCCTCAGAAGTTTGAAAGATCTCCATGCATATGGATTTGCAGAATTGATGTAGTAAAAATGGCCATCTCCCTGAAAGAAATCTACAGAGTCAATGAATTCTCCATCAAAATTCCAACTCAAGTCTTCATAGAGTTAGAAAGAACAATTCTCAAATTCATTTAGAATAACAAAGAACCCAGGATAGCAAAAACTATTCTCAAACATAAGAGAACTTCTGGGGGAATTACCATCCCTAACCACAAGCTGTACTATAGAGCAATAGTGATAAAAACTGCATTGGTACAGAGATAGACAAGTAGATCAATGGAAACACCTAAAGTCACTTGATATTTGACAAAGAAGCCAAAACCATCCAGTGGGGGAAAAAAAACAAACAAACAGCATTTTCAACAAATGATATTGGTTCAACTGGCAGTCAGCATGTAGAAGAATGCAAATTTATCTATTCTTATCTCTTTGTACAAAGCTCAAGTCCAAGTGGATCAAGGACCTCCACATAAAACCAGACACACTGAATCTAATAGAAGAGAAAGTGGGGAAAACCCTGTGACACATGGGCACAGGGGGAAAGTTCCTGAACAAAACATCAATGGTTTAGGCTCTAAGATCACAAATTGACAAATGGAACCTCATAAAATTGCAAAGCTTCTATAAGGCAAAGAGCATGGTCAATTGGACAAAACGGCAGACAACAGATTGGAAAAAGATCTCTACTAGTCCTATATCAAATAGTGGGCTAATATCCAATATATACAAAGAACTCAAGAAGTTAGACTCTGCCACGGACCAGGCCTAATCGGTCCCCCTCAATCCATGGGAATCAGGGATTCCGGCAGATGGGCATAGAGTCGGCAGGAATTGGGGTGACAAACAGACTCGACACAAGGGAGTGTGGATCTGAATGTAATTTGTCAAATCGAGCATGAAACTTTTTATACAGAAGAAAATAGGGAAGTTAGGTGACACACCAGCAAGGTACAATGAGGTTACCGAATTCTTACACAAAGCAGAGGAATGCAAACACAGAAGGACTGGCAGGAACCAACTGAGATAAAATTCAATGTTAACAACTAGGATCAAAAACAGCTCCACCTAAGGTCCACTTAATCTTAGAAGCCAGGGGAAAGGGCTTTGTGCCCTTGCCATAGTTCCTATTCTAGTCTATTGTATAGTCCACCTTCCCCCTAGGCCATTGTAAATACTTGTATATGGGTGTAACTCAGCTATCTATAGTTCTAAGTATCTACTCTGGTTCCTCCTTAGATCACAAACTTCCTTCTTCCTAGTTAATGGTAAATTCCTGTGTAGGGCACCGACTTAGCTATTCATGCCTAGGGTTGGATCAAGGACTGCCTAGAATCTAACTTATCTATATGTCAAAATATCAATCCTTAGGAGCACTTATAATAAAGCAATATTAAGGGAAAGCACACAGATCCGTTTACCAACTAAAGCAAGGACATTGGAGCATTCATTATACAGGATGCCATGATTCCAGGAGACTAAGTTTCCGTGAACTTTTTGCCTCGGGACAGTGCCCAGGACCTGTCATGCTTGTCACTACTGGAGTGGCTGTAGCAAGACCCCAGAGAACCAAATAACCCTATCAAAAATTGGGGAACAGAGCTAAACAGAGAATTCTCAACTGAGAAAACTCAAATAGCCAAGAAGCACCTTAAGAAATGTTCGACATCCTTAATCACCAGGAAAATGCAAATCAAAACGATCCTAAGATTCCACCTCACACCAATCAAAATGACTAAAATCAAAAATCCAGGTGACAGCAGATGCTCACAAGGATGTGGAGAAAGAGGAACACTCCTCCATTGCTGGTGGGATTGCAAGCTGGTACAACCACTCTGGACATCAGTTTGGCAATTCTTCAGAAAATTGGACATAGTACTACCTGAGGACCCAGGTATACCACTCCTGGGCATATACCCAGAAGATACTCCACCATTTAATAAGGACACATGCGCCACTATGTTTATTGCAGCCATATTTATAATAGCCAAAAGTTGGAAAGAACTCAGATGTCCTTCAACAAAAGAATAGATACAGAGAATGTGGTACATTTATACAATGGAATACTACTCAGCTATTAAAAACAATGACTTCATGAAATTTGCAGGCAAATGGGTGGATCTAGAAAATATCATCCTGAGTGATGTAACTCAGTCACAAAAGTACACATATGGTATATACTCACTGATAAGTGGGTGTTAGGCAAAGAGCATGGAGTACCCACAATACAATTCACAGACCACATGAAGCTTAAGTGGAAGGAAGACCAAAGATTAGGTGCTTCAATCCTACTTAGAAGGGGGAACAATATCACCAAGGGAAGTAGAGGGGGGGAGGGACTTGGGAGGAAGAGAAGAGGGAGAGGGCAATAAGAGGGGCAGAATCAAGTATGGGAGGAGATGGAGGAGATGTACAGAGGGTCAGGAAATTGAACAGAGGTGTATAGCAATAGGGGATGGGGAACTGGTAGTATCCAGAAAGTACCAGATGCCAAAAAGCAAGAGCCTCCCAGGACCCCACAGGGATGGCATTAGCTGAAATACCCCAGAAAGAGGAAGGAGAACTTGTCAACACCCTATCCAGAGGTTAGGCATGACCCCCACCCACCCAGTAGAGGGATGAGGCCACTCACTCATCTCCAAAAGTTTAATACAGAATTGCTCCTCTAAAGGAAATACTGGGACAAAGAGTGGAGCAGAGGCTGAAGGAAAGGCCATCCACAGACTGCCTCACCTGGGGATCCATTCCACATACAGACACCAAACCCAGACACTATTGTTGATGCCAAAAAGTGCTTCCTGACAGGATCATGATAACAGCTGTCTCCTGAGAGGCTCTGCCAATACAGACCAATACAGATGCAGATGCTGTCAGCCAACCATTGGACTGAACACAGGGACCCCAATGAAGGACTTAGGGGAAGGACTGAATAAGCTGAAGGGGCCTTATCTGGCAACAATAGGAGGGGAGGCCCTTGGCCCTGTAAAGGCTTGATGGCCCAAATGTAGAGGAATGCTAGGGTTGGAGAGCACCCTCATAGAATCTGGGTAAGGGGGAATGGAAGAGAGGAAACTGGGAAAGGGGATAACATTTGAAATGTAAACAAATAAAATATCCATTTAAAAAATAAAATTAGTAATCCATCGCCATACATCTAATTTTTTATGATATTACTCTCATCCTCCTTTTCTCTTTTATTTGTTTTTCTTTTATTGGATATTTTCTTTACTTACATATCAAAATGTTACCCCCTAACCCATCCCCCCTACCCCTGCTTCTATCAGGGTGCTCCCCCACCCACCCACTCCTAACTCCCCACCCTGGCACTTCCCTACATTGGGGCCTTGAGCCTTTACAAAACCAAGGACCTTCCCTCCCATTGATGCCTAACAAGGACATCCTATGCTGCTAATGCAGCTGGAGCCATGGGTTGCTTCATGTGTACTCTTTGGTTGGTTGTGTAGTCCCTGGGAGCACTGCGGGTTCTCGATGGTTGATATTGTTGTTCTTCCTATGGGGTTGAAAACCCCTTCAGCTCTTTCAGTGTTCGCTCTAACTCTTTCACTGGGGACCCCATGTTCAGTCCAATGGTTGGCTGTGAGCATACACCTCTGTATTTGTCAGGCTCTGGCAGAGCCTCTCAGGAGACATCTATATCAGACTGTATCAAGGATAGAGAAGGCAAAAGATAGAAATCCCAAAGTCTAAACTCTCTATTTAGTTTCCTCCCTGTCTAAAGCTACAACATTTGCAAATTATCGCTTAAAATGACAACATATGTATAATTTATAAAATAAACATAACTAGACATCCAAAACCAAGAAATCAGGATGATGACTCTCCATAGCTTCTTCTTGCTGAATTGAGGCAATGAATATTTTTATTACATATTTTCTTCATTTACATTTCAAATGCTATCCCCAAAGCCCCCTATACCCTCCCCTCACCCTGTTCCCCAACCCACCCACTCCCGCTTCCTGGCCCTGGTATTCCCCTGTCCTGGGCATATAATCTTCGCAAAACCAAGGGCCTCTCCTCCCATTGATGTCCGAATAGGCCATCCTCTGCTACATATGCAACTAGAGACACAAGCTCTGGGGGATACTAGTTAGTTCATATTGTTGTTCCTCCTATAGGGTTGCAGACCCCTTTAGCTCCTTGGGTACTTTCTCTAGTTCCTTCATTGGGGGCCCTGTGTTTCATCCAATAGATGACTATGAGCATCAACTTCTGTATTTGCCAGGCACTGCTCTTCCAGAGGTCCTGAGTTCAATTCCCAGAACCCACATACTGGCTCAGGGTTTGGATGCTCTCTTCTGGTGTGTCTGAAGACAGCTACAGTGCACTCATATACATAAAATGATTAAATAAAAATATTAACAAAAAAAGAAAAAAATCTGTGATCTGGCAACTGGGGAGTTAGCCTTGATAAAAATAGTAAAGTCAGGCCTGGATAGGGAGATGATCAGAAAAAATGACAAGAGACAATGACTAGCATTCTTATTTTCTCATTTTGTGATATTTCTAGGGCCCTCCCATGTATTAGCTCATGATATTCTTCAAGTATATGTTACATCCATTTTACTATATATAAATTACCTAGTGGGATTTTAAAAGGCTCAGCAATTTTCCTACCCCAAACAGCTAGGAAACAGCAACCAGGACACAAAAACATAACAAACAAACAAACAAACAAAACCCTGATGGTAAGGTCTATGTTCTTAATTCCTACTCAGTAAGACAGCTCATCACAACTATAAGTAATTGAGGTGTTCTTTTTCATAACTTCTGAGTATTGCTTCCTTACTCATCTGTATTGTTACAGAAAAACCACACTATATGGAATAGACAGCAAGTGCCTGACTACTCAGTTTCCAAGTGACCAAGTGACAGTATCTTAGTTTGTTTTACAATTTCTGTGATGAAACACCATGAGCAAATTTAAGGGAAAAGGATTTATTTTGCTTACAGCTCATTACTAATGGAAGTCAGGGAAGGAACTCAAATAGCACAAGAACCTGCTTACTGACTTACTCTTAATGACTTGCTCAGCCTGCTTGTTCTCTTGCATAGCCTTTGGTTGGTTGGTTGGTTGGTTGGTTGATTTGGTTTGGTTTTAGTTTAGGTTTTGGTTCAGTTTTGTAGCCTTGGCAGTCCTGAAACTCACTTTGTAGATCACAGTGGTCTCAAATTCAGATATCCACTGCCTCTGCCTTTCAAGTGTTAGGACTGAAGGTTTGTGCCACTGCACCCAGAATTTAGCCTGCTTAAGAACCCAGGACCACTAGCCCAGGACTAGAACCACTCACAAATGGGATGGTAATCACTAATTAAGAAAATGTCCTATTGACAATTTTCTTCTCCTGCCTGCCAATCAAGACTTAGGACCAAACACCCAGAGGCAGCTCCACTCCCAGGTGCTCCAATGTGCCCAGGATCAGAGGTGAGGAGGTGAGGAGGATAGAACATCTGACCCCAACACCAGGAGTAACTGGGATTGGTGGAACCCAGGCAAGCAGGAACTCTGCCAGATCAGTGGCACAGGTTCCTTCTGGTATGTCCGGGCTGGTGCCCTGAGCAGACCTTGGGTGAAAACTCCGCAGCCAGCCCCACAACACCCAGAGGCAGCTCCACTCCCAGCACTTTAACATGCCCAGGATTAGAGGATCTCAGGATCACAGAAGCTTGGTCACAACAGGATCTCAAGATCCTAAAGGCAGCTTGACTCCCAGGTGCTCTGACACACCCAGGATTGCAGGATCCCATTATCACAGGATCACAGAGACAGCTTGACTCAGAGGAGTTCTGACACAACCAGGATCACAAGAAGGACGGGCTCCAGTCAGACATAGTCAGGGCAGGTAGCACTAGAGATAACCAGATGGCAGGAGACAAGCATAAGAACATAAACCCAAGGTTATTTGACGTCATCAGTAACTAATCCTCCCACCTTAGCAGGTCCTGGATACCCCAACACACCAGAAAAGCAGGATTCAGATCTAAATTCACTTCTCATGATGATGATAGAGGACATTAAGAAGGACATAAATAACTCCCTTAAAGAAATACAAGAGAACACATGTAAACAGCTAGAAGCCCTTAAAGAGCAAACACAAGAATCCCTTGAAGAGTTACAGGAAAACACAATCAAACAGGTGAAGGAAAGGAACAAAACCATCCAGGATCTGAAAATGGAACTAGAAACTAAAGAAATCACAAAGGGAGACAACCAGTTAGAAAACCTAGGAAAGATGTCAGGAGTCATAGATACAAGCATCACCAACAGAATACAAGAGATAGAAGAGAAAATTCCAGGTGCAGAAGACACCATAGGAAACATTGATACAACAGTAATCTTTCAACAAACTCACACAAACATAATTCCACCTCTAACAAGAAAATTAACAGGAAGTAACAATCACTTTTCTTTAATATATCTTAATATGAAAATTAATATTATCAACATATCCTAATCGATTGAAAATAAAAAATATGAGGAATTAGGAAATTGTCAGCTGTCATCCCATGGTCTCTCTAATTTGGTAATGGAAGAAGTAAGTCCAATATTGTACAATCCATATACACTTTCTGCGTGTTGGTACATGACAGGGTCTTGCTGTGTGCCACATAATGGTCTTGAAATCATGCTTCTCTTATCTCAGCCTCTCTATTAGTAGGATTGTTTATGTGATGTTTTTACACTATACTATGGTTTTCAGAACAGCTTACATATTTCAAAATTATTTATACAGCCAAAAGAAATGTAGACAATTAATTTGGAAGGTGGCTTGTAAGAGAACACCAAAAAGTAAGACTGAAGACTTTGCTTGATATTTATAATTATTGTATCAATTTTGAAGAAGAGGACTTTATAACTTACTCTTATTCTGAGATGAATTCTTTTCAAAATCAACACAGCCAATGAACCAGAATCTTACCCTCATCTAACGTCTGTGCCACCCTCCAAGCAGAACCATTCTTCATCGAAACAATTGATGAATGACTTCATTGGATAGACCATCTTAATACACACACCATTTCTTAAATGAATGTAACCTGTTTCCTGAAAATGATGACAATCACTCAAGTCAAATAGCTTTGACCGGAGCAGGAAATCTGAATCCAAAAGAAATGCCTACAATTCATTCCTTGGTGCAGCAGAACTGTCAACTCTTAGCTTATCTACTATGGAGGTAAAATTCTTTGGTGATGTGAAGGACATTCAAGTACAGCCTTATTACAATGAACTCCAATGTCCAAAAACTGTTCTTATGTTGTGTTTGTACCACAGTAAGAGCCAAGAATCTAAGCTCTACTAAAAATAAAACAAACAAAGAAACAAAAAGACTTTATCTATTTATATTCATTAAAAAACATGGTGATGGGGTGGGTGGCTATGGGGGACTTTTGGTATAGCATTGGAAATGTAAATGAGCTAAATACCTAATAAAAAATGGAAAAAAAAACATGGTGATATTTTAAAATATCATACAGTTGATATATTTGCAGTTATTTAAAATTTTTATTGAGAAAAATGTATGTATTTTCAGTATTGCTGTAGAAAAACATCTACATAAGACTGTTCAATTGATTGTTGTTTTATATCAAACAACTTTTATAATACTCATTTTTATTGTTACAATATTTTATAAATTTTAAAGAATATGATAAAAGATGAAAGGTATTGCAGATTTTGAATGGGGGGCTCTCCAAGAGGAGTTGGGGGTACAAAAGGGAAAGAAGAATGTGATGTAAGCCTATTTACTCAAAATATGTTTTTAAATGTTAACAAATTCAGATAAATTGAAATTATGTATCTTTTCTAATCTTAATGCAATAAAACTTAAATCAAAGGAAAAAGAAAGAAAGAAAATGTCCTATTGTCATGAATCATGTCCTGCTTAAGGCCTAGAAGGAGAAACAGAGTCTAGATCAAACACTGTTTGACCTCAAGGTTTATTCACTGCAATGACAAGCATCAGTCCACAACACACACATAGGGTACCCAACTCAGAAGCAAGTGACAGAGAGGCTCATGGGCAAGGCTTACTTGGCATGTCTCAGGTTGTGGATCCTTCCTGTGGATCCTCCATCTTTTTTAAATTATTTTATTTATTTACCATCCTACTCACCTCCCTGAGTTCTTCATCCCCTCCATAAATTCTGAGAGGATGCTCTCTCCACCCACCTGCCCTCCCACCCACCTATCCCCCTTGCCACCCACCCACCCACCCACCTCATCCCCACCAGCATCCCTCTTCCCTGGGGCATTAAGTTTCCACAGGATCAAGCATATCCTATCCCACTGAGTCCAGACAAGGCCGTCCTCTGCTACATGTGTATCCAGGGCGATGAACCAGCCCATGCATGCTCTTTAGTTTGTGGCTTAGCCTCTGGGGGCTCTGAGGAGTCCAGGTTAGTTGACACTGTTGTTCTTCCTATGGTGTTGCAATCCCCTTGAGTCCCTTCAGTCCTTCTTCTAACTCCTCCATATTGGCCCCCTGACCTCAATCTAATAGTTGGCTGTAAGTATCTGCATTTGTCTCATACAGTTGCTGATAGAGCCTCTCAGAGGAAAGCCATGCCAGGCTCCTGTTTGCATGCACAATTTGGCCTCAGTAATAGTATCAGGATGGGATAGACTCCCAAGTTGTGCTGGTCACTAGATGGCCTTTGTTTCAGGCTCTACTCCATTTTTGTCTCTTCATGTTTTTTAGACAGGAACAATTCTGGGTTAAAATTTTTGAAGATGGGTGGGTGGTCCCCTGCCTCAACTGGGGGCTATGTCTATCTACTGGAGGTGGTCTCTTCCAGTTCCATATCCCTACTATTGGGCATTTTGGCTAATGTCATCCCCATTGATTCCTGGTAGCTTCTTACATCCAGACCTCGAAAACTTTCTAGAGGTTCCCCTGCCCCCAAGCCCCACTGCTGCATATTTCAATTCATTCTCCTGGCCCTCTATGTATCCCTCCTGTCTCTTCCCATACCTAATCCTACCCCTCCTTTTCCCCTCCCCCTCCCCTGTCCTACCCAGTTTTCTCTCTCCCTCTGCCTCTCAAGAATATTTTGTTCCCCTTCTAAGTGGGTTTCAGGTATCCACACTTGGGTCTTCCTTCATGTTAAGCTTTCTACAGTCTGTGAGTTGTATCATGGGTATTCTGAACTTTTTGGCTAGTGTCCACTTATCAGTGAGCACGTGTCATGAATGTCCTTTTAGGTTTGGATTACCTCACTCAGGATGACATTTTCTAGTTCCTTGTGTTTAATAGCTGAATAGCATTCCATTGTGTAAATGAACCACATTTTCCGTATCCTCTATCTCGATGCAGCCAGGGTGGCAGTCCATCTTCCTCTAGTCAGAGAACAAGACAGCATGATAGGCAGTCTTCACTGCCGTAGCACCAAGCCTGTCTGCTGCAAGCCTCTTCCTTGATTAGCTTCAAGGGGCAGTCACACTCTAGCCAATCACATTCTAGCATTACATCATTACACAGTACTTCATTCTTATCTGATACACACAGCTGACATGAGCTGACTGTTTATCCAATTCTATTACACACAGTGCTAGCTGGCATGAGCTAGCTACTCATCCTTGTAACATCTAATTCAGTCCTGTTCTTATTTCTTGTTTACATGTTCTCTACAACTACGAATGTGCCTACAGCACAATCTTATGGAAGCATTTCTTCAACTGGCATTCCCTCCCCTAAAATGACTTCTGTATGTGTCAAGTTTACATAAAACCTAACTAGCATAGCCAGTCTTTTAATTAACTGTCATTCATTAAACATAAATCATGATCAGTTATTGTCTTAACTACTTTTTTATTGCTGTGATAAAACACTATGACCAAAGAAATTTATAAGAGTTTGGGGCTTACAGTTTCAGAGGGTTAGAATCCATTATCATCATGGTGAGAGCATGACAGCAGGCATGTATGCATAGTACTAGAGCTGTAGCTGAGAGATCAAATTTTAAGACACAATGAGATGGCATGTGTCTTTGAAAACTCAAAGCTGCAGCCAGTGACACATCTCTTATAACAAGGCCACACATCCAAAAGCTTTAAAACTGTCCCACCAACCTGAGACCATATGAACACACGGGGGGCCATTCTCATCCAAACTATCACAAATACGTACTTACCAAACTATGTGTCTTCCACAGAAGGCCATGAACATCTTGGGACTAGAATGGTAATTCCCAGACTTTTACCAGTTCCAATCTTAAAGGAATTATGAAAAACAATGTTTAAAAATGGTTCCCAGCCGGGCATGGTGGCACACGCCTTTACTCCCAGCACTCGGGAGGCAGAGACAGAGGATTTCTGAGTTCGAGGCCAGCCTGGTCTACAAAGTGAGTTCCAGGACAGCCAGGGCTTCACAGAGAAACGCTGTCTCAAAAAACCAAAAAAAAAAAAAAAAAAAAAAAAAAAAAAAAATTGGTTTCCATGTCAGAATAGGAGAATTAAATGGGGGAGTGAGGATGAGAGCAGTATAATATGTTTTTGGTTATACCTAAGAGTAAGACCCTATAGTTGAAAAATATCACTTACTTACAGCACTATAAATATGGAAAGAGTCAGATGTTGTCCAAATATAAAATTCATTTCTACTCTCCCTAGTACTACATATATAGTAGTGAGCTATAGACTTTCTACTATTGGAAGAGAAGACTAATCATCGATCACACTCAGCTACACACCCTGTGGGCTACAATAGTGACCTGCCTGCAAGATACACTAGTGTGACAATGGCACAGACCATATGGTTAATTACCTTGTCATTGGATTTAAAGCCTACTCCATGACATGGAACACATACCTAACACTGTTAATAAGACCAAGAACCTGAGACTAGATAGGTCATAAGCCATAGGGGGAAACCTACTACTATTATTCTGCTAAGGGAACATAGCGATAAAATGACTCTTAATGATGTATTGCTATAGATATGCCTTTACAATTGATGCATTGCTCAACCTTCATAGAGGAGCTCCTTTTTATAGTAGGTGATACTAAACACAGGGACCGACAACTGGACAATATGTAGAGAGTGTGAGATTTTCGAATACCCAGTCATAAATCAGATGTCTCTATCTACACCTCTCCCCCACAAAGCTCCAAAATCTACGTAAAAGAGGAAGCAGAAAGATCATAAGAGCTAGAGGTGGATAACTCCAAGGAAACAACATCTTCCAGATAAAGCATGACTGATTCCCATATGAACTAACAGAGACTGTGACAGCATGCATAAAAACTGAACAAGTAGTGTTCCAGCAGAGAAGTGGACACAAAGACCCATCCAGAACCAGGCAGCTATTTGAATGAAACCTGCTGGGTTTCAATTAAGAGAAAACATTAGATTTTCCTGTGGAGTGACACTGAGTACATTAACCATACTTCAGGACAGGTCTCACACCCAGGAGTAATTGGCCAACAGAAAACATTTCATTTTTTATGTGCTTTTGTTTGGTTGGTTTGATTTATTGGGGTGTTCCTTTCTTCCTTCCTTTCATTTCTTTTTAATTTGAGAGAGATAAAGAACATGGGTAAGAAGAAAGAATATTTGAGACAAGTTGGGGGAGGAGGAAAATATGAACAAAATATATTGTTTGAAATTTTATTAAACAAATAAATAAAAATTAGGAAAAAGTGGTTTCCATGAGCCAAATGATGTCAAACATGGGCAGAATCTCACCTATAACAACTTTCATTTTCATATGCATTTTTAAATGTTGAAAAATAATCATAAAAAGATAGAGTGATTTTATTTATTCATTCATGAAAAATTATCCAGAAGATCTGAATGATGCCCAGTCAAGTAAGGAAATGGGTGAAAAAAAATGTATTTTCCTGAATTCTGTCACTGAACAGTGTGCACTATTGGGAAAATCACCCAGCTGTTCTGGGCTTTGTTGTGACCCACTTCAAATTAAAGAGTTGTAAAAGCAATGATAATATATGCACTTAATACAAATGCTTGCTACCAGCTAATCGTTGCTCCACACATGATCTTATCATTCCCCACCACAGCTCCATCTCATAGACAATAAAACTAAACCTAAATGTTCGCATTTATACCTTCTGGTCATACAAGGCATTGCTTAGGAAGATCACTTACTGTAACTTTTCTGAACACTAAAATTCCATTGTATAATTGTTAAATCACTTATTGGTGTTAACCATGAGAATGCTGAGACCAGCTGTAGGGTTGATCTGCAGATGACTTGCCTAATGCCCTCCAGACCAGTCTGACTCCATTATTTCTGTTCTTTCCACCATGTTCTCATGAGCACTTAACAGCATATTGATAGTCCCCTTCTGTTGTCTTCAAATCCACAATGGAGAGAGGAGACACAAAGAATGACACTCTCTAACTTCTGCACACCTCTATTGCCAGAGCTTTCAGGCTCAGAATCTGGGCCCTGGTATCTCTAACAAGCTAGACTCAATCAAGGCCAATTACAGAGACAAGTAACAGTGGAAAGCAGAAAAATATTTATTCCATATGGTCACACTGAGAAGAGGAAGAAAGAGGTAGTGCTACTCTCAAGTCCATTTTCATGGTCCCAATGCAAGGCTCAAGTTGAAGTAGGGGTCCAGAGACACATATAACTGAGAAGTCCTAGTGAAGGTCAATGTCACATCATTGTCTCAGCTCCTATTGTTTCTGCAGTACAAGTTGTCACAACTGTATGAAATATCTTCCTGGGCGAAAAGTTCCTCCTCTGGCTGGCAGTGGATTCCAGTGTTTTCTTTCTCTCATCTTAAGATTCTTGAGGAAATTCCAATTTCTTAAAGGCTAATTTTTTTTCAATATCCTAATAGCCAAGGGGATACAAGTATTTTTGTTTGTTTTATAACAACTTTACTTTTGCTAAGATTGCTACACCAGAAAATATAGCCCAATGCCCACTTCCTTCAGTATTTCACAGGAGAAGCCCCTCCCTATCTCCAGAAGAGGTGTGGTGAGTAGACTGAGAGGGCAATCATCAAGTGAAGATGTGATTCTGACCACTCAGGTAAGCAAGGATTAGTGTGTAAGACTGGCTTTTCATCCTTCCGACTCAGGGAGACTCCCAAGCTGACTCCAGTACAAGGGAACAGAAGCCTCAGCCAGGACAGGAAGGTTCTTAGCAGCCCTCCCTGCTGGCCTCTCAGAATTGCTCTGTCTTCTTCCAAATGAGTTGCAGGAGTAATAAAGAGCCACAATTTTAAAATTGACTTCATCTGCAAGAATCAAATTTACTTTGGCAGTTCTCTTGGAGGGGAAACAGACAACTAATCCCTTCTCTACTCCCTCCCCATGACAAAATGAGCAGTTACAACATAAGGTCTATTGGAACCAGGTCCAATTACAAAAAAGGCATTTGAAGATCTGAAATATTACACAATGTACAAATGTCAAGAAACAATATTGAGATTAATTAAATGTGTAAACACTCTCTTTAAATATTCCTTTGTTTTTGTATTGCCAAACTGGTACCTTAGGATCATAAAGGGGACTTTGCTTCCTCCACAGCATCAAGAAACACTGGGTGCAATGAGCAGTGTTCAGGGAAACTTGGTAAGCAAAGGTCTTTCTGTTTGAGAAACAGTCCATATCTATTTACTTTATTTAAGCTCATCAACAAAGATGATAGAAACTAATTCATGTCATTCCTGTTATAAGTTGCTTCATCATTTATAAAAAGCATAAATTTTTAATTTACATAACATTATCAAACATGCTCAGCTCTAACGTTTAACAATAGTTTACAGTAATAAAGGTACATCCTAAGGAGTAAGTTTAAACTGTTGAGAGAGATTTGCACATGAAAAAACTTAAAAGGTGACAGTACAAATAATCAAAAACTTAACAGCACAAAGTGCTGCATTTTGAGTGTGGTTTGTCCCCAATTTTTCAAATACTAGAAGTGTGGTCTTGTGGGATGACAGAGTTGAAGTAGAAAAGCCTTTAACTTTTTAAGGACCAATTGAGTGTGATGGTCACAGACTCAGGATGTTAAGGCTAGAGCTTTCCACCAGCCTGGGCTATACTAGAACTTTACATAAAGAAAAAGTGGGGGTGACAGGAGATGCTCCACCCTTATGAATGAAGGTGTTGAAAAAGAATGGACTGGGTTTTGTGAGAATGAGAGCAGCTTGTGTTTAGGACTCTTTTTATTGGCCACTTCCTGCTCATTTACAATCGTTTTGTTGTTTTGGGTTTTTTTTTTCACAGTCCAAACAAAATACTGATGAGAATCAGCTGAAAGGAGAAAGATTTATTTTGGCTCAGATTTTGGTCCATGTTCAGCTACCAAAGGTGAGACACAACATCAAGGTGGCAAAAGCACATGGCAAAAGATGTTGCTTAACTCGAGGCAACCAGGAAAAGCATAGATAGAGGACCAGTGACTCATTTCCTCCAAATAGGCCTGAATCTCCAACTAGGCCCCACTTCTGAATATTCATAGACTAGGAATTCATCAGTGGGGTGGTTCATTGGTGGGGCTTAGAGCCAACCCTCATGATCCAATCACTTCTCAAGGCTCCATCTCTAAACACTATTACATTGGGGAGCAACCTCCAACACACAATGTTTTGAGAGATAATTCAGATTCTAACCATATCAGTATTATGTAATATAGTCAGTGGTTTCTTACCAGAACACTAGCCCCATTATGTCTGTAATCTATACTCCCTACTCCCTACAAGAGTGAGCCAAAGAAACTCCTTATTTTGCAAGTTACAGCAACACTGTACAACTAAGACACAAGGAGTATATAAATCTGTTTACTGAGATCCAGAATTACTACAAAGTAAGTACCATGTACAAACATCAAGGGGTCATTTTTACTCAAATAAAGGAAGCAATAGACAACAAACATCTATCAAAAGATTTGTAGTTCTTTAGCTTGAACTCACTCACTAACTCATGCACCTATCTGTATGTGAATATTTACATACAGATGGTGAATATTTATAGAGTCAACACAGCTTGTACCATGAAATTTATGATCTTATGAGAAAGGGGGTTAAATTGACTCCTTCAACCATCCATGAACTCCTATTTGTGGGGCAATGGGCTATGTACAGACAGTCTGGTCTCCAGTCGAGCTGAGGTTGTGAACCCCGGTGAAACCCAATGGTGATAATTCACCTACATAGGACAGAAGGCATTCTCTCATGTCTTCTGGACTCCTGGCTCCTGTTGAGTTACCATCCTCCATAGCCCCCACAGGAGAAGTGTGTGGCCAGTAGTCACATACACAATGCCCTAAGCTTCTTACCTTCAGGCTAGACTACTCCCAGTTACCTAGTAACAACAAGATAACATCCCACCATAAGAGGGGCTGCTTGGCCCCACCTCACTCTCTCCTCATTCTCTTACTCTCCCCCCCCCTCTTTCTTACTCTCTAGCCTTTCTTCTCTCTCTCCTTTTCCCCATTCTCTCCTCTTGGCCATGGTCAGTCTCTCTTCCTTTTTACCTTCTCTCTTTCCCCCGCCTTTCTACAATAAAGCTCTAAAACCATAGACTGTCTGTATTCATCAAGACTGGATGTGCTTGGATGATGGGATAGGCTTTCTCCTAACAAGCTGTGCCTAATCTCCCATCAGAAAGCCTTCCTGTGCTCCAGTCACAGACGGACTAAGGACTCTCACCTGAGTGGGAACCTCTCTCCCTCTGCCCTCTCTCCCGTATCTCCGGGGCCTAAGGTGTTGCCCTGGGACCCTGGTATTGGGGGCTGTCCTTGTCCACCACCACCCCCATCTAATGGGGTCCATTGGCTTAGATGCCCACCCAGGGTGTGGAGAGCCATGCCGTGAGCAATCACCATTATAAGATGGCGCTGGCTTCCACTGCGCCTAACTAGTAAACAAGCCTTATGAGCAAATGCAAGAGTAAATTCACACTCAGTCACTGCCCATATCGGGGCAGTAATGGGGTGATGAGCAAGCAACTAATCAGATGCTGTCACACCACATCAGGTGCTGAAACGTCACGCTGCAGGCTATATAAGCAGCCCCATTTTCCGGGTTCAGGGTCTTCCTCCTGAGAAGTAAGCAATAAAGCATTTTGCCGCAGAAGATTCCGGTTGTCCTGAGTGTGTTCTTGCCGGCGGGGACAAAAGCTCGGGATACCAGGGCAGAGTGGAAAGTATCTGGCAGCCCTCCCACGTCTGCCTGCCCAGAGCACAGGAACTCTGGAGGGATGTGGGCTCTCTCCCTCCCCCTCTTTCCCTCACACCCCTTGCCCCACACCTAGTAATCACCAGGAGCTGTGCCAGTGACGCATGAGTACTGGGCATGACAAAAGCCATCAAACTTCTGCAAGAGGGAAGTTCCAAAAGGATCCATGAAGACATCTGGGGAAGTTACTCTACAATGCACATACATTTTACATGGAGAGGGAGAGAGAGAGAGGTGTTCAATATGTAATGTATGTGCATGTATCTATGTATGTTCACATGTGTGATTTCATGTAGATATGTGTATATTTTGGTGTGTGAATACAATCCATAGTGTACATATGGAAGTCAGAACACAACCTTGAGTGTAGATCTTTACCTTCTACTTTGTTTGATAAAAGGTCTCTTTGCTGTTCACTACTATACATGTAGGCTAGCTGGTTTGGAATGATTCCAGGAATCTCCTGTCTTAGCTCTTCTCACTGTAGGATCTCTGAGATTGCAGATGCATGCTACTAGAACCAGTTTTATGAGGGGTCTCAGGATCAGAATTTAGTTCTTCATACTTGTAAGGCATGTGACTTACCCACTAAGCCATCCCCCCTCCCCAGATCTCCATCAAAATTTTCAAAGGTGATTAAAAAGTCAAGCCGGACTTAGCAGTGCACACCTGCAATCCCGGCTACTCAGAAGAGTGTGGCAGAGAAATGGTGATCCCAGTGCAACCTGGGCAACATATAGATAGGTTCCTAAAAAAAGAACTATACGAGGGGAGGGGAGGGGAGGGGAGGGGAGGGGAGAAATGGGGATAGGTGGAAAAATATAATTAAAAGAAAGGTAGAAAAAGGGGAAGGGGAGAGGGGAAGGAGGAGAGAAAAACATAACACAGTCAGGTGGGGAGAAGGTTCAGCAAATGGATCCTTTCCCTACTGTCTGCCCACAATTGCACCTGGAAGCAGCAAGGTTCTGAGCTCTCCACAGTTCCCTGTAGCATGAAATATTAAAATGTAATCCAGGCTACCACTGGCATAGCACCAGCAGACAGCCTGTTCTCAGCTTGGCAGACTGGCCAACCTGTTCTCAGCCCATCGGACTTTCTGACTCAGCTCCAAACTCTCTTCACCCAAACTATCTTCTTTTGGGTTTGTTGAAAGAAGATTACTTTCTTGCTTTTTCTAGGGTGTAGTTTCTCTCCTTTTTTTGGTGTTTTCCATCTATTATACTTTTTAGGGCTGGATTTGTGGAAAGATATTGTATAAATTTGGTTTTGTCATAGAATATTTTGGTTTCTTCATCTATGGTAATTGAGAGTTTTGCTGGGTATAGTAGTCTGGGCTGGCATTTGTGTTCTCTTAGGGTCTGTATGACATCTGCCTAGGATCTTCTAGCTTTCAGTCTCTGGTGAGAAGTCTGGTGTAATTCTGACAGGTCTGCCTTTATATGTTACTTGACCTTTTTCCCTTACTGCTTTTAATATTCTTCCTTTGTTTTGTGCATTTGGTGTTTTGACTATTATGTGATGGGAGGAATTTGTTTCTGGTTCAATCTATTTGGAGTTCTGTGGGCTTCTTGTATGTTCATGGGCATAACCTTCTTTCTTTAGGTTAGGAAAGTTTTCTCCTGTAATTTTGTTGATGATATTTATTGGCCCTTTAAGTTGGGAATCTTCACTCTCTTCTATACCTATTCTCCTTAGATTTGTTCTTCTCATTGTAATCTGAATTTTCTGGATGTTATGGATTCTGCATTTTGCATTTTGCATTTTCTTTGGCTGTTGTGTCAATGTTTTCTATGGTATCTTCTGCACCTGAGATTCTCTCTTCCATCTCTTGTATTCTGTTGGTGAGGCTTGCATCTATGACTCCTGATCTCTCTTCTAGGTTTTCTATCTCTAGTGTTGTCTCCTTCTGTGATTTCTTTATTGTTTCTATTTCCACTTTTAGATACTGGATGGTTTTGTTCAATTCTTTTACCTGTTTGGTTGTGTTTTCCTGTAATTCTTTAAGGGATTTTTGTGTTCCCTCTTTAAGATCTTCTACCTGTTTTCTGTGTCCTCTTGTATTTCTTTAAGGGAGTTATTTATGTCCTCCTCAAATTCCTCTATCATCATGATGAAATGTGATTTTAAGTGAGAGGCTTGCTTTTCTTGTGTGTTTGGGTAACCAGGGCTCACTGTGGTAGAATTGGGTTCTGATGATGCCAATTAGCCTTGATTTCTGGTGCTTATGTTCTTGCACTTGCCTTTTGCCAGCTGATTATCCCTGGTGTTAACGGGTCTTGCTACCTCTGACTTTGGTAGTCCCTCTTGCAAGCCTGTGTTTTAGTACTCCTGGGAGACTAGTTCTCTCCTGGAGGATTTAGGTATGCAAAGCTGTGGTACAGGGTAGGTTCTGGAGTGCATACAGAGACCAGAAGGATTCTGTCCTAAGCTTATCTTTGATTCCTGTGTACTAATGGCTCTGGGAGTGCCCCTCTTGAGTGAGGAATTGAAGAGAAGTGATGGTCTTACCTGTGCTTGCAGGTGTGTAGGTACCCCTGGGAGACCAGCTCTCTATTTGTGTATTTAGCTCTATGGCACAGGATTAGGTCTGGGTACAGACAGAAACCAGAAGACTCCTGTCCCAGGCAGTTCATTGGTTCCTGTGTCCTCAGGGTTTTGGGCGGGTTCCTCTGAGCAGCAGTGATGGTCCTATCTGAGCGCACAGTCCTATCTGTACTCCTGGGAGGCTCGCTCTCTTCCAGAACTATTTAGGTATGGAGGAGCAGCTCCAGGTACAGAAGGAAACCAGAAGGCTCTCGTCCCAGGCCACCCCTTTCTTCCTGTGTCCTGAGGGTTCTGGGCTGGGGTCCTCTGTGCAGCAATGGTGGTTCCACCTGTGCTCACAGTCTTATCTGCACTCCTTGAGATTTTCTCTTCTCTCTGGTATTCTCTCATTGACGTTTGTATCGATGACTCCTGATCTCTTTCCTAGTTTTTATATCTCAAGAGTTGTCTTCCTTTGTGATTTCTTTATTGTTTCTACTTCCGTTTTTAGATCCTGGATGGTTTTTTCAGTTCTTTCACCTGTTTGGTTGTGTTTTCCTGTAATTCTTTAAGGGGTTTTTGTGTTTCCTCTTTAAGGTCTCTCTACCTATTTACCTGTGTTCTCCTTTGTTTCTTTAATGGAGTTATTGATGACATTCTTAAAGTCTTCTATCAGCATCATGAGATGTGATTTTAAAACCAAATCTAGCTTTTCTGGTGTGTTGGGGTATCCAGGACTTGCTGTGGTGGATCTGCGTTCTGATGATGCCAACTAAATTTGGTTTCTGTTGGTAAGGTTCTTGTGCTTACCTTTCATCATCTGGTTATTTCTGGTGCTTGTTGGTCTTGCTATCTCTGGTTGGAGCTTGTCCCTCCTTTGGGGCTGTAAGCCTGTGTCAGCATTCCTGGGAGACCAGCTCTCTTCTGGTGGGACCTGTGTACAGAGGGCTGTGGAACAGCCTTAGCTCCAGGGTGCAGACGGAGACTGGAAGGGTCCTGTCCCAGCTGCTCCACTGTTCCTGTGCCCTGTGCACTCCTAGCCAGTCCTGCTGTGTACAGTCATTGGAGAGAACGTGGAGATCTCACCTTTGTGTCCAGGAGTAAGTGCACTCCTGGGATACCAGCTCTTTCCTGGCAGGACCTGTATACAGAGGGCTATGGACCAGCATTAGCTCCCCAACATCGTATTTCCATCAGATCTTTTACATATAACTTTTCCTGCAACTTTTCAAAATACTAAGAATTTCAATAACAATCATTATGGAATCTTCCCTGTATTATTTATAGAAAATAATCTCTTTTATTTTTTTATTTTTTTATTTTTTTAAATAGTCCCCTTTATATAGTTCCTTTTTCCATGGTTTCAGTTACCCACAGTCAACTTCCATCTTAAATGATTAAATGGAAAGTTTCACAAATAAGCAATACATAATTTAAGCTGTGAACTCTTCTCAGTACCATGATGAATCTCTCAACATCTGAGGCTATGATGTCTCTGCTAAGCATCTAAGACTAACAAAATACTTATCCATTCATTCCATAGAAGCTTTTCAGTCATCTGATTCCTGCTGAGGTATCATAGCATTTGTGTTAAGGAATGTTCTATTTAATAGTGACCAGAAAAGCATACAAGCAAGGATACAAACAAAACATGGAATATAAAACACAGGAAAAATTAACTCTAATCACGTGACAGTACTGTCAGACATATAGGTATAAAACAGTACTCATGAGGTTCTTGTCTTATTTTCAAGAATCCATTGTTGGTCTTAAAACACATACTGCTAGGTTCAAGTTGTGCCCCCAAAATGACAGTGCCACTGAAAATGTTTAAGCTAAAATCTCAGTTCAGCTAAAGCTAGACTCTTGTGGGGAATTGGGCTATGTAGACAGGCTGGTCTCCAGTCGAGCTGAGGTCTGAACCCAAAAAATGTTGATAATTCACCTACATGACACAGTAGGCATTCCCTCATGGTCCTGAAACTCTGGCTCCTGCCTAAGTTACTGCTCCCCACAGGCCCCACAAGAGAAGCATGGCTAGAAGTCACGTAGGCAATGGCCCAAGCTTCTGACCTTCAGGCTAAACTCCTTCCCAGTTACCTAGCAACAGTAAAGACCATAAAAGGGGCTGTTAGGCCCCCACTTCACTCTCTTACCTCTTACTTCTCACTTTCTTGCTTGCCTCCTTCTTACCCCTTACTCTCACCTTGTTTTCACTCAGACTGGCCAACCCTAAGGTGGGAGTGGAAGACACCCCCTCAAAGAACCCTCAGCTCTCAGGAGAAGATCAGGCTTCACCTCCTCTGCTTTGTAAAGGGTCTTTCTTTTTGTGTGCCTACAGTATGTGTGGTTCCTCAACCTAATAATACTGTTTCTTCGCCTACTGATTCCATCTGTTGTGTTCAAGAATTTCCCTGCTGCTACCTGTCATACTTCAGGGTTTTTTCCTGCCTTTTAATTCTCTTTTTTAATTCAATATTTTATTTGTTTACATTTCAAAAATTATCCCCTTTGCCAGTTTCCTGTCTGCAAACCCTCTATTCCACCCACCACCCAGCCTGATTCCATGAGGGGGCTCACCACCCGCCCACCCACTCCCACCTCCTGGCCCTAGCATTTCTCTACACTGGGGCATCAAGACTTTACAGGACCAAGAGCCTCCCCTCCCATTGATGCCAGATAAGGCCCCTTCGGCTCCTTCAGACATTGCCATAAATTACTCCAAAGGAGACCCTGTGCTCAGTCCAATGGTTGGCTTTGAGCTTCCTCATATGTATTGGTCAGGATCTGGCAGAGCCTCTCAAGAGCCAGCTGTATCACACTCATGTAAGCAAGCACTTTGGCATCAACAATAGTGTCTAGGTTTGGTGTCTGCATATGGGATGGATCCCCAGGCAGGGTACTCTCTGAATGTTGATTTTATTTAATATTAGAATGGCTACTCCATCTTCTTTCTTGCGGCCATTTGCTTGGAATTTTTATTCCAGCCTTTTACTCTGAGGTAGTGTCTGTCTTTGTCACTGAGGTGTGTTTCCTATACGCAGCAAAATGCTGGGTCCTGTTTACATATCCAGTATGTTAGTCTATGCCTTATTATTAGAGAATTGAGTCCATTGATGTTAAGAGATATTAGAGAATACTGATTGCTGCTTGGTGTTATTTTTGTTGTTAGAGGTGGAATTATGTTTGTGTGACTATCTACTTTTGGGGTTGTTGAAAGAAGATTACTTTCTTGCTTCTTCTAGGGTGTAATTTCCCTCCTTCTGTTGGAGTTTTCCATCTATTATCCTTTGTAGGAGTAGATTTGTGGAGAGATATTGTGTAAATTTGTTTTTGTCGTGGAATATCTTGGATTCTCCATCTATGATAATTGAGAGTTTGATATAGTAGCCTGAACTGGCATTTGTGTTCTCTTAAGGGTCTGAATGACATCTGCCCAGGATCTTATAGCTTTCACAGTCTCTGATGAGAAGTCTGATGTAATTCTAATAGGTTACTTGACATTTTTCCCTTACTGCTTTTAATATTCTTCCTTTGTTTTGTGCATTTGGTGTTTTGACTATTATGTGACTGGAGGAATTTCTTTTTGGCGTTCTGTAGGCTTCTTGTATGTTCATGAGCATCTCTTTCTTTAGGTTAGGGAAGTTTTCTTCTATAATTTTGTTGAAGATATTTACTTGTCTTTTAAGTTGGGAATTTTCACTCTCTTCTATAGCTATTATCCTTAAGTTTGATCTTCTCATTGTGTCCTGAATTTCCTGGATGGTTTGGGTTAGGGACTTTTTGCATTTTGCATTTTCTTTGAGTGTTGTGTCAATGTTTTCTATGGTATCTTCTGCACCTGAGTTTCTCTCTTCTATCTCTTGTATTCTGATGGTGATGCTTGCATCTATGACTCCTGTTCTCTTTCCTGGGTTTTCTATCTCCAGTGTTGTCTCCCTTTGTGATTTCTTTATTGTTTCTATTTCCACTTTTAGATCCTGGATGGTATTGTTTAATTCTTTAACCTGTTTGATTGTGTTTTCCTGTAATTTTTTTTTAGGGTTTTAATTTTTCTTTTTTTTCAATATTTTTTATTATTACATATTTTCCTCAATTACATTTAGAATGCTATCCCAAAAGTCCCCCATACACTCCCCCCACTTCCCTACCCACCCATTCCCATTTTTTGGCCCTGGCATTCCCCTGTACTGGGGCATATAAAGTTTGCCTGTCCAATGGGCCTCTCTTTCCAGTGATGGCCGACTAGGCCATCTTTTGATACATATGCAGCTAGAGTCAAGAGCTCCGGGGTACTGGTTAATTCATAATGTTGTTGCACCTACAGGGTTGCAGATCTCTTTAGCTCCTTGGATACTTTCTCTAGTTCCTCCATTGGGGGCGCTGTGCTCCATCCAATAGCTGACTGTGAGCATCCACTTCTGTGTTTGCTAGGCCCCAGCATAGTCTCACAAGAGACAGCTATATCAGGGTCCTTTCAGCAAAATCTTGCTAGTGTATGCAATGGTGTCATCGTTTGGAGGCTAATTATGGGATGGATCTCTGGATATGGCAGTCTCTAGATGGTCCATCCTTATGTCTCAACTCCAAACTTTGTAACTCCTTCCATGGGTGATTGTTTCCAATTCTAAGAAGGGGCAAAGTGACCACACTTTGGTCTTTTTTCTTCTTCAGTTTCATGTGTTTTGCAAATTGTATCTTATATCTCAGGTATACTAAGTTTCTGGGTTAATATCCACTTATCAGTGAGTACATATCATTTGAGTTCTTTTGTGATTGTGTTACCTCACTCAGGATAATGCCCTCCAGGTCCATCCATTTGCCTAGGAATTTCATAATTTCATTCTTTTTAATAGCTGAGTAGTACTCCATTGTGTAAATGTGCCACATTTTTTGTATCCATTCCTCTGCTTTCTGTAATTTTTTAAGGTATTTTTGTGTTTCCTCTTTAAGGTCTTTCTACCTGTTTACTCTATTCTCTTGTATTTCTTTAAGGTAGTTATTTAAGTCCCTTTTAAAGTTCTCTACCATCATCATCATAAGATGTGATTTTTCAATCTGAGTCTTGCTTTTCTGGTGTGCTCTGGTATCCAGGACTTGCTATGGTGGGAGACTTGGATTCTGATGATGCCAAGCAGCCTTGGTTTCTGTTGATTATGTTCTTGCACTTGCCTCTTGCCATCTGGTTATCTCTGGTCTTAGCTGATCTTGCTGTCTTTGACTGTGGCTTGTCTCTCCCGTGTTTCAGCACTCCTGGGAGACCAGGTCTCATCAGGTGGAATTTGGGTATGGAGAGCTGTTGCACAGGGTCAGCTCTTGGGCACAGATGGAAACTGAAAGGATCCTGTCCCAGGCTATTCCTTCATTCCTGTGTCCTGATGGTTCTGGGCAGGTCCCACAGAGCAGAAGTGGAAGTCTCACCTTTGCTCTCAGGTATGTCAGCACTCCTGGGATACCAGCTCTCTTCTGGTGGGATTTGGGTATGGAGAGCTGTGGAACAGGGACAGCTCCAGGTGCAGGTGGAAACTGGTAGAATCCTGTTCCAGGCTGCTCTTCAGTTCCTGTGTCCTGAGGGCTCTGGATGGGTCCCTCAGAGCAGAAGTGGTGGTCTTACCCTTCTGGGAGACCAGCCTTCTTCCAACAGGATTTAGGTGTGGAGAGCTATGGCACAGGGTCAGCTGCAGAATGCAGATGGCTGTCTTTTAATTTCTTTGGTTTTTTTTCTTTTTATTTATCTCTCATATCATAAATCCCAACCACAGGCTCCCCTTCCCACAATTTCTCACACACACTTTCCCTCTCTCCCATATTTTTCCTCCATTTCCCTTCAGAAAAGAGTAGCCCTCCCAGGGATATCAACTGAACACAGTATAACAAGAACAGAACAAAACAAGGCACAAACCTTCATATCAAGGCTGAACAAAACAACCTTGTAGGAGCAAAAGGGTCCCATGAGCAGACAAAAGTGGCAGAGGCACTCCCACTGTTAGGAGGTCCCCAAAAACTCCAAGCTAAACAACCATAGTGTGTATGCAGAGGACCTAGTACAGACCCATGCAGGCTCCATGTTTGCTTTTTCAGTGTGAGCCCCTATAAGCCTTTCCTATTGATTCTGTGGCCATGTTCTTCTGGTGTCATTGACACTCTAGTTTCTACTATCTTTCCTCCTGTTCTTTAGGGTTCCTGAAGCTCCAACTAATTTTGGGTGAGGGTTTCTGCATCTGCTCCCATCAGTTTCTACAGGAAGCCTCTCGGGTGAGGATTGGGTTAGGCTCTGATTAATGCATATAGCAGAATATCATTAAGAATCATTTTCATTGACTTTTTTTTATTAGATGTATTTGGTCCTGCCCTAGGTCCCTGAACTATCCTGCTTCTGACTCCTGGCCATCTAGGCAGTGCTGGGCATAGATTCCTTCTTATGGCCTAGGCTTCAGGTTAAACCAGTCATTGCTTGGCCACTTCCACAAGCTCTGAGTCATGATTGCTCCCAGCACATCTTTCAGACAGGGCAGGTTGTGGGTTGAAGGTTTTGTGACTGGCTTGGTGTCCTAGTCCTACCACTGGGATCTTACCCTGGTTATAGAAGTGGTCACTGTGAAAACCTAGTGCCCTTTAATTCTTTAATGAGCCCACAAATAAACCTGATAGAGAAGTGTAGATAGTAACAGGAACTTTAGAAGATGGGGCCCAGTGGAAGGCAGTAAGTTCACCAAGAATATGCTTTTGAAAAAGATATCAAGATCCTAATTCCTTTCACATTTTAACCACTATGAGATTAGCCTTCCTCTTCTGTTTCTTCCTGCTGGACCTCCACAAGTCTAAATCATCTCAACCAAGCAAATGTGAACCAAGCCTCCCAAACTGAATCTTTTCTTACACTGGTTATCTTGGGTATTTTGTGGATGTAATAGAAATCCAAATGACTCTGGGAGTGATTAGGATTTATAAACTGGGAAAACTAAAAGACATTATTTGGCAAAATGGAAAAAAAAAAACAGAGAAGGGGCCAGATTACTGAGCATAGATCCTTTTGGATAGCAGAACACATTCATTTCTGGTCCATACCCTGCAAGGAAAACACAAGAGTCTGAGTTCTCTGAGTGTTAGTTCATTACCACTCCAGTAAACCAAAGGTACCTCACATTTACTAAACCCAAATAAACCAGTAAGAGATTTGAATATAACTGATTTCAGCTCATAGCTCACAGCATAATGAACAAGACAGAAATACACTGAGATAATGTGTGTGTGTGTGTGTGTGTGTGTGTGTGTGTGTGTGTGTGTAACTGGATTTGCTGCAATAATCCAAATCCTATTGGCTTTCCATACCCATCACATGTTAATAAGGCCAGCTACTGCCTTGTTGTATGTTTTCTTTCTTTGAGTACCTAGACACAAATGAGGTAAACACAGAATCACTACCTGAATTACATGCAATTTTGTGACAAAGAGTAAAGAATCAAGTCCTGTATCCATTGCAAAAGCATCCATCTAGAAATGGTAGATATTAATTCTCTCCATGAACCATTGGCCAAAACATATCACCTGACTACTCCAGCCTTCAGAAATGTGTTGCTGCACAAGTACACATTGTAAGAAGTATCATGACAATAACAATCAGGAAATATGCCAAGTGAGTTGGCAATGTAACAAAGGAGTAAATGCAGACATAAAGTTATCTGCCAATGTCCACTCTGGTTCTTCAATGTCCATATCTAACATTGTCCTATACAGAAAATCATTCACCCTTCAACTTAGGAGGGTAGCCCTTTGAGTGTATGCAGGTTTTTCTTTAAGTCACATAGAATTTGAGAAAACTCTTAGGATAAAAAATTAGCCTATAACAAAAGTATTTAACTCTGTACAAATGTGTGAAAATATCTCACAAACCTGCGTGAGAATGGATTCAGGAAAAAAACTAATGGATGGCAGCTGGAGGTAGACAGGTTTTCCACAGTTGAAAGTTCACAGGCAAGCAAGAATAGAATTGCCCAAATGGTGATGGATTGGGATTTGAGAAGTATGATTGAGCCAAGGCTTTATATACATACATATGGATACATGCAAAAAGATTTATGATGCGTATATATGTGCAGATTAACACACACATTAATTTGCTTGCTCTGTCAGTTGAGAGGGACTATAAGCAATGCCCTAACAGCTCTGAGCATAGATCTTTATTTTTAACATCTTTCTGCAATGAAAGAAAGCAGAGCTCTGTGGTGACATGGCTGACTTTAGGACTGGGGCAGGAAATTTACAAGATAAGCCAAAAGCATATACAAGATAAGCCAGGCGCTGGGAACTAAGAAAGTGCTGCAGAAATACCCATTCCTGCAAGGGCGTACCAAAAGGATATGGAGCCAGTTGGAAGTTTCCAACAGTCAAACCTTCAATTTGAGCAACAAAAGAAGTATTGGGTTTTGGGAGAGAAAAAAATGAGTCATAGAGGAAGAAGGGCAATCAATCTCTCATAAAGAATTCTAAACAATTTATATAACCTCCCACATTGTAAGTATAGGCTGCACATAATGACTCTTCCAAAGCCCAATACAAAAAAAAGTGGAACTGAGCAGCTTTCCATAGACACAAATTATAAACACTGTTTCATCCAAGTGACAGTCAGAAAATTCTCATGCCATGCACAAGCAAGAGAATTCTAACTTTAAGGGCACATGCCAAAACACTATCTTAAAGAAATAAACTATGCCAATAATTGCTTGTGATAATAATATATTGACAGTTTTTAGCCATTCATTGGTGCAATAAAAGATGACAATTTTCTTCCATTACATTCCTGCCATAAAGTTGTGATCCCATAATCATAAATAAAAACAATAAGCAAGTTTCTACTAATAGACATTACATACAATATAAGACTATCGATATCCAAACTGTTAAGTTCATCGTAAAGAAGGAAGAGCTGAAAATGGTTTTTAAAAATTCTTAACCAAATGATGCCAAAATATACATGACAATTAAAGATAATTTTTATCATGGATAGGAGTCTAGAATAATAATGAGGATTCAATAAAAGTTCAGGAATGCTATGTAAAGTCTGGATTTTTTACAATATACAAACATTGGTAAATTAATGAAGAAAAGTGCACCTCTGTACAGGGTCAATAACAAAGACATGTGGTAGTCCTCTATACTGCTATCATAATTTTCCATAAATCTTTATCTATTTTAAAATTAAAACATTAAAATTTAATTTTTAATGAGGTGTGGTTATCAGTAGAATGGATAAAACAAAGGAAAGAATATAGAAAAATGAAAAATATCCAGGCTAAACAGAGGCAAATACAAATTGAACATTCAAAAATGGGTTTAAAACATATGTGGGATCCCAGGAGAGAAGGAAGTGGATCAGACTGCCCTCAGAAATATAACAGTTGGAGAACAAGGCATTTCGGTACATATGTGAATCTATTTTGTGAGACTAAGTAAAAGGATTAAGAGTTTGAGGCCTGCTATCGTGCTGGACACCTTTAATTCCACACATTTTGGAGGCAGAGGCAGGTGGATAATTGAGTTAGAGGGCAGCCTAGTCTATAGAACAAGTTCCAGAATAGCCAGAGCTACACAGATTAACCTTGTCTTGAAAAATAAATTCAAGGCCAATGTGGGCTACATAGTAAGAACCTTAAAGAGAAGGAGAGGGGAAGACAGGGTAGGAATAATAGCTAAATATTTACCAGACTAACTTACAAAATAATAGATATAATTCTACAAATTCAAAAGGCTGAACAAACTTTACACCAGCTAAATCCAAATACGCCCACTGCAAGATTCATTTAAATTAAACTTAACAAACCTAAAAAAAAAACAAAAACAAACAAACAAAAACAAACAAACAAAAATAAAAAACATCTTGAAAGTATCTGGTAAGAAAGAGAAATTTCAAAGGGGAGTGGGTGGGTAGGGGACTGGGGGGGTGGGTATGGGGGACCTTTGGGATAGCATTGAAAATGTAAACGAGGAAAATACCTAATTAAAAAAAAAGAAAGAGAAATTTCCTTAGAGGAAAAAAAATCATTCCAACTCTTATGACAAGTCACAAAAACTACAAGAATGAACAATCCATAGATGCTTATAAACACGAGCTGTCAACTGGGACTGATGCCAAGAAAAAAATTCAGGATGAGTAGTATATGAAAACATTCTTAGATAAAGAAAATTACTAAGGTAATTTATAACAATCAGACAATGCTTTAAAAATGCCAAAGATAGTGACATGAAGAAAATGGTGAAAGAAAGAGTTTAGCACATCAGAAAAGACAAGAGAGCAACAAGAAGT
The DNA here is from genome assembly GCF_000001635.26 of Mus musculus. Taxonomy (NCBI): domain Eukaryota; kingdom Metazoa; phylum Chordata; class Mammalia; order Rodentia; family Muridae; genus Mus; species Mus musculus. Next base: position 15,493,610 of record NC_000082.6, read on the forward strand.
AAGTATTCATTAAAAACAAGAAGCTTGAGGCCCTGGCTCTGAACCCAGTACCATTACACCCAGAGGAAGCTTGCTCCAGGTGCTCTAACACATCAAGAATCACAGGCAAGGAGGCCATATTTGCCCCAACATGTGGAGTAGCTGGAACCCCCAGGATCCGGAAAAGCAGGAACTCCCGCCCAGCCACTGGCACGGATTCCTTCCAGTCTGAGCCTGTGCCCTGAGCAGACCTTGGTCACTGGCTCCACAGCCAGTCCCACAGCTGACTGACAGAGGAAGCTTGACTCCCAGGTGCTCTAAAATGCGAAGGATCGCAGGATCACAGAGGAAGCTCCCTGGAGACTAGACACACACAGGAGCACTGGAGCTCTGGCACACTCAAGACCACAGCTGAAGCCAAATCTTTCCCAACACCCAGTGTAACTGGAACCCCCACAGGAACCAGGGAAATACAAAACCCCACCCAGCCAAAAGCATGGGTTACTTCTAGCTTGCACAAGTGCCCAGAGCAAACCTCAAGCTCTGGCTCACCACCCACCCCTGCAACACCCAGAGAAAGCTTGACTCCCAGGAGTGCTGAAACAACAGGTTCTCAGGAGCTTGTTCACGCCAGGATTTCAGGATCCCAGAGGCAGCTTCACTCCGAGGAGCTCTGACACATCAAGGATCTCAGGATCACAGAATCACAGGATCATAGAGACAGTTGGATGCTGAGTAGTACTGATACAACCAGGATAACAGGAGGGATAGGCAATAGTCAGAGACAGCAAAATGGCAGGTAGCACAGATGGTAAGAGGCAAGTGCAAGAACATAAGCAACAGAAAACAAGGCTACTTGGCATCATCAGAACTCAGTTCTGACACCACAGCAAGTCCTGGATACCTAATCGCACTGAAAAAGTAAGAATCAATTTTTAAATCACTTTTCATGATAATGAAAAAGGACATTAAGAAGGACACAAATAACACCCTTAAAGAAATACAAGAGAACAAAGAAAACAGGTAGAAGACCTTAAAGAAGAAACACACAAACACACACACACACACACACACACACACACACACACACACAAAAACAACCTTAAAATTTTACAGGAAAACACAACAAAACAGGTGAAGAGAAACAATAAAAAAATCACAAGGGAAAGAACACTGGAGATGGAAAACCAAGAAAAGAGACCAGGAGTCATAGATGCAAGCACCAACAACAGACTACAAGAGATAGAAGAGAAAATCTCAAGTACAGAAGATAACATAGAACATATTGACACAACACTCAAAGAAAATGCAAAATGCAAAAAGCTCCTAACCCAAAACATCCAGGAAATCCAGAACATACTGAGAAAATCAAACCTAGTTCTAGGTATAGAAAAGAGTGAAGATTCCCAACTTAAAGGGCCAGTAAATATCTTCTACAAAATTATAGAAGAAAACATCCCGAAACTAAAGAAAGAGATGCCCATGAACATACAAGATGACACCATTGTATGCACTAGCAAGATTTTGCTGAAAGGACCCTTATATAGCTGTCTCTTGTGAGACTATGCCGGGACCTAGCAAACGCAGAAGTGGATGCTCACAGTCAGCTATTGGATGGATCACAGGGCCCCCAATGGAGGAGCTAGAGAAAGTACCCAAGGAGCTAAAGGGATCTGCAACCCTATAGGTGGAACAACAATATGAACTAACCAGTACCCCCCCGAGCTCGTGTCTCTAGCTGCACATGTATGAGAAGATGGCCTAGTCGGCCATCAGTGGAAAGAGAGGCCCATTGGTTGTGCAAACTTTATATTCCCCAGTACAGAGGAATGCCAGGGCCAAGAAGTGGGAGTGGGTGGGTAGGAGAGTGGGGAGGGAGGGAATGGGGTACTTTTGGGATAGCACTGGAAATGTAAATGAAGAAAATACCTAATTAAAAAACAAAGAGAGAGAGAAGTCTACAGAACTCTAAACAGACCAGACCAGAAAAGAAATTCCTCACAACACATAATAATCAGAACAACAAATGCACTAAATAAAGATAGAATTTTAAAAGCAGTAAGGGAAAAGGGTCAAGTAACATATAAAGGCAGACCTATTAGAATTGCACCAGACTTCTTACCATAGACTATGAAAGTCAGAAAATCCTGGAAAGATATACAGAGCCTAAGAGAACACAAATGCCTGCCCAGGCTACTATACCCAGCAAAACTCTCAATTACCATAAATGGAGAAACCAAAGTATTCCATGATAAAACCAAATTCACACAATATCTTTCCATGAATCCAGTCCTTCAAAGGACAATAAAGTGAAAACTCCAATACAAGGAGGGAATTATGACCTAGAAAAAGCAAGAAAGTAATCCTTCAACAAACCTAAAGAAGATAGCAGCAAGAACAGAATCCCAACTCTAACAACAAAAATATCAGGAAGAAACAATTACTTTTCCTTAATATCTCTCAATATCAATGGACTCAATTCCCCAATAAAAAGACATAGACTAACAGACTGGCTACCTAAACAGGACCCAACATTTTGCTGCTTACAGGAAACCCACCTCAGGGAAAAAGACAGACACTACCTCAGAGTAAAAGGCTGGAAAACAATTTTCCAAGCAAGTGGTCCGAAGAAACAAGCTGGAGTAGCAATTCTAATATCGAATAAAATTGACTTCCAATCCAAAGTTATCAAAAAAGATAAGGATGGGCACTTCATACTCATCAAAGGTAAAAGCTTTCAAGATAAACTCTCAATTCTGACTATCTATGCTCCAGATGCAAGGGCATCCACATTCATTAAAGAAACTTTAGTAAAGCTCAAAGCACACATTGCACTGCACACAATAATAGTGGGAGACTTCAACACCCCACTCTCATCATTGGACAGATCCTGGAAACAGAAACTAAACAGAGACACATTGAAACTAACAGAAGTTATGAAAGTGGGAAATAGCTTTGAATGCATTGGTACTGGAGAAATTTCCTGAATAGAACATCAATGACTCAGGATCTAAGATCAACAATTGATAAATGAGACCTCAAAAAACTTCTTCTGTAAGGCAAAGGACATTGTCATTAAGACAAAATGACAGCCTACAGACTGGGAAAAGATCTTCACTAACCCTACATCTGACAGAGAGCTAATGTCCTTGACTGCCTAATATCTTCTGGGCTCCAAAGACTTTAGACAGTCCTATTCTTTCAACCTTGTCTGAAATATGCAGAGCTTCTCTCTTAGGCTTAGGCCAGCTCCATTCCATATCTTCATCTCTATACAGCAAATGTCCAATGGTCCAGGCATCTCCAATATGCTGGAGTTATGACTACAACTAACTCATCACAGCTCAATCAACAATCTCTGGGTCTCTGTACAAGGACTCTAACCTTGCCACACAGTGCCTAGTTGCAGATGATCTGCATGATTTTTTCAATATTACATCTTTCATGCCTTCAAAATCAGTACCACATGGACAGTGCTTGTCTTAGTTACATTTGTCTTGCTGTATGTAAACTTATGTTTCCACATCACATCATTTATCAATGGACGTTAGAGAGGAACACAAGGCAGGAATCTGAATAGAGAAATGGAAGTGGAGGACATGCAAGAATGCTGCTTACTAGCTTGTTGCTCCTGGCTTGCTCAGTGTGCTTTCTTATAGCCCAGGAGGGGCACCACCCACATGGGGTCTAGGCTCTCCCATATCAATCACTAATTAAGAAAGTGCACAACAGACTTGTCAACAGACTTCTCTTATGGAGACATGTTCTCAATATAATGTCCCTCTTTCAAAATGACTAGCTTGTGTCAAGTTGACACAAAATGAGCTAGCTCCATGTTTATGACATTGACATATTCTTCTCCCTACTTGAGATATATCCCAGCCCCATTAGATCTCACAATTATATCTGCTTAAGTGTGCAAACCCTGTAGGAATATTTTTGTACTGCTCCAGTGAAGTACATGAGGTTCCTCTACAATGGTGCTGACCTCCCTCCTTAAACACTTGAAGAACCAACCTGGATGTTTTTCTGATCCTGAAGTGTCTCTGCGAGGCAAACCAGTGCATTGTTTTCAAGTTCAAATTCATTCAGAATCCCTGGACAGGCAGAGTACAGCCCAATTCTTATCAAAATTATGAATAACATTCATCCAAGTTCTTTATAAAATCCTTGTTCCTGACTGAAACATTATGAACCAGGCTTCTGCTGTTCACGTGTCTCTCAACATGCTTGCCTTCTGACCTCCCATTAGTATAGCTAATAAAGCTGTACTCACAGCATTGATCAGCTTTTCCAGTCCAAAGTTACAGCTCTTCCACATTCCTCCCCTAAGCAAGAAAAATCTCCAAAAGTTTAAGTGACATGATTAGGTTTATCACAGCATCAGCACCATAAAATAGACCTCCATACTATTTTCTGTCCTAATTTTATTTCTGTTATGGTAATAAAATGTTCCAACATAAAGAAACATAGAGGAGATATCACCAAAGGCTTAACTCTAGGAAAACACAAATTCATTAGAAAGAGAGCCTGAACACTGAATAGAGTCCAGCCCCAGAAAGTGGTAGTCTGGAAAGCATTTCCCCAGGATCAACACACAGAGGGTTCCACAACTGTGACCTAAGGGGTCAGTCCTCATTAATGGCTGGCAAATAACTAGGCAACATCACAACATCATCTCTGTGGTACTGGTTTTTTTTTTTTTTTTTTTTTTTTTTGGTAATGAAGAAATGAAGGCACCATTGCATACACTAGCAAGATTTTGCTAAAAGGACCCTGATATAGCTGTCTCTTGTGAGACTATGCCGGGGCCTAGCAAACACAGAAATGGATGCTCACAGTCAGCTATTGGATGGATCACAGGGCCCCCAATGGAGGAGCTAGAGAAAGTAACCAAGGAGCTAAAGGGATCTGCAACCCTATAGGTGGAACAACAATATGAACTACCCAGTTCTCCCCAGAGCTCGTGTCTCTAGCTGCATATGTATCAGAAGATGGCCTAGTCAGCCATCAGTGGAAAGAGAGGCCCATTGGTCGTGCAAACTTTATCTGCCTCACTACAGGGGAATGCCAGGGCCAAGAAGTGGGAGTGGGTGGGTGGGTGAGTGGGTGGGAAAGCCTGTGGGGGACTTTTGGGATAGCATTGGAGATGTAAATGAAATAAATACATAATTAAAGAGAAAAAGGGTTCCGGGACTACGCCGAAAATAGTCTGCACAGGTGAGAGTGTGCACTACAGAAGCTAACAGCTTCTGCGACAGGTGGGAGCCACAGAGCTTCTGAGGCAGCACCCTTTTCGGGCTCCAGACATCCGGCCACCCTCCCAGCCAGAGGACAGGTGTCCACCCGGCCCAGGAGGCTTTTGCCTCAGGATCGGCAAGAGCCATCTTGGTTCCGAGACTCCGCCAAAAGTAGTCTGCACAGGTGAGAGTGTGCACTACAGAAGCTAACAGCTTCTGGGACAGGCCAAAGCAACACAGCTTCAGGGAAAGGTACTGTTTTGGGCCTTCATCTTCGGCCAGGAGGAGGTCCAAAAGCCAGATATCTGTGCAGCTTCCCTGTAAGAGGAGAGCTTGCCTGCAGAGAGTGCTCTGACCACTGAAATTCAGAGGAGAGAGCTAGTCTCCCAGGTCTGTTGATAGAGGGTAACAGAATCACCAGAGGAACAATCTCTAAACAGAGACAACTATAACAACTAACTCCAGAGATTACGAGATGGTGAAAGGTAAATGTAAGAATCTTACTAGCAAAAACCAAGACCACTCACCATCATCAGAACCCAGCACTCCCACTTTGCCCAGTCCAGGGCACCTCAACACACCCGAAAAGCTAGACCTGGATTTAAAAGCATATCTCATGATGATGGTAGAGGACATCAAGAAGGACTTTAATAATTCACTTAAAGAAATACAGGAGAAAACTGCTAAACAGGTAGAAGACATTGAAGAGGAAGCACAAAAAATGCCTTAAAAAATTGCAGGAAAACACAACAAAACAGGTGATGGAATTGAATAAAACCATCCAAGACCTAAAAAGGGAGTAGACACAATAAAGAAAACCCAAAGTGAGGCAACGCTGGAGATAGAAACCATAGGAAAGAAATCTGGAACCATAGATGCGAGCATCAGCAACAGAATACAAGAGATGGAAGAGAGAATCTCAGGTGCAGAAGATTCCATAGAGAACATCGGCACAACAATCAAAGAAAATGGAAAATGCAAAAAGATCCTAACTCAAAACATCCAGGAAATCCAGGACACAATGAGAAGACCAAACCTACGAATAATAGGAGTGGATGAGAATGAAGATTTTCAACTCAAAGGACTGGCAAATATCTTCAACAAAATTATAAAATAAAACTTCCCAAACCTAAAGGAAGAGATGCCCATGAGCATACAAGAAGCCTACAGAACTTCAAATGGACTGGACCAGAAAAGAAATTCATCCCAATACATAATAATCAGAACAGCAAATGCACTAAATAAAGATAGAATACTAAAAGCAATAAGGGAAAAAGGTAAAGTAACATATAAAGACAAGCCTATCAGAATTACACCAGATTTTTCACCAGAGACTATGAAAGCCAGAAGATCCTGGACAGATGTGACACAGACACTAAAAGAACACAAATGCCTGCCCAGGCTACTATACCCAGCCAAACTCTCAATTACCATAGATGGAGAAACCAAAGTATTCCAACGACAAAACCATATTCACACATTATCTTTCCACGAATCCAGCCCTTCAAAGGATAATAACAGGAAAAAAAAAATACAAGGACAGAAACCATGTCCTAGAAAAAGCAAAAAGGTAATCCCTCAACAAACCTAAAAGAAGACAGCCACAAGAACAGAATGCCAACTTTAACAACAAAAATAATAGGAAGCAACAATTACTTTTCCTTAGTATCTATTAATATCAATGGACTCAACTCCCCAATAAAAAGACAGAGACTAATAGACTGGCTAGACAAACAGGAATCAACATTTTGCTGCTTACAGGAAACCTATCGCAGGGAAAAAGATAGACAATACCTCAGAATGAAAAGCTGAAAAACAATTTTCCAAGCAAATGTTCTGAAGAAACAAGCTGGAGTAGCCATTCTAATATCTAATAAAATCGACTTCCAACCCAAAGTCATCAAAAAAGACAAGGAAGGGCACTTCATACTCATCAAAGGTAAAATCTTACAAGAGGAACTCTCAATTCTGAATACCTATACTCCAAATAAAAGAGCAGCCACATTCATTAAGGAAACTTTAGTAAAGTTTAAAGCACACATTGCACCTCACACAATAATAGTGGGAGACTTCAACACACCACTTTCACCAATGGACAGATCATGGAAACAGAAACTAAACAGGGACACAGTAAAACTAACAGAAGTTATGAAACAAATGGACTTAACAGATATCTACAGAACATTTTATCCTAAAACAAAAGGATATACCTTCTTCTCAGCACCTCACGGGACCTTCTCCAAAATTGACCATATAATTGGTCACAAAACAGGCCTCAACAAATACAAAAATATTGAAATTGTCCCATGCATCCTATCAGACCACCATGGACTAAGGCTGATCTTCAACAACAACATAAATTATAGAAAGCCAACATTCACGTGGAAAATGAACAATACTCTTCTCAATGATATCTTGGTCAAGGAAGGAATAAAGAAAGAAATTAAGGACTTTTTGGAGTTTAATGAAAATGAAGCCACAACATACCCAAACTTATGGGACACAATGAAAGCATTTCTAAGAAGAAAACTCATAGCTCTGAGTGCCTCCAAAAAGAAACTAGAGAGAGCACACATTAGCAGCTTGGCAACACACCTAAAAGCTCTAGAACAAAAGGAAGCAAATTCAACCAAGAGGAGTAGATGGCAGGAAATAATCAAACTCAGGGGCAAAATCAACCAAGTGGAAACAAGAAGAATTATTCAAGGAATCAACCAATAGAGGAGCTAGTTCTTTGAGAAAATAAACAAGATAGATAAACCCTTAGCCAGACTCACTAGGGGGGGACAGGGAAAGCATCCTAATTAACAAAATCAGAAATGAAAAGTGAGACATAACATCAGATCCTGAACAAATCCAAAACACCATCAGATCCTTCTACAAAAGGCTATACTCAACAAAACTGGAGAACCTGGATGAAATGGACAAGTTTCTAGAGAGATACTAGGAACCAAAGTTAAATAAAGATCAGGTTAATGATCTAAACAGTCCTATATCCCCTAAAGAAATAGAATCAGTCATTAGTAGTCTCCCAACCAAAAAAAAAAAAAAAAAAAAAGCCCAGGACTATATGGGTTTAGTGCAGAGTTCTATCAGACCTTCAAAGAAGATCTAATCCCAGTTCTTCACAAACTATTCCACAAAATAGAAACAGAAGGTGCTCTACCCAACTCATTCTATGAAGGCACAATTACTCTGATACCTAAACCACAAAAAGACCCAACACATGTAGAGAATTTCAGACCAATTTCCCTTATGAATATTGATGCAAAAATCCTCAATAAAGTTCTTGCTAATCGAATCCAAGAACACATCAAAACAATCATCCATCCTGGCCAAGTAGGTTTCATCCCAGGGATGCAGGGATAGTTTAATATATGAAAATCCATCAATGTAATCCAGTATATAAACAAACTCAAAGAAAAAAAACCACATGATAATCTCGTTAGATGCTGAGAAAGCATTTGACAAAATCCAACACCGATTCATGATAAAAGTCTTGGAAAGATCAGGAATTCAAGGCCCATACCTAAACATAATAAAAGCAATCTGCAGCAAACCAGTAGCCAACATCAAAGTAAATGGTGAGAAGCTGGAAGCAATCCCACTAAAATCAGGGAATAGACAAGGCTGTCCACTCTCTCCCCACCTATTCAACATTGTACTTGAAGTCTTAGCCAGAGCAATTCGACAACAAAAGGAGATCAAGGGGATACAAATTGGAAAGGAAGAAGTCAAAATATCACTTTTGCAGATGATATGATAGTATATATAAGTGACCCTAAAAAATCCACCAGAGAACTCTTAAGCCTGATAACAGCTTCAATGAAGTAGCTGGATATAAAATTAACTCAAAAAAGTCAATGGAATTTCTGTACACAAAGGCTAAACAGACTGAGAAAGAAATTAGGGAAACAACACCCTTCTCAATAGTCACAAATAATATCAAATACCTTGGCGTGATTCTAACTAAGGAAGTGAAATGTTGGGAGCCGCGCCCACATTCGCCGTTACAAGATGGCGCTGACAGCTGTGTTCTAAGTGGTAAACAAATAATCTGCGCATGTGCCGAGGGTGGTTCTCCACTCCATGTGCTCTGCCTTCCCCGTGACGTCAACTCGGCCGATGGGCTGCAGCCAATCAGGGAGTGACACATCCTAGGCGAAGGATAATTCTCCTTAATAGGGACGGGGTTTCGTTTTCTCGCTCTCTTGCTTCTTACACTCTTGCTCCTGAAGATGTAAGCAATAAAGTTTTGCCGCAGAAGATTCTGGTCTGTGGTGTTCTTCCTGGCCGGGCGTGAGAACGCGTCTAATAACAATTGGTGCCGAATTCCGGGACGAGAAAAAACTCGGGACTGGCGCAAGGAAGATCCCTCATTCCAGAACCAGAACTGCGGGTCGCGGTAATAAAGGTTCCCGTAAAGCAGACTGTTAAGAAGGATTCAACTGTATGAATTCAGAACTTTTCAGCTGGGGAACGAGAGTACCAGTGAGTACAGCTTTACGAGGTAAGTCTGGTCTTGAACTTTCTAAGGAAATTCAAGACAGTCTATCAGAAGTAAAGTGGAATATGTTTGGCCTTGAATTTTTTCTAGTGTTAGAAGCCCTTTTGTTCCTTTTCACATGTTATCAAGTGGTTAAGGCAGGGAAAATTCTAGAGGAAATTCAGGACAAGCTATCAGAAGTAAAGTGGGGAGAGAGAGTAGGAACAAAGAGGAAATATGGTACACAAAATAAGTATACAGGCCTTTCCAAGGGTCTTGAACCCGAGGAAAAGTTAAGGTTAGGTAGGAATACCTGGAGAGAGATTAGAAGAAAAAGAGGAAAAAGGGAAAAGAAGAAAGATCAATTAGCGGAGGTCTCTAGGAAAAGGAGCCTGTGCTCATCGCTGGATGGGCTCGGGGAGCCAGCTCTTGGTAGCTCTGAATCAGATGATGAATTCTCCTCTGAAGAAACAGACTGGGAGGAAGAAGCAGCTCATTATGAGAAAAAAGGGTACCAGCCAGGTAAAGTGCTAGCTAATCAGTTAAGGAAGCCAAAAGCGGCTGGCGAAGGCCAGTTTGCTGATTGGCCTCAGGGCAGTCGGCTTCAAGGTCCGCCCTATGCGGAGTCCCCGCCCTGCGTAGTGCGTCAGCCCTGCGCAGAGAGGCAATGCGCAGAGAGGCAGTGCGCAGACTCATTCATTCCCAGAGAGGAACAAAGGAAAATACAACAGGCATTTCCGGTCTTTGAAGGAGCCGAGGGTGAGCGTGTCCACGCTCCGGTAGAATACTTACAAATTAAAGAACTTGCCGAGTCGGTCCGTAAATACGGAACCAATGCTAATTTTACCTTGGTGCAGTTAGACAGGCTCGCCGGCATGGCACTAACTCCTGCTGACTGGCAAACGGTTGTAAAAGCCGCTCTCCCTAGTATGGGCAAATATATGGAATGGAGAGCTCTTTGGCATGAAACTGCACAAGCGCAGGCCCGAGCAAACGCAGCTGCTTTGACTCCAGAGCAGAGAGATTGGACTTTTGACTTGTTAACGGGTCAGGGAGCTTATTCTGCTGATCAAACAAACTACCATTGGGGAGCTTATGCCCAGATTTCTTCCACGGCTATTAGGGCCTGGAAGGCGCTCTCCCGAGCAGGTGAAACCACTGGTCAATTAACAAAAGTTGTCCAGGGACCTCAGGAATCCTTCTCAGATTTTGTGGCCAGAATGACAGAGGCAGCAGAGCGTATTTTTGGAGATTCAGAGCAAGCCGCGCCTCTGGTAGAACAGCTAATCTATGAGCAAGCCACAAAGGAGTGCCGAGCGGCCATAGCCCCAAGAAAGAACAAAGGCTTACAAGACTGGCTCAGGGTCTGTCGAGAGCTTGGGGGACCTCTCACCAATGCAGGCTTAGCGGCCGCCATCCTCCAATCTCAGAACCGCTCCATGAGCAGAAATAATCAGAGGACATGTTTTAATTGCGGAAAGCCTGGGCATTTTAAGAAAGATTGCAGAGCTCCAGATAAACAGGGAGGGACTCTCACTCTTTGCTCTAAGTGTGGCAAGGGTTATCATAGAGCTGACCAGTGTCGCTCTGTGAGGGATATAAAGGGCAGAGTCCTTCCCCCACCTGATAGTCAATCAGCTTATGTGCCAAAAAACGGGTCATCGGGCCCTCGGTCCCAGGGCCCTCAAAGATATGGGAACCGGTTTGTCAGGACCCAGGAAGCAGTCAGAGAGGCGACCCAGGAAGACCCACAAGGGTGGACCTGCGTGCCGCCTCCGACTTCCTATTAATGCCTCAAATGAGTATTCAGCCGGTGCCAGTGGAGCCTATACCATCCTTGCCCCCGGGAACCATGGGCCTTATTCTCGGCCGGGGTTCACTCACCTTGCAGGGCTTAGTAGTCCACCCTGGAGTTATGGATTGTCAACATTCCCCTGAAATACAGGTCCTGTGCTCAAGCCCTAAAGGCGTTTTTTCTATTAGTAAAGGAGATAGGATAGCTCAGCTGCTGCTCCTCCCTGATAATACCAGGGAAAAATCTGCAGGACCTGAGATAAAGAAAATGGGCTCCTCAGGAAATGATTCTGCCTATTTGGTTGTATCTTTGAATAATAGACCTAAGCTCTGCCTTAAGATCAACGGAAAAGAGTTTGAAGGCATCCTTGATACCGGAGCAGATAAAAGTATAATTTCTACACATTGGTGGCCCAAAGCATGGCCCACCACAGAGTCATCTCATTCATTACAGGGCCTAGGTTATCAATCATGTCCCACTATAAGCTCCGTTGCCTTGACGTGGGAATCCTCTGAAGGACAGCAAGGGAAATTCATACCTTATGTGCTCCCACTCCCGGTTAACCTCTGGGGAAGGGATATTATGCAGCATTTGGGCCTTATTTTGTCCAATGAAAACGCCCCATCGGGAGGGTATTCAACTAAAGCAAAAAATATCATGGCAAAGATGGGTTATAAAGAAGGAAAAGGGTTAGGACATCAAGAACAGGGAAGGATAGAGCCCATCTCACCTAATGGAAACCAAGACAGACAGGGTCTGGGTTTTCCTTAGCGGCCATTGGGGCAGCACGACCCATACCATGGAAAACAGGGGACCCAGTGTGGGTTCCTCAATGGCACCTATCCTCTGAAAAACTAGAAGCTGTGATTCAACTGGTAGAGGAACAATTAAAACTAGGCCATATTGAACCCTCTACCTCACCTTGGAATACTCCAATTTTTGTAATTAAGAAAAAGTCAGGAAAGTGGAGACTGCTCCATGACCTCAGAGCCATTAATGAGCAAATGAACTTATTTGGCCCAGTACAGAGGGGTCTCCCTGTACTTTCCGCCTTACCACGTGGCTGGAATTTAATTATTATAGATATTAAAGATTGTTTCTTTTCTATACCTTTGTGTCCAAGAGATAGGCCCAGATTTGCCTTTACCATCCCCTCTATTAATCACATGGAACCTGATAAGAGGTATCAATGGAAGGTCTTACCACAGGGAATGTCCAATAGTCCTACTATGTGTCAACTTTATGTGCAAGAAGCTCTTTTGCCAGTGAGGGAACAATTCCCCTCTTTAATTTTGCTCCTTTACATGGATGACATCCTCCTGTGCCATAAAGACCTTACCATGCTACAAAAGGCATATCCTTTTCTACTTAAAACTTTAAGTCAGTGGGGTTTACAGATAGCCACAGAAAAGGTCCAAATTTCTGATACAGGACAATTCTTGGGCTCTGTGGTGTCCCCAGATAAGATTGTGCCCCAAAAGGTAGAGATAAGAAGAGATCACCTCCATACCTTAAATGATTTTCAAAAGCTGTTGGGAGATATTAATTGGCTCAGACCTTTTTTAAAGATTCCTTCCGCTGAGTTAAGGCCTTTGTTTGGTATTTTAGAAGGAGATCCTCATATCTCCTCCCCTAGGACTCTTACTCTAGCTGCTAACCAGGCCTTACAAAAAGTGGAAAAAGCCTTACAGAATGCACAATTACAACGTATTGAGGATTCGCAGCCTTTCAGTTTGTGTGTCTTTAAGACAGCACAATTGCCAACTGCAGTTTTGTGGCAGAATGGGCCATTGTTGTGGATCCATCCAAACGTATCCCCAGCTAAAATAATAGATTGGTATCCTGATGCAATTGCACAGCTTGCCCTTAAAGGTCTAAAAGCAGCAATCACCCACTTTGGGCGAAGTCCATATCTTTTAATTGTACCTTATACCGCTGCACAGGTTCAAACCTTGGCAGCCACATCTAATGATTGGGCAGTTTTAGTTACCTCCTTTTCAGGAAAAATAGATAACCATTATCCAAAGCATCCAATCTTACAGTTTGCCCAAAATCAATCTGTTGTGTTTCCACAAATAACAGTAAGAAACCCACTTAAAAATGGGATTGTGGTATATACTGATGGATCAAAAACTGGCATAGGTGCCTATGTGGCTAATGGTAAAGTGGTATCCAAACAATATAATGAAAATTCACCTCAAGTGGTAGAATGTTTAGTGGTCTTAGAAGTTTTAAAAACCTTTTTAGAACCCCTTAATATTGTGTCAGATTCCTGTTATGTGGTTAATGCAGTAAATCTTTTAGAAGTGGCTGGAGTGATTAAGCCTTCCAGTAGAGTTGCCAATATTTTTCAGCAGATACAATTAGTTTTGTTATCTAGAAGATTTCCTGTTTATATTACTCATGTTAGAGCCCATTCAGGCCTACCTGGCCCCATGGCTCTGGGAAATGATTTGGCAGATAAGGCCACTAAAGTGGTGGCTGCTGCCCTATCATCCCCGGTAGAGGCTGCAAGAAATTTTCATAACAATTTTCATGTGACGGCTGAAACATTACGCAGTCGTTTCTCCCTGACAAGAAAAGAAGCCCGTGACATTGTTACTCAATGTCAAAGCTGCTGTGAGTTCTTGCCAGTTCCTCATGTGGGAATTAACCCACGCGGTATTCGACCTCTACAGGTCTGGCAAATGGATGTTACACATGTTTCTTCCTTTGGAAAACTTCAATATCTCCATGTGTCCATTGACACATGTTCTGGCATCATGTTTGCCTCTCCGTTAACCGGAGAAAAAGCCTCACATGTGATTCAACATTGTCTTGAGGCATGGAGTGCTTGGGGGAAACCCAGACTCCTTAAGACTGATAATGGACCAGCTTATACGTCTCAAAAATTCCAACAGTTCTGCCGTCAGATGGACGTGACCCACCTGACTGGACTTCCATACAACCCTCAAGGACAGGGTATTGTTGAGCGTGCGCATCGCACCCTCAAAACCTATCTTATAAAACAGAAGAGGGGAATTGAAGAGATTTTACCCCGAGCACCAAGAGTGTCTGTGTCTTTGGCACTCTTTACACTCAATTTTTTAAATATTGATGCTCATGGCCATACTGCGGCTGAACGTCATTGTTCAGAGCCAGATAGGCCCAATGAGATGGTTAAATGGAAAAATGTCCTTGATAATAAATGGTATGGCCCGGATCCTATTTTGATAAGATCCAGGGGAGCTATCTGTGTTTTCCCACAGAATGAAGACAACCCATTTTGGATACCAGAAAGACTCACCCGAAAAATCCAGACTGACCAAGGGAATACTAATGTCCCTCGTCTTGGTGATGTCCAGGGCGTCAATAATAAAGAGAGAGCAGCGTTGGGGGATAATGTCGACATTTCCACTCCCAATGACGGTGATGTATAATGCTCAAGTATTCTCCTGCTTTTTTACCACTAACTAGGAACTGGGTTTAGCCTTAATTCAGACAGCCTTGGCTCTGTCTGGACAGGTCCAGACGACTGACACCATTAACACTTTGTCAGCCTCAGTGACTACAGTCATAGATAAACAGGCCTCAGCTAATGTCAAGATACAGAGAGGTCTCATGCTGGTTAATCAACTCATAGATCTTGTCCAGATACAACTAGATGTATTATGACAAATAACTCAGCTGGGATGTAAACAAAAGTTTCCGGGATTGTGTGTTACTTCCATTCAGTATGTTAAATTTACTAGGGCAGCTAATTTGTCAAAAAGTCTTTTTCAGTATATGTTACAGAATTGGATGGCTGAATTTGAACAGATCCTTCGGGAATTGAGACTTCAGGTCAACTCCACGCGCTTGGACCTGTCCCTGACCAAAGGATTACCCAATTGGATCTCCTCAGCATTTTCTTTCTTTAAAGAATGGGTGGGATTGATATTATTTGGAGATACACTTTGCTGTGGGTTAGTGTTGCTTCTTTGATTGGTCTGTAAGCTTAAGGCCTAAACTAGGAGAGACAAGGTGGTTATTGCCCAGGCGCTTGCAGGACTAGAACATGGAGCTTCCCCTGATATATCTATGCTTAGGCAATAGGTCGCTGGCCACTCAGCTCTTATATCCCATGAGGCTAGTCTCATTGCACGGGATAGAGTGAGTGTGCTTCAGCAGCCCGAGAGAGTTGCACGGCTAAGCACTGCAGTAGAAAGGCTCTGCGGCATATATGAGCCTATTCTAGGGAGACATGTCATCTTTCAAGAAGGTTGAGTGTCCAAGTGTCCTTCTCTCCAGGCAAAACGACACGGGAGCAGGTCAGGGTTGCTCTGGGTAAAAGCCTGTGAGCCTAAGAGCTAATCCTGTACATGGCTCCTTTACCTACACACTGGGGATTTGACCTCTATCTCCACTCTCATTAATATGGGTGGCCTATTTGCTCTTATTAAAAGGAAAGGGGGAGATGTTGGGAGCCGCGCCCACATTCGCCGTTACAAGATGGCGCTGACAGCTGTGTTCTAAGTGGTAAACAAATAATCTGCGCATGTGCCGAGGGTGGTTCTCCACTCCATGTGCTCTGCCTTCCCCGTGACGTCAACTCGGCCGATGGGCTGCAGCCAATCAGGGAGTGACACATCCTAGGCGAAGGATAATTCTCCTTAATAGGGACGGGGTTTCGTTTTCTCGCTCTCTTGCTTCTTACACTCTTGCTCCTGAAGATGTAAGCAATAAAGTTTTGCCGCAGAAGATTCTGGTTTGCTGCGTCTTTCCTGGCCGGTCGCGTGAGAACGCGTCTAATAACAGTGAAAGATCAGTATGATAAGAACTTCATGTCTCTGAAGAAAGAAATTAAAGAAGATCTCAGAAGATGAAAAGATCTCCCATGCTCATGGATTGGAAGGATCAATAGAGTAAAAATGGCTGTCTTGCCAAAAGCAATCTACAGATTCAATGCAATCCCCATTAAAATTCCAACTCAATTCTTCAACGAATTAGAAAGGGCAATCGGCAGATTCATCTGGAATAACAAAAAACCTAGGATAGCAAAAACTCTTCTCAAGGATAAAAGAACCACTGATGGAATCACCATGCCCAACCTAAAGCTGTACTACAGAGCAATTGTGATAAAAACTGCATGGTACTGGTATAGTGACAGACAAGTAGACCAATGGAACAGAATTAAAGACCCAGAGATGAACCCACACACCTATGGTCACTTGATCTTTGACAATGGAGCTAAAACCATCCAGTGGAAAAAAGATAGCATTTTCAACAAGTGGTGCTGGCACAACTGGCGGTTATCATGTAGAAGAATGCGAATTGATCCATTCCTATCTCCTTGTACTAAGGTCAAATCTAAGTGGATTAAGAAACTCCACATAAAACCAGAGACACTGAAACTTATAGAGGAGAAAGTAGGGGAAAGCCTCGAAGATATGGGTACAGGGGAAAAATTCCTGAATAGATCAGCAATGGCTTGTGCTGTAAGATTGAGAATCGATAAATGGGACCTCATAAAGTTGCAAAGCTTCTGCAAGGCAAAAGACACCATCAATAAGACAAAAAGACCACCAACAGATTGGGAAAGGATCTTTACCTATCCTAAATCAGAAAGCGGACTAATATCCAATATATATAAAGAACTCAAGAAGGTGGACTCCAGAAAATCAAATAACCCCATTAAAAAATGGGGCTCAGATTTGAACAAAGAATTCTCACCTGAGGAATACCGAATGGCAGAGAAGTACCTAAAAAAATGTTCAACATCCTTACTCATCAGGGAAATGCTGGTGAGGATTGGAGAAAGATTCCCCATTGTTGGTGGGATTGCAAGCTTGTACAACCACTCTGGAAATCAGTCTGGCAGTTCCTCAGAAAATTGGACATAGTACTACCGGAGGATCCCGCAAAATCTCTCCTGGGCATATATCCAGAAGATGTCCCAACCGGTAAGAAAAACCCATGCTCCACTATGTTCATAACAGCCTTATTTATAATAGCCAGAACCTGGAAAAAAACCAGATGCCCCTCAACAGAGGAATTGATACAGAAAATGTGGTACATTTACACAATGGAGTACTACTCAGCTATTAAAAAGAATGAATTTATGAAATTCCTAGGCAAATGGATGGACCTGGAGGGCATCATCCTGAGTGAGGTAACCCAAACACAAAGGAACTCACACAATATGTACTAACTGATAAGTGGATATTAGCCCAGAAACTTAGGATACCCAAGATATAAGATACAATTTGCTAAATGCATGAAACTCAAGAAGAATGAAGACTGAAGTGTGGACACTTTGCCCCTTCTTAGAATTGGGAACAAAACACCCATGGAAGGAGTTATAGAGACAAAGTTTGGAGCTGTGATGAAAGGATGGACCATCTAGAGACTGCCATATCCAGGGATCCATCCCATAATCAGCTTCCAAACGCTGACACCATTGCATACACTAGCAAGATTTTGCTGAAAGGACCCTGATATAGCAGTCTCTTGTGAGACTATGCCGGGGCCTAGCAAACACATAAGTGGATGCTCACAGTCAGCTATTTGATGGACCACAGGGCCCCCAATGGAAGAGCTAGAGAAAGTATCCAAGGAGTTAAAGGGAACTGCAACCCTATAAGTGGAACAACAATATGAACTAACCAGTACCCCAGAGCTCTTGTCTCTAGCTGCATATGTATCAAAAGATGGCCTAGTCGGCCATCAGTGGAAAGAGAGGCCCATTGGACTTGCAAACTTTGTATGCCCCAGTACAGGGGAACGCCAGGGCCAAAAAGTGGGAGTGGGTGGGTAGGGGTGTGGGGGGGAGGGTATGGGGGACTTTTGGGTAGCATTGGAAATGTAAATGAGAAAAATACCTAATAAAAATATTTTAAAGAAAAAAGAAAAATATAAGGACCGAGTTTATAAAAAATTAAATAAATAAATAAATAAATAAATAAATAAAACTTGAATCTTAAAAAAAAAAATGAAATGAAATGAAGGACTGAGAGGGTACATAGAGTTTTATTCCAGAGTTTTAGAGAGTTACCAAGACCATGTGGTGATTAGAATTACTGCAAAGAAAATCTTAATAGGCCATAATGTGAAGCTGTGGAGGTGGAGTCTAAACTTCAAGAAAAATCCTGGGATATTTGAGGGGCCGAAACCTGGGTCATCTGTGTAAGAAAATTACACCCCCAACAGAGAGGCTATTTTACCATGAAAAGAAACACTGAAGGGGCAGGGGCAACTGTCTGAACTCTGATGGACTATTCCATCAGCCAGGGGATTGGGGATTTTGCTGAAAGATTATATTTCCTAGTAACATCAGAAGCCACACCCCAGAAAGTCTCACTAACATGAGTTCTCAAACATGAACTGAACAAGGACGACAACAAGGACATGCGAAACTGCCGGTTAAGCATAAACCCTACACAAAGAACTATAAGCGACTGAAGAAAGTTGATCTTTTCCAGGAAAGAGCACACAATCGGTTGTCCTGTGCCAAATTGTATCCCTGATAACATATATGCAAATAACATACAAATAACAGTACAGACTGAACAGTTTATATATAGCAATATATACATTCATTAATCTACACATGCAATGACAATTACTCAAGAAAGAGGTTGTGAAAGCAAAGGACAGTGGGGAAGGTATATGGGAAGTTAAGAGGCAGAAAAGTGAAAGAAGAATTGCAATTAAGTTATAATATCAAAAATATACATAAAAAGAACAGTAGCTAACATATATATATATATGGAAAAATAAAGTCAGAAGTTTAGGACATTATGCATAAGAGTGTTAAAAGACAAATGACAAATGTAAAGCTATAAACTTTAAGAGGAAAAAATATGAACATATTAAAGCTATAAAGAATTTACAGCCAGGCAGTGGTGGTGCATGCCTTTGATTCCAGCACTTGGGAGGCAGAGGCAGGTGGATTTCTGAGTTCAAAGCCAGCCTGGTCTGCAGAGTGAGTTTTAGGACAGCTAGGGCTACACAGAGAAACCCTGTCTCGGAAAAAAAAAAAAAAAAAGCATTTACAGCAAAAACAAAAAAGGCTGGTGATTGTTGTGAAATCATCTCCTCATTTTTCCATTTTCAGCTTTATATTTCCTATATTCTTCTATTCCCCTCTCAAGACTCCCATAGTCCCTTTATACTTTCAGGGTTTCTGCAGTTACTCCATGTTGTAGCCTCAAATATAAAGATTTAGATCTAGGAACCATCTCTAAATCTAAAGAAAATAACTGGTGTTTGTTCACTCAATATTTTACTTTCTGGGTCCATCCACTGACCTGTAAATTTCATCTTTCTTTACAGCTGGTTAATATTTCACTGTATACATGTATCACATTTTCATTATCCATTGGTAGGTTGAAGAACATTTAGGTAATTCCATTTCCTAGCTATTGTTAATAGATCAATAATGAAAACGACTGAGCAGGTATTTGTGGAATAAGATGCAGAGTCCTTTGGGCAGATACCAGTGAGTGGTACAGCTGGCTCCTATGGTAAATTTTAGCTTCTAGGATTCTCTACATTGACTTCCAGAGTGCCTGCACCTATTTGTAATCCCACCAACAATGAGTGAGGGCTCCTCTTCCCCGAAAACCTTGCAAGCATTTGTTGTCAGTTGCTTTGCTGATCTTAGATAATCTGGGATAAAATAAAATCTCAATTTTATTTTCATTTGCATTTCCCCAATGGCTAAGGATTATGAATATGTTTTAAGGTATTTCTTAGTCATTCTTAATTCTTCTATTGAGAACGCTCTGTTTAGATTTCTAGCCCATTCCTTAACTGAGTCACTTGTGTCCTTGATTCTGCTTTTTGTGATTTGTTATTGAGTTCTGTCTATATTTAAGGACTTAATCCTCCATCAGCTGTATAGCTGGCACAGATTCTCTCTCATGCTTTGGGTTGCTTCTTTAATTGACAAATTGCTTCTTCATCTGTACAGAAGCTTTTTAGTTATAAGAGGTGCCACTTGTCAGCTGTCAGACTTAATATCTGAACAAATGAAGTCCTGTTCAAGAGTTCTTTCTTACACGTATAACTTTATGCTGCTATTTATGTTTTCTTATCGTAGTTTTAGCATTTCACATTTAAAATTGAGGGTTTGATCCAGCAAGAGCAAATTTTGTACAGAATGATAGATATGGATATAATTTCATTCTTCTGCATGTGGAGACCCCATTTTCCCCACACTATTTATTGAACATGCTGTATTTTCTACAGGGTGTGCCTTTTGCTTCTTTTCAAAATACCAGGTGGCTATAGTTATATGTTTGCTTCATCTACTTTATTCCATTTATCTACATTTATTTCGTGTCTGGTTTTGTACTAGTACCATATTGTTTTTTATGACTATATCTCTATAATAGATTTTGAACTCTGTTATATCATTCTCTACAGTATTATTCTTTTTACTCATGGTTGCTTTGGCTCCATGCATTTATGATATTTTATTCTATTTCTGTGAACAATGTTGTGGGTATTTTGATTGAGATTGCATTAAATCTGCAAAAGATTTTTGGTTTGTCATTTTCACACTATTAAATCTACCAATCCACGAGCATATAATAGCTTTCCATTTTCAAGTGTTTTTCTCAATCTCTCTCTCCAGAGGATTAAAGTTTTCAGTGTAGAGAACTTTCACCTCATTGGTTAGATTTATTTCAAGTTATTTTGTCTTTGGTGCTATTATAAATGTCTGTCCATGATCTCTTTATCTCTGTGTTTGTTGGTGATATTAAGAAAGTATGCTGATTTTTGTAAGTTGATTTTGTACCATACCAATTTGATGAAATTGATGACTATTTTCTAATGCTTTCCTGGGTGATTTGGAGGAATATATATATATATATATATATATATCGCCTGTAAATAAGGATTTGATATCACTATTTCATATTTTCAGTCCTTTATTTTATTCAGTTACTTTATTTGCTCTGCCAAGTTCTTTGAATACTATATTGAAAAGGACTATGGACAGTGAAGAACCCTATCTCAGAATTCCCATTTTGATGAGATTTCTTCAAAGTTTTGTTCACTTAGAATAACATTGGCTCTGTGTCACATATAAGCGTTACAGTCCTTTATGTCTCGAGAACAAACCAAATTAAAACCTAAAACATCAAGAAATAATAAATCAAAAAAGAAATTAATGAAATAATGATGACAAAAGAATTAATGAATATAAGAATACAAAGGATCAATGAATCTAAGAGCTTATTCTTTATGAATATAAAGATAGACAGATAGTAGGCCCAAATTAAGCAGAAGAAATAAAGAGATGACCCACATTAACAGAGTCAGAGTAAATATGGAGATATTACAACAGACACCAAGGAAATATAATTTTACCAAATGTTTAATGTTTTAAAGATTAATTTATATATTAAAAAGGGAACACTTTAAAAGCCTATACTCCATTAAGTTTGAAAACCTAAAGGGAATGGATACATTTCTTGATACATCTAAACTGTCAAAGTTAAACCAAGAAGAGACTGGCAACCTAAATAGACCGTAACAAAGGAGGATATTGAAACAGTACTAAAAGCCTTCCAACTAAAAAGAAAAGTCCAAGGCCAGATGGATTCATTGCAGAATTCTACCAGACTTTAGCAAACCAAGTGTAAGCACACATCAAGAAGATCATCCACCATGATAAAGTTGGCTTTATCTCAGAAGTGTATGGTTGGTTCAACATACATTAAGTCAATAAATATGATAAATTATAATAAATTAACTTAAATACAAAAATTACATTATCTTAACACATGCAGAAAAAGCTTTTAAT
The DNA here is from genome assembly GCF_000001635.26 of Mus musculus. Taxonomy (NCBI): domain Eukaryota; kingdom Metazoa; phylum Chordata; class Mammalia; order Rodentia; family Muridae; genus Mus; species Mus musculus. The sequence goes on from NC_000082.6 coordinate 15,515,884, forward strand.
AAGTCCAATATGGTCTTACGATAAAAGTTCTAGAGAACTAGTTAGATGGTTAAGTGGTTAAGGGCACTGAATGCTCTTCCAGAGGTCTTGAGTTCAATTTCTAGCATCCACATGGTGGCTCATGGATCTGATGCCCTTTCCTGGCATGTAGGTGTACATGCAGATAGAGCACTCCTACATTTTAAAAAAGTGCCTAATTAAATAAATACACCCCCCACCAATGTTCCAGTACTGCTTTATATCATTAAATCATTAATTAGGTTCTCTCTAATGTTTTAGTGTAAATTGATACGGCTCTGAGAGAGAGAGAGATTTCAAAGGCTTCTCCATGAGTCAGTATTCTCCTAGCTACCTTCTAATCAAAATGTAGAACTGTTAGCTCCTCCAGCACCATGTCTGCTGCCTGGGCACTGCCATGCTTCCTGCCATAATGATAATGGACTGAACCTCTAAACCTGGAAGCCAGCCCTAATTAAATGTTGTCCTTTATAAAAGTTGCCTTAGTCATGGTGTCTCTTCACAGTGACATCAAATGATAGTGAAAAGCCTCTAAATTAGTTTACAACTGCAGTCTAACCATGTCCTGCCATTTCATCCGATATTTGTTTTGTGCTACTGCCAGCACCTAGCCTCAGATACTCATCATGAGTTAATGTCATGGCACCCTGCTAACAGTCCTCCCACAATATTCATTTGGTCATTTGCAATCACTTGTGACTTTAGGTCTTGAATGGTCAGAAATTACTAATTCCCCTGGTACCAGTATCTGTAACAGGAAAAGTTCTCTCTTATTATACAAAGAGTTGGATCTAGCCAGACCACTCCTTATATCATTTTTCCCTTGTGTGGGCACAATAATTATGGTGTCCTGAATTTTTCCAGCAGAACCAAGGGAAACTGTCCATTTGCCCACTGACCTTTTGGAAAAATAATCACCACTTTTTTGTCTAGTGAGAAGTTACAACATAGTACTTATAAAAGACAGGCCATCAAACATCCTTTGTGTCATGTCCAAATCTTCAAAGTTCCTAGTTAATGCTGTAGGCTTGATAGATTCCAGCTAACTGCCAATGAGAGATCTGGGCCTTTGTGGCTGGAATGCTGTGGCTCATTTGAAATGTGAGCTAGGGTCTGGAAGTAAAAGGAAGCATCCATCCACAAAGTGCCAGATGGCTTCTAGACTTCCTTCCATATCTCAGTTAAGGAAAGAAAAAGAAAAAAAAAATAATAATAAGATCCCAGCAAAAGTGAAACAGGTCTTTATATGGATGTCTTAGAGAACTTTAATGCTTTTCCCTAAAGTAGCCACCCATAAACATGTAAAGAGAAGGCTTGGCACCATTTGCTCAGATATATCTATTTCTGTCTCATTTCTTCAAAGAAGATCATACCACATACCAACACTGACTCCTGGGAAAAGAGTGAAATCCTCAGTTGTTTGTATAGTCATTACAATCTTTGAGCTACATCTTTTTTCATTACTTAGAAGGGCAATAAGATTAAATGATCAGAAAAAAAAGGGCATAGATGTCAAAGCTGAAATATGATCATGATGTGTGTTTCTACCACTCTCTTGCCAGAACAGTGTTATCCAGTTAGGCTAAGGTGATATCAGTCTGATTAAGTAGTTCCAAAAAGATATCTGAAATTTGAATATCTGCCTTTGGAGAAAATATATCAATAAAGTATATCACTGATCTAAAATAACTAATCTTAGCAACTAGTAATACAAAATGTTTCTTCTAAGAAGCCAATGAAGTTTAAAAATAATTGATATAAGAAGCAAAAAGAAAGGAGAAATATGTGCTCCAAGAAAGTAACTGAAGCTTATACTATATTGTAATTTAATTCCGTGGGTAGTCCAAGAAGGTGTCATTACCATTTCCCCCTTTAAGACTTACTGTAGTATTACCAATCAGATAACCATGGAAGAATTGAAAGCAGACATTCAGAGGGATATTTGTTTTGTATATGACCATGGTGGCATTGTTCACAATAACTAAAAGACAGAATAGCCCAAATAGTCAACAGCAGTGAGACAGCTAAACACCATGTGAAAATGTAACACATGGACATCAAAGCAAGACAGGAATGTGACTGCAGCTAAGTCACCTGGGCCAGGACATGCAGTCCAGGACATGCAGGCAGTTCAAGAGAAACATTTAGCAAACAAAAAACTCAATGGGAATTACTATGATATTTAATAAGAAGCTCAAGCAAGTTAAAATGAAATTATTATAAGAGAATGCTAAAAAACTATTTCAGGTAAGTAAGATATAAACAAAATATAAAGTATAAAATGGTAATAAAATGTTTTGACATATTTGGACAGCAGATGAAAGACACAAATGACTTCTCAGAAAAACATATGTGTGTATATGGATGGAAATACACATGTATCACAATCTCACCGATAACCCTATACCTTGTGGCCCACACACAAAAAAACTCAGCACACTACTTCTCAGTTCCTGAAGAACCAGCAGGTGCCAACCTCCACTGGATATTCATGCACACAGATTCAACCCAGGCTTTGTCTCATATCCCAGCTAGCCTATTTTCAGATGGAAAGTAGAAGGGGTTTGTATTAGTCAGGTTCTCTAAAGGAAGGCAATTGATAATATTTAAAAGCGTGTGTGTGGGCTGGTGAGATGGCTCAGTGGGTTAGAGCACCCAACTGCTCTTCCGAAGGTCCAGAGTTCAAATCCCAGCAACCACATGGTGGCTCACAACCATCCATAACGAGATCTGACTTCCTCTTCTGGAGTGTCTGAAGACAGCTACAATGTACTTACATATAATAAATAAATAAATCTTTAAAAAAAAAAGTGTGTGTGTGTCTGTCTGTGTGTCTGTGTGTGTGTGCGTGTGTGTGTGTATGTGTGATATTCAAAGGAGATTTATTAGAGTAGGTTAGAGGCTATAGTTCAACTAATCTACCAATGGAAAGGCCAAGAATCTAGTAGTTGCCCAGAAGGCTCAGAAGTACAAATACGGTGTTAGAGTCCCAGAGGATTCTTAGAGAGCTGCTGATCTTCAATCTACACTGGAATCCTGAAGAAATAGTTTCTAGTACCAGTGAAGAAACCCCTCAGCAAAAGAATAGATGAACTTGCCAGGAAGAATGATGGCAAGCAGGCAAAAAGCAAGTTTCTTTTTTCCATATCCTTTATGTAGGCTGATACCAGAATGTGAGGTCAAGATTTAGGGTGGGTCTTCCCACCTCAAATGATCTAATCAAGAGAACCCCTCACAGGCATGCCTGTGTGCTTGGATTTTAGTCAATTCCAAAATATAGTCAGGTTGACAATTGTCAGAGTTTGAATGAGAATGGTTACCACAGAGTTATACATTTAAATACCTGATCCCTAGTTGATAGAACTGTTAGGAACAGATTTTGTGGTATTGCTTTGTTGAAGGAGGTGTGTCATTGGGGATGGAATTTGATATTTCAAAAGCCCGTGCCATATCCAGTCATTCCCTCCCCAACCACCACCCCTTCCCTCTCATCCTGAGTGCCTACTTGTTGCCAAGTTCCTCGCCATAATGATCATGGACTCACCCTCAGGATTAGGTTTTAAGCAATGAATCCACTCAAGCATTCCAATTTCTCTAAAGCTTAAAATCCTTTCATCAACACTAAACAGAGGTACATCAGGCATTTGCGCAACAATCAATCAAATAAACTCAATGGGTCTACATTGATAAACTCAGCCTGATCCGACTTTGTGTTCCATTCACCATTATTTTATACCTTTATAATCTGTGGTCATATATATCCCCCAGGTTTCTGCTTAAATTAATTAGCAAACTCATTAAATTCTTTAGTGGTGTGGCACGCCTCCTCATAGGTCATATTTCACCTCTAGGTGATTCCTTAGCCCTGAGTCTAGTTATAGGTCTAGAAACAGAGATAGGTGGTTTCTTAGGGACAAGAGCAGCAGTCTGACATCTGCTGCTCTTCAGAAGAGAATGAATTAATTCTCTTAGGCAAAGGCAGAGAGGGAACACTGCATAGACTGGGAATAGAGGTACAAAGGTATCATACTACTGAGCATGGGCAGACTATTTCTTTGAACAATGTGACTCATTGGATTCAGAGGATTCAATGCCTTAAACCTGCTTAGGATCCTCCCACACATCATTATCCCAAGTTACAGGAATCCATTCTTTTTCAATAAGTGTATTTGGTTTAACTCCTCACATTCTATGAGGTTGGCAATTAAATTTGAATTATACCTCAGCAAACTAAATAGTGAGGTCTTGGGTTGGGTTCCTGTGATTTGAGCTCTATGGATTCAGGAGAAAAGATTCTCTGCACTGCACACTTAGAAACCTTTAGATTATTTATATGCATTGATAACTAATAAATTTTATTACTGTTTATTTTTTTCTTTTGTAACTCTGTCCAAATATGCTATAAGGAACCAGCCAACATCATTATTTTCCCTACTTTTTCACAAACACTTAAAACTTTCATACAAAGAATTCCTTACACACCATAAGAGGAAAATCAGGATAGGATCATCAGGTGCATGTATATAAATAAGTTCCTTAAATAGTTCATATCATGGATTTTCAATGCTGTCTATAGAATTGAAGGAGTCTTTAGTGACAGTCAGTTCCATCTCATGGAAGAACAAGTTACAGATACCGCTGATCCCACTAGAAAAACTTGTCCTTGCTATTCTGTTTCTATTAAACCTCTCTGTGGATCCGGGAAATGAAGGGCCTCATAGTCACTTCAGTGTTGTGGCTTTTTGAATTGCATCTATGAAAGAAAGGGGCATTTCACATGCTGAGCACCAATGGGTGTAAGCTGGCTATAGTTCCTGTCTTTCAAACAAGTCTTGGGAGTGGGCAGTCCTAACATTGACAGAAGCTTGACTAAGGCTTATGTGACAGCTGTTGGCTTTCTGTTTTTGAATTTCATATCTGTGTCCATCACCTGGGTGTGCATTTGAAATCATTCTAGAAGGTGCAATATAAGTTGATCAGCTGCAGAATTTGAGTAATTCTGCCTTACTGGAACTGTAAAGCTTAGAGTTTCAGCTGCAAAAGTGTCTGCTGGGCCTTAAAGAGCAGCATCATGCTGTGTGCTATCTCCACTCCTCAGTACCTGTGGGGAAGTACATCTTTCTCCCAAGCAACATCTGAGTCTTCCATCTACTGTAATCAACAGAACTGGAGTGCCTTCTACTGACTCACGGAGCAAACCACAGTTTAGTAATAAGAAGAAAGGAAGTGCTTTGCTCCCTTCAGAATGAGCTCTGTACAAGATGCCCATGAATCTGGAACGTTGAGGTTCTAAAGAAGTATCATAGGCTGGGGGACCTAAATCTGAACAGAAAAAAAGCTCATGAGTGCCAGCTGCTGTGAAAACATGAAAATCTGAGTTGGAGCTGCTCACACTGGAACATAAGGAGTCTGATAGGGAAAATTCAATGAGAAATTCAAGTGGCTGAGGTGTCTTCAAGTAAAGGATCTAATTATAAGCAAGGTTGCCCGGGGAACACAGTCTCCTTCTGCTACCTTCAGATCAAGATGTAGAACTCTCAGCTCCTTCAGCACTGTCTGCCCAGGTGCTGCTATGCTTCCTGCCACAATGATCAGACACCAAACCTCTGAAATTGTAAGCCAGCCCCAATTAGATGTTTTCCTTTATAAGAGTTGCCTTGGTCGGAGCTGAAGGAGTTTGCAACCCTATAGGAGGAACAACAATATAAACTAAGCAGTACCCCCCACCCCCCCAGAGCTCCCTGGGACTAAACCACCAATCAAAGAAAACACATTGTTGGAGGGGGGGGACACACTCATGTCTCTAGCTGCATATATAGCAGAGGATGGCCTAGTCAGTCATCAATGGAAAGAGAGGCCCTTGTGAAGGTTCTATGCCCCAGTATAGGGGAATGCCAGGGCCAAGAAGTGGGAGTGGGTAGGTTGGGGAGCAGGGCGAGGGGGGAGGGGCTGGGGATTTTCAGAGAGGAAAATAGGAAAGGAGATAACATTTGAAATGTAAATAAAAAAAAAAAGAGACCAGTCCGAGCAGGAGAGCATGCTGGTGGCAGAAGCGACATAGCTTCTGGGACAGGGTCCCTTTTGGGGCTTCATCTTCAGCCAGGAGGCATAGCTGAGCTCCAGACCTCTGCTCACTTGCCTGCAGAGAGTACTCTGACCACTGAGACTCATTTGAGATTTGGACTCCCAGGAGTGCTGACAGAGGCTAACAGAATCACAGGAGGAACAAGCTCCAGCCAGAGACAGATATATCAACTAACGCCAGAGATTACCAGATGGCAAAAGGCAAACGTAGCAATCTTGCTAACAGAAAACAAGACCACTCAGCATGATCAGTACCCAGCACTCCCACCACAGTGAGTCCTGGATACCCCAACACACCTGAAAAGAAAGATTTAAATCATATCTCATGATGCTGGTAGAGGATTTTAAGGAGGACATTAATAACTCACTTAAAGAAATACAGGAGAACACAGCTAAACAGGTATAAGGCCTTAAAGAGGAAGCAAAAAAATCCCTTAAAGAACTACAGGAAAACACTACTAAACAGGTAGAAGTCCTTAAAGAAGAAACACAAAAATCCCTTAAAGAATTACAGGAAAACACTACAAAACAGGTGATGGAATTGAACAAAACCATCCAAAATCTAAAAATGGAACTAGAAACAATGAAGAAAACCCAAAGGGAAACAACACTGGAGATAGAAACCCTAGGAAAGAAATAATGAACCATAAATGTGAGCATCAGCAACAGAATACAAGAGATGGAAGAGAGAATCTCAGATGCAGAAGATTCCATAGAGAACATGGACATAACAGCCAAAGAAAATGCAAAATGCAAAAAGATCCTAACTCAAAACATCCAGGAAATCCAGGACAAAATGAGAAGACCAAACCTAAGAAATCAAGCAGGGCTCCTAGACATGCCCAAACCTTTCTTGGACATGTGTGAATATGTTATCATTGTGCTAGGAATCGTGACCCAAATATTGAGGTCATGATAACATCCAGGCTGATAATTTGGCTATGGGACAAGAATTAGCAGTCTAAATGGTACACTCAATACTGACATTAATGTAAGGCACAATACTAGCCAACTAATACCCAAGCTATCAAGAAATGCTATGTGAGAATCCATGCAATTATTTAGAAGTAGTGTAGATCTTGTACTTTGTATTTTTATTTGTTTGTTTGGGGGTATTTTGTTAACTTAATACAGGAAGATTCATCTAGAAAAAAGGAATTGCTACTATCAGATTGGCTGATAGACAAATCTTTAGGGCTTTTTTTTTTAAGTGATTGATATGGGGGACCCAGATCACTATAAGTGGTGCTGCCCCTAGGAAGGTGGTTCTGATTTGTTTGTTTGTTTGTTTGTTTGTTTGTTTGTTTTCTTGTCATTTTCTTTCTAACATAACGTTTTTACTGATTGAGAATATTATACAATGCATTCTGATCACATTTGCATCCTATTCATCCTAGGTCCACCCTCTTACTTTTACACTCCACCTCCCAAATATGCCAAGTGCAAACTGGGTTGCCATATACCCACTAGAGTGGCCTTCTCCCTATAGATAACTAAGTCCTTTCCCATCCCCTTACCAGAAGTCCAAAACTGTGAAGAACTACATATGATTATCATAATCTTCCTGTCTAGACTGTTTCTTTTTTCTTTGGGGAAGGGGTGTTGTTACAGAAGCCTTTAATGTCGCTCCTCAACTTTGGGTTTTATAAGGAAAACAGACTGAACAAGCTGATAAGCAGCATTCCTGCATGTCCTCTGTTTCAGTTCCTACCTCCATGTTCCTGCCTTGAGACATGCCCTTGTGACCGCCCACGGCCACACAAACTGGGTACTCCTGAAAGGCAGGCTGGGGCTGAAAGAGACTAGTTGGTGAGAAAAGAAAGAGGCCAAGACAAATTTTTCTCTGATCAAGGCCCCCAAGTTTACTAAGAGACTGTGCTTATAAAGGGGGAAGGCCCATCCCCAGACAATCCATTCCTGATGCCTGGAGCCAGCCTGTAGGTGTCTCCAGAATGTTTCAAGGGTTTCTCAGCAAGTAGCAGAGTCTCAAAGAGCAGCTGTAGTTGACATAACAATAGAGCCATCTAAGTCAGAAGGCTACACCCCAGGTGATCTCCATATTCAGTGGCAGCAAAGTCTGAATCAGCCTGCTTCAAGGCTGAGGGAGGCTACATGCCCTGAATTAGAAATGGCTTGAACTTTGGTAAGGGCATCTGCTTACTGATTTCCAGGGAAAGTTTATGGACTGCCACATGGAAAATTATCAGGAATTCTGATTCCTGTTGAACTCTGTTATATATCTCTTTCTATATTTGTTGCCTTTATAATAGCCAACCCAGCACCTGCCAGTCCTCCTTTTCCCACTGGGTTATTCATAAAGTGGGTTCTCTATCTACAGACAAAATGTCAGTACAAATTGTCACAAGCCAAGTCTCATGAGTTATTACTATTCATTGGGCTCTTAACTCAGCCCACTGGCTACTTTTCATTTAGTCACATGGTATCTGTTTTCATTTGTATCACTACAGCTATCCACTCTTGTTTGGTGTGTACCAGCACCATCTTTGTACCAGGTATCTACAGGAATGAGTAGTATCCCTTCCAGTACTTCATCTGGTTTAGTTGTTGGTTCAATTGCTGGAGGATTCTCTGTGGCTTTAAAGCACACTGCTCCTGGGACAGCCTACATGGCCTTGGTGATAGGGTTTGCATATACCACGCTGGAAGAAAGCATGCCACATTTGTAGCATTTGATTCTGTGCTACACAACAAAGGGGTTTGGCCAGGAGGCCTTCAGTCCAGTTCTTCATTGGTTAAGCTGTTTTTTTACCATTGCAATGCTTTTTATACCTCTTAAACCTGCTGTTCTGGTGCTGTGCACTGAGCTTCTGCTACTTTCATTGTCTGAGACCAAACACTACTGGAACCATCTGCTCTTGTTGCAGATTGACTTCTAACAGACAAGGACACTGAGGTAGTGGGGCAAATAGCTATGTAGCCTGTCCTATAAGGATCTTTGTCTTTTTAAAATCTTTATGAGGTATTCTTCCCCAACCACATATAGCATTGTTTATCAAGTTATACATAGGAAGGACAGCATAGGCAAGATGGGGCATAAAAATCTGCCAATATCCCAAGAGTTCTCAAAATGCCCATAGCTCCTTACATGTACAGGTACAGGCTGCTTTAGGATTTTGTCAATAGCATTGTCACATATCATATGTGTTTTACAAGACCATAATACCCCCAAGAATTTTACAATTGTGCCTGGCCATTGAATATTCTGTGGATTGATCTCCTAACTTGTTTCTTTAGATGCATTTCTCATACCTTTCTAGATCTGCAAACACCCAGAAGTTAGCATTATGCCATCCATATAATAAAACCTCTTCACAGATGGTGGACAGAATAACAAAGCAAGGTCCTGGGATACCATCCCATGAAAAATAGTGAGACTGTGACTATAAAAGAACTCTGAATGTCTACTGTTAACAATTTCATGTGAACACAAATAGGATTTGGCACCCAACAGTTAAAAGAATACTAAATTAATAAATAAATAGGTAAATAAATAAATGCATTACTAATGTCTAATACACCACCATGGAAAGATTCCATCACTCATATTAGTTATTCAATTAAAAGAGCAATATTTGGTATAGCAGCAGGATAGGGTCAGGGAACTATGTTATTTAGCTGTCTGTAATTGACAATTCTCTGGGAGCCATATGGCTTTTTCACAAGCCATATTGGGTTGTTGAAAGGAACTTAAAATGGGAAAATAATTACTACCCTTTCTAGATCTCTTATAGCTTCTGTAGTTTCATCATGGCCCCTAGAAAGTTTACATTGTTTGACCTTCACCACCCTAGTCAGAGTAGACAATTTTACAGGTTCCCATCTTGCCTGACTACACATGACACCCTTTATTTTGTACACTTTTAGGCAAAATTCCCTAAAGAGTGTAGTCCAACAAAACATCCACACAAAATATTTTCTTGATGTGAAGAAATATACATCATATATTCTTGGGAGGAAAAAATACCTACTCCGGTTCCTGATCCCGCAGAGACTAGTCTGTGCAGGTAAGAATATGAACTACAGAAGCTAACAGCTTCTAGGACAGGCAGAAGCCACAGAGCTACTGAGGCAGATGCCATTTCGGGCTCCAGACATCCGGGCACCTTCCCTGCCAGAGGAGAGGTGTCCACCCCTGCCGGGAGGGCTTTGCCAGAATACCTGGGGGAGCCATCTTGGTTCCTGAATCCAGCCGAGACTAGTCTGCACAGGTGAGAGCATGGACTACAGAAACTAACAGCTTCTGGGACAGGCCCTGTTTTGGGCCTTCATCTTCTTCGGGAGGCAGATTCGAATGCCAGATATCTGTGCAACTTCCCTGCAAGAGGAGAGCTTGCCTCCAGAGAGTGCTCTAACCTTTGAAACTCAGGAGACATCTAGACTCCCAGGTCAGCTGATAGAGGCTAACAGAATCATGAGAGGAACAAGCTCTAACCAGAGACAACTATAACAAGTAACTCCAGAGACTACCAGATGGCGAAAGGCAAACGTAAGAATCTTACTAACAGAAACCAAGACCACTCACTATCATCAGAACCTAGCAGTCCCAATTCAGCCAGTCCTGGGCACCCCAACACACCTGAAAAGATAGACCCGGATTTAAAAGCATATCTCATGGTGATGGTAGAGGACAACAAGAAGTACTTTAATAACTCACTTAAAGAAATACAGGAGAACACTGCTAAAGAGTTATAAGTCCTTAAAGAAAAACAGGAAAACACAACCAAACAGGTAGAAGTCGTTAAAGAAAAACAGGAAAACACATCCAAACAGGTGATGGAAATGAACAAAACCATACTAGAACTAAAAAGGGAAGTAGACACAATAAAGAAAACCCAAAGCAAGGCAACGCTGGAGATAGAAGCCCTAGGAAAGAGATCTGGAACCATAGATGCGAGCATCAGCAACAGAATACAAGAAATGGAAGAGAGAATCTCAGGTGCAGAAGATTCCATAGAGAACATCGGCACAACAATCAAAGAAAATACAAAATGCAAAAGGATCCTAACTCAAAACATCCAGGAAATCCAGGACACAATGAGAAGACCAAGCCTACGGATAATAGGATTAGATGAGAATGAAGACTTTTCAACTTAAAGGGCCAGCAAATATCTTCAACAAAATTATAGAATAAAACTTCCCAAACCTAAAGAAAGAGATGCCCATGAACATACAAGAAGCCTACAGAACTCCAAATAGACTGGACCCAGAAAAGAAATTCCTCCCGACACATAATAATCAGAACAACAAACACACTAAATAATGATAGGATATTAAAAGCAGTAAGGGAAAAAGGTCAACTAACATATAACGGCAGGCCTATCAGAATTAACACCAGACTTTTCACCAGAGACTATGAAAGCCAGAAGAGCCTGGACACATGTTATACAGACACTAAGAGAACACAAATGCCTGCCCAGGCTACTATACCCAGCCAAACTTTCAATTACCATAGATGGAGAAACCAAAGTATTCCATGACAAAACCAAATTCACATATTATCTTTCCACGAATCCAGCCCTTCAAAGGATAATAACAGAAAAGAAAAAAAAAATACAAGGACAGAAACCACGCCCTAGAAAAAGCAAGAAAATAATCCAACAAACCTAAAAGAAGACAGTCACAGGAACAGAATGCCAACTCTAACAACAAAAATAATAGGAAGCAACAATTACTTTTCCTTTATATCTCTTAATATCAATGGACTCAATTCCCCAATAAATAGACATGGACTAGTAGACTGGCTACACAAACAGGCCCCAACATTTTGCTGCTTACAGGAAACCCATCTCAGGGGAAAAAGACAGACACTACCTCAGAATGAAAGGCTGGAAAACAATTTTCCAAGCAAATATTCTGAAGAAACAAGCTGGAGTAGCCATTCTAATATTGAATAAAATCGACTTCCAACCCAAAGTTATCAAAAAAGACAAGGAGGGACACTTCATGCTCATCAAAGGTAAAATCTTCCAAGAGGAAGTCTCAATTCTGAATATCTATGCTCCAAATGCAAGGGCATCCACATTCATTAAAGAAACCTTAGTAAAGCTCAAAGCACACATTGCACCTTACACAATAATAGTGGGAACTTCAACACCCCACTTTCGTCAATGGACAGATCCTGGAAACAGAAACTAAACAGAGACTCAGCGAAACTAGCAGAAAAATTTTTTATGAAAAAAAATGGATTTAACAGATATCTACAGAACATTTTATCCTAAAACAAAAGGATATATGTGGGGAGCCGCCCTCACATTCGCCATTACAAGATGGCGCTGACATCCTGTGTTCTAAGTAGTAAACAAATAATCTGCGCATGTGCCGGGGTAGTTCTCCACTCCATGTGCTCTGCCTTCCCCGTGACGACAACTCAGCCAATGGACTGCAGCCAATCAGGGAGCGACACGTCCTAGGCGGAGGATAATTCTCCTTAAAAGGGACGGGGGTTTTGCCATTCTCGCTCTTGCTCCTGAAGAAGTAAGCAATAAAGCTTTTGCCGCAGAAGATTCCGGTTGTCCTGAGCGTGTTCTTTCAGGTGGGGACAAAAGCTCGAGATAGATATACTGTTACCTCGTTCCAACCTAGCTAGGCTGGCCTCAGAGCATCAGCCACTGAGGCAGAGCCAGCTGGTGTGCTGCTCCTCATCCCTCTCCTTTGATATGCCACTACCTGCCACCTGCCTGAGGCCGAACTGGCTAGCCAAAATCTTCCAAAGCCTACACGTGGTCACCTGCAGCTGGACTCCAAGGATGATTCAGTGGGAATGGGCACCCTCTTCTTTATAAGGCATGCTCCCCGATATTAAAATTGAGCTTTGATCAGAAGGTCTTGACTTACCTCAATCCTTTCTCTCATCGCCTAGATTCCCTCTTTTCTTCCAGATTCCAAGATGCCTTCCAGGCTCAAACCTGGACATGTGAGCCGCTGGTCGGCCTCAACAATTTGGCAAACCAACACAGGACCTGGGAAAGGCAGAGGACATTTAGAAGAAGCACTGCTGGTTTGGAGATCCATGGAAGAAGAAGATAATTAAAGAAAATTCGTACTGGAACACAAGAAGCAACAGGCAAAAGGTTGCCCGGTGTGGTACAGTCTAAGCTGGAATGGTGCTAAACCCACAAGCTGGATTCACTTAGGTTCAGCAGTGAGATTATCAGGATCTAGGAACTTAACAGGCAGTTAGCCACAGCTTCCAGAAGCTGCTTTTTCAGGCGTGAGAAAAGAAAGGGTTTAATAAAAGGGATTTAATAATCAGGCAGATGGCCGCATCAGGCAGGAGGAAAATGTTCCAGAAGCAGAGAGAAATTTTAGGGGTGCCCTGCTTTGCTTTCTCTGAGCCCTACAGCAGAAGTTCTCTGCCCTCTTTGTGTTTTTGTCTAAGGTCTTGTCTAATGTCTGGTGCACCAGTCTGTTCACGTGTTCAATCCATGTATGCTCATGTCCAGTCTGAATGAATGAATGAATGTTCTGTGTTTTCATGTTGGAAGATAAAAGATGACTAAATCTTTCTCTGCTGGCATAGCAAAGCCAAGAGTGGCTACAGGTTTTAGCCAGGAATCAGGCACATAGCAGGAGGGCCCCTGCTGGAAAAACTGTTCTTTAAAGGAAAAAAAGAGAGTCTGCAGCCTCATGGTATTGGGGCAGAAAAAGCTGATAGATGGTTTGTCCTAAGAAAATTCTCTGCATTCGTGATTATTGCATTTAGCTAATGATAGAGTGCTTTTTATTTTATAATTATAGCTAGAAAAAAATTAATAGTCTCTGATTGGTCTAAGTGTAACTGCTTCATTGGGTTTTTTACTGGTAATGTGCTCTGCATGTCTTCACAATCAGCTCATAAGTTATTGGTTAAGATTAAATAATTGTTACATTAGTAACAGAAGATTAGCCTTAAATTGACAACTCAGGAGTCTTTTCATAAGCAGGCCAAAAAACTGGGCCTCCTAAGATACTTCTAGCTGAGATAATATTTAATGTGATTCTTATCCTAGAAAGTAAATTTAAAGATAAGATTTAAAGCAATGTCTCTTTAATGAAGCATTAAAGCTTGTACTGTCATGTATTCATAGGTATAAATTGGCAGCCAAACTTCATAATATGATGGTAATGCTTCTAATATTAATTCTATAAATGATAAATTGTTTGAAATTGGGTTTTGCTTTCCCACAGTTATAGTTATAATCTAATGTTACAAAAGAAACTAGTAATTCTAATATCTGTCCTCATGGCAAGAGGAACTAAGCTCAGAGCAGCTTCTGCTCGGTTTGTGTGACTTTCCTTTGTCTTGCAAACGGTGCCTAGGGAAGCTCTGGAAATTTGCCTCCAGGGGAAATTCCTTTTAGCTGAAAGAACACCTTTGCAGATCTAGCCAGATGCTGTTTTAATAAAATTCAAATTCATAGTTTATAAGGGTCAAGCAGACTGTAGAATTTATAAAGGCATTACAATCTGGCTTGCATACTTTTTATATAGTTATTATAGATCCAAAAGTTTTTTTTTCTCTCCTTTGCATCTTAATGATTGTAAAGGTTTTGCTTCTAGTGAGTTTGTAATAACTGGAATATTTTGCATCTAGGTATGGCTAAATATAGATCTACATTATGTGAGAAATTTTTATCATTTCTGCTTCTATACAAGAAGCCAAGAGTTTGAACCTTCCAGTGTATATTGTTTTCTAAGTAGAAATATTTTATTAGCTAATGCCTCTCAAGGGAAGTTTACTTTAAATCCTTGCTCTCACACAAGGAGCTTTTAAGTTCTGGGGAGTAGCTGTTGCACCTGAAAAGATTCAGAGGCAATATCTTTTTATTACTTAGGGTTTTAGTTTACTACAGAAGGCTTTGCAGAAAATAAAGAAAGCCTTTATAATTGTTATTAATTATAATCAATGGTAATTAAATATTAGCTGTGCCCACAACAATTCTTTGGCAAGAGAAAACATTATTGTAAAGTCATTTTTCTCATCCTCCCAGCTGATCGTTGGCTCACGTGGAGCCAGCTAGCTGCTAGCTACTGTGGGGCGGGGCCTTGGGGCACACAGCTTTCCCTGAGCTGTAGTGGTGCAGGAGGCCACCAGAAAGCAGGCAGCTTTGTAGCGAACTCAGGAGGGGGCTGTGCTCGCCATTGTCCCATGAGCCTCCACCTGTCCCGACCGGGATAGCTGTATTTTTCCCCCCGCTAAGACTCAGGGTGCTCTGGCGCCCTCACTTGGGTTTTCTGGACTACAACAGATTGGGCTGCCTTCAGCTTCTTCTGCCTGAGAGGAAGGCCGAGGGTTAGCAAAGCCGAGGTGGCATTCACGGCAAAGCACAGATTCAACATCCTATTAGAACTACTGTGGTGCTAATAAGGAATTGTAAGATATATTCGGGTATTTTAGAAAACCTATAACAAAAATTGTGTCTTAAAAACCTGACTAAGTGTCTGTTCCGTGTTCAAAACAGCAATCAAATTGGTTATTACAGAATATTAATAATTGACCTATTGCATACCATCATTTTAAATAATGATAAGTTTAAAAATTGTTTTTATGCATGCTTTTGTATCTTCTATAAATTCATGCATGCATACATCCCAATTATTGTGTTTAAAAACAATCCCTCTATGGGAAATAAGTACATGTGAATTAGATCACACACTTATTCTTTTGAGTTTTCCCCTGTTTCAGCACAGATAAGTAAGTTGTGTGCTGTGGATGGTGTTTTAAAATGCTGAACAATCAAACCTTAATTTGTATATTAATAGTCAATATTATATCTCAGAGCTCACAATTGCTTAAGATTGTTCATCCCTCAGATGCTATTGCTTATGCATATACAACTCATAGAAAAAAAAGCTATCCTTTTAAGAAGGCTGTTTTTAGACACTTAATAAATTGTTCTAGATTGCCTAGACATCTTAAAGCAATGCCATGTGGATTTGTATCTCAGGCAGTCTATAGGTCCTACATATAAGATAGATTCGATATATAATCTTGTTCTTTATATATTCAAAACAGTTATGGTTTAAGATAATATTTTTGTATTCTTGAGGATTGTGCATGTAAAATTCTTTCGTCTTAGTGTCCTCAGTTACTACTTGTTTCCACATAAGTGTGTGAATTCTTGAGGACTTATACTTAATAAATTGCTGCAAATAGATACTCTTATTTCTAAGTTAATAAATAAATAAATTATTCACATGTGACTATTAATAACTTTTTAAGCCTTCTACTTACAACTGCTCTTTAAGAGAAACAATTGAAAGTGCTATTAGTCACTGCCCATGTTACATTAATGCTGACTATAACAGTCAAGTATTTGATATGTTTTGTCAACAAATTATTAATTCTCAAGGACAAGGTATTGTGGAACTTTAAAACTTTAACTTCTTAAAAGACAAAGAAGGGGGGAAATATATCCCTGTGCATATTATTTCATGTATCCCTGTGCATATTATCTAGTGCATTCCCATACACATTATTTTAATCATATATTTATTTTAGAATTTTTAAATTTAGATGTCAAAAGAACTTAATAAATGCTTTATAGTATCTTAAAAGGATCTACTTATTGGCATATGGTTTGATCCTAAACAGCTACCTTATTAGGGAAGGGAAAAACATATGTTCTCTCCACAGAACGCTGCAGAAGCATGATGGTTAATTCATGTGACAAGCTGGCAGGTGAGTTGGCTCAGTGCCCTGACTGAAGTGACAAGTAAGCTAATTTGGGTACATGTTTTCGACCCATCCTTGCTTACCATTTTTCCAGTTTGGACTAGTGAAGCTGCCTTGCTTCAAGCTTTTTAACCTTATGGCAAAAAGAACATCAGAGACTGTATATTCTGACTTAGTAAGATTAGTCATTTAATAGAGTTATAATGATTTTTTTCTTTTCTTCAATGTGACCAGTTATTCTAACTCAATCTTAGACTGGTCTAGTAATAATTCCAATATTAGAGATTCCTATTGTAGATAGCAAAAATTCTTAACTACCTAACAAAGTTAATTTAGAGCTCAGCCTCCACTTCCAGAGAATCTCTGGCCTTTCTGCTAATTCTCAAAGCCAGCTCCCCAACACCTGGAGCTCTAAGTCTAAGCATGATCATTGCTAATTTGCAATTGAATGGAGTACCTGGACTTTCCCAAAAGAAGCTTTGTACTGTTGCCTTTCACTGTCTAGATTTTGTTTTTCAAGCAGGTCAATCAACACCCTTCAGCCAGACTGCAGCAAGCATACATCTCCGCCCCCAAGAGCGTGCAGGTGGCAGCTACTAATTTTTATTCTAAAAGCATTCCAGTACATATTGTGGCTTTTGGTCTGATTTGGGATTAAGGTTTGCTATGAGGGCTAGAAAGGCAGAAATTTCAGATATTAGAAGAATGTTGTTTTTATTCTGATCAGGCTGGTTTAGTTCAAGATAGCATAGACAAAGTTAGAACTAGTTTAGAAGAGAGAAAACACAACAGAGAGAAACAAGAATATTGGTATAAAATTGGTTTTCTACTACTCCTTGGCTCACTACCTTACTTCCCAGCCTTTAGGGACCTTTCATGGGTATTTTACTGCTTTTGTCTTTTGGCCCTTGGGCCTTTAATAGATTAACCAGTTTTGTTAAGTCACAGATTGGAGCTGCTTTTAGCAAGCCGGTTGCAGTTCACTAGCATCAACTGGATTTCCGAGACTCAGACGAAGAAGATGTCCCTCCCACCGATGCAGAAAGAGCAACTGATGGTCTCCAGTTTTTCACCCTTGCTGCAAATTCAAGGTCCCCTTGGTTCCTCAGGCTATGAAGACAATAGGGATGAGGAGGGTGACCTCCAGCTCCTAATATAGCCTAAGAGCCACAAATTGTGGTGTTACAATTGGCATAATTCTTGTAGAGGCCTTGTTGAATCTGAGGTTGACAATTCTCTTTTAGGAGCTGCACAGGTCTCAGAACGGTGCATGCTGGTTCGTGATAATATGAATCCAGTGTGGGCACCAGCGTGGGTACTAGGCTAAGCACTACAGGGGAAGGCCTAACTAGACCTTTTCTGAGTTCCCTGAGAGACACACACGGTTTGGATGGAGGTTGGTATCTAGTTCCAGTTACAACCAAAAGAATCTTTCTGAGGCTTTGACTCCCCTCCCCAAAAGATACCAAGCCTAGATTGTGGGTCGTGACAGCACCCACGGGAGGAATCGGGTCAATGCTCCCCCAGCCATGGTTAATGCCCACTCATCCAAGGATGAGAAGATCATTTGATCACCTCAGTTAAGTGTGGCCTTATTAAATTTAATTCAAAAGGGGGAGATGTTGGAGACCATACCATGAGAAATCAAGCCTTTCACAGTCTCCCACCATAACAAGCCAAATGGCCTTGTGCTAAGGAGCTGTTCATCACCCCCTCCTCCTGTACCCTATCCCCGTGTTTGTCTGGTGTATGGATCCACGTGCTCTCCTTTAGTGTTATCTTATTATAGTGCCTTTTAAGATTGAATTCTGATATACTTAAGTCTTCGCCAATGTTCCAACATCCTAGAAAGACCTTGAAGCTGACAACTTGGAATTCAGTAGGAATTCAGCAAAGAAGTTACCTATTCAGTAACTAATTAAGCATTACAAAAGACAGAGCCAAAGTCTCAGGGCTAGTCTGCAAAATGTTTACCAGAACAGTAAGGACAGTCTTAACTAAATAAGGGTTTACCATGAGAAAATTTAGGGAATCCCACTGAGACAGGTTTCTTTACTAGGCCCTAAGAATTCAGGCAGGACTATAGAGCATAAATAACTTTTATGCCTCAGTCCAGTTTTATTTAATATTATTTATAGGGGGGGAAATGTTACCTCCTTCTAGCCTAGCTAGGCTGGCCTCAGACCATGCACCACTGAGGCGGAGCCACCGGCTGTGCTGCTTCTCACACCTCTCCTTTGATATGCCACTACATGCCACCTGCCTGAGGCTGAACCGGCTCGCCAAGATCTTCTGGAGCCTACACGTGGTCACCTGCAGCTGGACTCCAAGAATGATTCAGCGGGAATGGGCACCCCTTCTTTATGAGGCGTGTTCCCCGATATTAAAATTGAGCTTTGATCAGAAGGTCTTGACTTACCTCCATCCTTTCTCTCGTTGCCTAGATTCCCTCTTTTCTTCCAGATTCTAAGATGCCTTCCAGGCTCAAACTCGGACATGTGAGCCGCTGGCCAACCTCAACAATATGCCTTCTTCTCAGCACCTCATGGGACCTTCTCCAAAATTGACCATATAATTGGTCACAAAACAGGCCTCAACAGATACAAAAATATTGAAATTGTCCCATGCATCCTATCAGATCACCATGGACTAAGACTGATCTTCAATAACAACATGAATAATAGAAAGCCAACATTCACGTGGAAACTGAACAACACTCTTCTCAATGATACCTTGGTCACGGAAGGAATAAAGAAAGAAATTAAAGACTTTTTGAAGTTTAGTGAAAATGAAGCCACAATATACCCAAACTTATGGGACACAATGAAAGCATTTCTAAGAGGAAAACGCATAGCTCTGAGTGCCTCCAAAAAGAAACTAGAAAGAGCACACACTAGCAGCTTGACAACACACCTAAAAGCTCTAGAACAAAAGGAAGCAAATTCACCCAAAAGGAATAGATGGCAGGAAATAATCAAAGTCAGGGGCAAAATCAACCAAGTGGAAACAAGAACTATTCAAAAAAATCAACCAAACAAAGAGCTGGTTCTTTGAGAAAATCAACAAGATAGATAAATCCTTAGCCAGACTCCCTAGAGAGCACAGGGACAGCATCCTAATTAACAAAGTCAGAAATGAAAAGGGAGACATAATAACAGATCCTAAAGAAATCCAAAGCACCATCACTTCCTTTTACAAAAGGCTATATACTCAACAAAACTGGAAAACCTGGGTCAAATTTCTAGACAGATAACAGATACCAAAGTTAAATCAAGATCAGGTTAATGATCTAAACAGTCCTATATCCCCTAAAAAAAATAGCAGCAGTCATTAATAGTCTCCCAATCAAAAAAAGCCCAGGACCAGATGGGTTTAGTGCAGAGTTCTATCAAACCTTCAAAGAAGATCTAATTCCAGTTCTTCACAAACTACTCCACAAAATAGAAGCAGAAGGTACTCTACCAAGTTCATTCTATGAAGCCACAATTACTCTGATACCTAAACCACAGAAAGACCCAACAAAGATAGAGAACTTCAGGCCAATTTCGCTTATGAATATCGATGCAAAAATCTTCAATAAAGTTCTCGCTAACCTAATCCAAGAACACATCAAAACAATCATCCATCCTGACCAAGTAGGTTTCATTCCAGGGATGCAGGGATGGTTTAATATACGAAAATCCATCAACATAATCCACTATATAAACAAACTCAAAGACAAAAACCACATGATAATCTTGTTAGATGCAGAGAAAGCATTTGACAAAATCTAAAACCCATTCATGATAAAAGTCTTGGAAAGATCAAGAATTCAAGGCCCATACCTAAACATGATAAAAGCAATTTACAGCAAACCAGTAGCCAATACCAAAGTAAATGGTGAGAAGCTGGAAGCAATCCCACTAAAATCAGGGACTAGACAAGGATGCCCACTTTCTCCCCAAATATTCAACATTGTATTGAAGTCTTAGCCAGAGCAATTTGAAAACAAAAGGAGATCAAGGGGATACAAATTGGAAAGGAAGAAGTCAAAATATCACTTTTTGCAGATAATATGATAGTATATATAAGTGACCCTAAAAATTCCACCAGAGAACTCCTAAACCTTATAAACAGCTTCAATGAAGTAGCTGGATATAAAATTAACTCAAACAAGTAAATGGCCTTTCTCTACACAAAGGATAAACAGGCTGAGAGAAAAATTAGGGAAACAACACCCTTCTCAATAGTCACAAATAATATAAAATACCTTGGCGTGACTCTAACTAAGGAAGTGAAGGATTTGTATGATAAGAACTTCAAGTCTCTGAAGAAAGAAATTAAAGAAGATCTCAGAAGATGGAAAGATCTCCCATGCTCATGGATTGGTAGGTTCAATGTAGTAAAAATGGCTATCTTGCCAAAAGCAATCTACAGATTCAATGCAATCCCCATCAAAATCCCAACTCAATTCTTCAACAACTTAGAAAGGGCAATCTGCAAATTCATCTGGAATAACAAAAAAACCTAGGATAGCAAAAACTCTTCTCAAGGATAAAAGAACCTCTGGTGGAATCACCATGCCTGACCTAAAGCTGTATTACGGTGCAATTGTGATAAAAACTGCATGGTACTGGTATAGCGACAGAGAAGTAGACCAATGGAACAGAATTGAAGACCCAAAAATGAACCCACACACCTATGGTCACTTGATCTTTGAAAAGGGAGCTCAAACCATCCAGCGGAAAAAAACAGCATTTTCAACAAATGATGCTGGCACAACTGGCGGTTATCAAGTAGAAGAATGTGAATTGATCCATTCCTATCTCCTTGTACTAAGGTCAAATCTAAGTGGATCAAGGAATTCCACATAAAACCAGAGATAGTGAAACTTATAGAGAAGAAAGTGGGGGAAAGTCTCGAAGATATGGTCACAGGGGAAAAATTCCTGAATAGAACAGCAATGGCTTGTGCTATAAGATCGAGAATTGACAAATGGGAATTCATAAAATTGCAAAGCTTCTGTAAGACAAAAGACACTGTCAATAAGACAAAAAGACCACCAACAGATTGGGAAAGGATCTTTGCCTATCCTAAATCAGATAGGGGACTAATATCCAATATATATAAATAACTCAAGAAGGTGGACTCCAGAAAATCAAATAACCCCATTAAAAAATGGGGCTCAGAGCTAAACAAAGAATTCTCACCTGAGGAATACCGAATGCCTGAGAAGCACCTGATAAAAAATGTTTAACATCCTTAATCATCAGGGAAATGCAAATTAAAACAACCCGGAAATTCCACCTCACACCAGTCAGAATGGCTAAGATTAAAAATTCAGGTGACAGCAGATGCTGGCGAGGATGTGGAGAAAGATCCTCCATTGTTGGTGGGATTGCAAGCTTGTACAACCACTCTGGAAATCAGTCTGGCAGTTCCTCAGAAAATTAGACATAGTACTACCGGAGGATCCCGCAATACCTCTTCTGGGCATATATCCAGAAGATGTTCCAACCGGTAAGGACACATGTTCCACTATGTTCATAGCAGCCTTATTTATAATAGCCAGAAGCTGGAAAGAACCTGGATGCCCCTCAACAGAGGAATGGATACAGAAAATGTGGTACATTTACACAATGGAGTACTACTCAGCTATTAAAAAGAATGAAATAATGAAGTTCCTAGGCAAATGGATGGACCTGGAGGGCATTATCCTGAGTGAGGTAACCCAATCACAAAAGAACTCACATGATATGTACTCACTGATAAGTGGATATTAGCCCAGACACTAGAATACCCAAGGTACAAGATACAATTTGCAAAATACATGAAACTCAAAAGAATGAAGACCAAAGTGTGGTCACGTTGTCCCTTCTTAGAATTGAGAACAAAACACCCATGGAAGGAGTTACAGAGACAAAGTTTGGAGCTGAGATGAAAGGATGGACCATCTAGAGACTGCCATACCCGGGGATCCATCCCATAATCAACCTCCAAATGCTGACACCATTGCATACACTAGCAAGATTTCCTGAAAGGACCCTGATATAACTGTCTCTTGTGAGACTATGCTGGGGCCTAGCAAACACAGCTATTGGATGGATCACAGGGCCCCCAATGGAGGAGCTAGAGAAAGTACCCAAGGAGCTAAAGGGATCTGCAACCCTATAGGTGTAACAACAATATGAACTAACCAGTACCTCTGGAGCTCGTGTCTCTAGCTGCATATGTATCAGACGATGGCCTAGTTGGTATCATTGGAAAGAGAGACCCATTGGTCTTGCAAACTTTATATGCCTCTTTACAGGGGAATGCCAGGGCCAAGAAATAGGAGTGGATGTGTAGGGATGGGGGGGGGGGGTTAGGGGGACTTTGGGGATAGCATTGGGAATGTAAATGAAGAAAATACCTAATTAAAAAAAGATTCATAAAAAATATAAATAAATAAATAAATAAATAAATAAATAGTACCTACCCCAAGAACCACTTTAGTCCTTCTAACCTGCATTGTCTTATCAGCATATCCATCTACTGTTGCCCATTGTCCCTGATGTTTTGGAGAGTTACCATAAATTCAATACACTCAGATCCAGTACCCACCAAAGTTCAAATATTTTGAACATTAGTGGAGAACTAATAAATCCATAACACAACATGAGGCCTTTGATCACCATGAATGGCCCTCACTTGTAGGCAACACTGGCTACCAGATCAAGAGAAATAGTTTAAATGGCTTCTGGGACACCTTTTTCCAGAAGAGGTGCCATTGGGACCACCTGTACTTCCATGTCTTGCTTCTTTTAACCCTTTGATGATGTGCTGGCCATATTTTAAGGCCTTCCAAAGACTCACAAGCACAGAAGTTGGCTTTCTATCAATATTTTACCTAGCAACTCCAACTCAACAAAAATCTAGCCACATTTGATAAGACCCATTGCCTATTTGCTTTTCTCTGCATATCCTCCCATGTGCTTTAGCAGCTTAAAAATTCACTTCGTGTGACAGTCTCACTCACTTGGGTCTGTAAAGCCTCTCTTACTTCATAAAGATCCTGTCCCAAAACAAGGCTACTAAGGCCCCATACCAATCTCAAGGTCCCTTTGGAATCAATTTTCTTCCTTAATTGTCCTTTGAACATAGTTAGGTCTGATCCGCTGAATTAAAGTCCATTCACAGCTTCTCTTAATTCAAAGTTCCCCAATATCACCTGTGCCTCTGCTATTGCTTCCCATTCCTGGACATTTATGGAGACTCTAGATAAAGATGACCAAGTGTTCCTAATAGTTTTCAAAAGCCAGTCCATGCGAGACTGATTTCTCCCTGTCTCATGTTGTGCAGCCTTTGCCTACAAAGAGGGATGAGTAGTTATATTATATGCTTTTCCTGCCTCTACAGCAGTGAAACTGATCCTATCTGCTCCCATGTTCCACAGCCTCACAAACCATGCTTGTGACAGGCTCTCTTTCACTGCTTGTTTAAGTTTTCCCCAATTTCACCAGTGCAGGCACTGAACATTCATTCCCTGATTGTCATAATTTCTTGCACTAGACCATTGTTAATGTCAGCATCTGAATGCTGGATTACAGATTTTCCCTCATTTTCTATTAAGGGTCAGACATTCACAGTACCTTCTATTGCATTTCCATGTTCTCCTTCTCCTCATTCTCTGAATCTTTCCAAGGATTCAAGTATTTGAATTCCAGTTCAGCATAGACCTAACTTGCACTCCCTTTTCCCTCTGGCCCCCAAACTTTAAGAAGCATCAAGCCAACACCTCCATTTCATCATCTGGTTTATCTAATCGATTTGCCAATTTAGAGGCTAACATGGAGAATGCTAACCACATCTCCCTTTCTTGTTGCAATTGCTTCTTTACATAAGCTCCTGCTTAGCAGCCCTCTCAGCCTCATACGCATTCCTAAACACAACATCAGCAACTACTGCTACTGCTTCTGCTTCTGCTTCTCAACCTTTTTGTGCTAATCTTAAGGACTGCAAATTTTCCTCTGAATGTTTAACTGTTTTCAGGGCATCTCAATGTTCACTTGGCAGACTCCATTCATCCAGAGGCTTGCCACCCCATACAACACAGATGAAGACTGACATCCTGGGACTCCTCCAACAGACACTCCTATTCCTGATGGCTCAACCTTAGTTGCCTGTTTCACCACCCATAGCAAGTGCTGCCTCAGTATGAAGGCACACTAGCACACACCATACAGGAAAAGACAAGTCTATGGGACTTTCCTCCACAGATGCTCCCTACCCTGGCTTCTCAGCCTCAGTTGCATCTCTTGCTACCTATAGTCAAGACTATACATCCACTCATTCCTCCCCAACTTATCTTTGGTTTTGTTGGGTTCCTGTTCAGGCACCAATTATGATGTGTAACAAAACTACCTGGTGAGATGCAGCACATACATCTAATCACCCAGTGTATAGATACCACCAAAGTCCAACTTGGCAGATCATGAATTTTATTGGGGAGCAGAAATGACTCAAAGGCAGCTGTATCACCAAAGTGTACCCAACATAATGCTTTGTGAGTTGCTGTGATCATGGTGTATCTCCACAGCAATAAGGCACTAAGACCAAAGTTGGTACCAGGGAGTGTGGTATTGCTGTGATAGGCCTGACCATGATGCTTATTGGCAGAATGTGGACTTTAAAACTTTGGACTAGAAAAGCAGTTATACATTAAGTGGGGCTTAATGGACCAGACTATAGGAACATGGAAGACAATGAGTTGAAATGCTTACTTTTGTAAGAGTTGCCATGGTCATGGTGTTTCTTCATAGCAACAGAACACTAAGACACCAGCCCAACTCACTTGCTGAGGAAAAGTCCTAGAGATCTGCAAACACAAGACCACCTAGCCTATCTGCCAACAGAGAAATTGATGTACTTGTTTCAATCCACAGTACTCCCCAGCAAAGGATAGCTAAAGGGCTAAAGCTACCCACCATAGGGAGACTATATAGAAAAAAATTAATTTACAAAACTCAACTCAATCTAAAATGATAATGTCAGTATATGAGGACATAAAGAAAGCTGGTCAGCTTTTATTTGGCTGCACAGAAAATCTTGTAAGCAAGAAAACAAACAAGTTCTGGCATTTAGACAGGGACAGCAGAGAGGACAAAATGTAGCTACTAGAGTCTACCAGTTTAGATGTGAATTCTGGCAGATTCACCACAGGAGCACTTAGATTTAATATGGCTTACAAGATTAAGAGTCTAGTTGATGTGCCCAGTGATTGAGTTACCATTGATTCTGAACTAAGTTTGTGTGGTGTTTTCCTTCATGCAGTGGCTCAACTGGGTTCCAGAGAGAAAGGTACAATGGCGAAGTGTGGGTTTGTCAGAAGTGCACCACAAAAGGCCGTGGGAGTTTTGAAGCATGGGCTGGCATGTTAATGACCTGCCAGTGGGAACTTAATGAGCTGGGTGGAGAAATTTTGGAGCTCTGAGTCAGAGAGTCTCCACAAGATGAGAACAGACCAGCCATTCCCTGCCAGGGCCTGGCTGGCCGGCTTACCCACTGGTGCCTTGCCAACAATAGTGTAGATTCATTTTTTTAATTATTTCCTGCAACATGTAGTGAATCAACGTGTTAGGCGAGAATCCACTAGAAATTTTAAATTATTAGCTTGAGAGTTAGAGTTTATTTTCTTTTTTTCTTTTTTAAGATTTATTTATTTATTATATGTAAGTACACTGTAGTGGTCCTCAGATACTACAGAGGGCATCAGATTTTGTTACGGATGTTGTGAGGCACCATGTAGTTGCTGGGATTTGAACTTGGGACTCTTAACCACTGAGCCATCTCGCCAGCCCCTAGAGTTTATTTTCTAAGTGAGAGAAAGGTGGCACTGGGACAAGTCACGTGAACTCAAGGGCAGGAACATTGAAACAAAGAAAGAGGGCTCTGAGGTCCCCTGCTGTGGAAAGAGACAAGATGACTGCTCTGAGTCAGAAAGCTGTAGAATGGAAGCTGCCTACATCTTGGGGCAGATAATGATTTAACTGTGAATTTTTTAAATTGAAATTATTTGCTTTTAGGATAGATTTATGTATAGATTTTGTCCGAATCACATGGGAAATTTTGCCCACGGTTAGGAACTAGGATAGGGAAAATTAGTCACTGACTTAAAGTAGAGAGGGCAGTGATAATTGCCTGATATGAACAGGTATTAATAAATGTCTGTGGCTCCAGGTAGAGAGCCCAACAGATAGAAGTATAACAGGATGGCTGCCTGCTCAGAAGTAAAAACTACCTGCTTCCTATAGGCAGATATTAGTGAAAGTTTGAATTAATTGCTTTAAAGATGGTAAAAATATATATATTGCTCTAATAAGTCTTTCAGGATACTCAAATTCTGTCTAACCTGGCCTCCATGGAAATTTTTAGTAAATCCTGGTTTGACAAGCTGCCTGCTCATGAACAGATATAGATAAAAATGTGAATCAATTGTTTTAAAGATGGTATAATGACGTCTGCAGGACAACTAACTCATATTCTTTGAATATGGGCTCCATGGGAATTTTGGGTTAATTTCCTGGCATAGCAAAATAGAAAAAGCCTAAGAATAGGTATATAAAATATTTTAGTTTAATTCTTTTGTTCTGGATTGTTTTAATTTTCAAAATGGATGTGATTTTGAGTTTTGTGGTTATATTATTCCTCTGGGAAAGAGGTCAAAATAATGGTTTTTCTGGTTACTGGCTCAAGGATATACTGATTTAGGAGAAAGGTTTTGTCTTTGTGTTTTTAGAAAAGGTAATTAGGCTCTGGACATTTCCCAGAGCTATATGGATCAGATTAGATCAAGGGAGACCCCCAGAGAATTAGATTCCAGAAAATCAAACAAACAAAAAAAAAAGATACCTTGATGATACTAATTTTTTGTTTTGAGATTTGTATATTACAGAATATACAGCCTTGGTGAGTCTCATCATCAGACATGCTGAACTGACCTGCTTTGAACTCCTGATCGCTTGGACGTTCAGCCAGATCCAGTCTAGACACAGACATCAGAGACTAAAACAATTGTTCTTAAGGCCAACCAACTCTCCCATTTTCCCTACCCTTCTCCAGTCCCTGAAATATATCTCAATGCCCATGTTCAGCGTGATGAAGTTATAGAGTCGTCGTCTCAGTTCCCTGGGCTTTGGGGCTAGAGGGGGGTTATTCTAACGTTGCCTTTCGAGGGAATTTAGAAATGGTCACAATTGGAACAGGGAGGAAATATCTAGAATTTATTGTATAGCCATAATCCCATTTGGTAGAAATGTTTATAATAGTTACTAAGTTGAAGTCATAATTTCTTATTTTGGTACAGAATTTATTTTGATGCAGAATCAAGGTTTTCATTGGTATAAATTTCTTTTATTAAAAAAATTTTAAAGTACAAGGCTTGGTCCCAGTTCTTCTATAACTGTTATTATAAACTGATCTGAGATGTTTAAACCTGTGAGTTAAGGGCCAAGTAAAAAATTCATGGCTCTTGGTTTATTGTTAGGGTGTTTTCAAAATATTTTCACTAGAAACAGCTGAGAGTAGTTAATGGACAACAGTCCAGATTACTTTACATAGAGAGTTGGTTTTCAAAAATGTCAAAAATCCACAGACGTGACATTTAATGTTATTTATTCACTTGTTGAGACACATCTTCTCCTAACAGTTCCCCATTCATGGATTCAAAGAAGCAGCTGAGCATCTCTACCTCCAGGTGAGGTTGTACATTGTGGCTAGGTGGCCACTGGGCAGAAAGTGCCTATTTCTCCTGCAGACCTGTACCATCCTTGAAAGGACAAAATTTACAGGTTAGGACAGCTTAGTTCTGCTGAGACAGAATAAGCTAGTCCTTAATAATTCCTGTTTTTCAAGGTCTGTCAGAATATCCTGGGCCAGAAGGCTGAAGATTGACGCTCCAACTTCCTGACTTACTGAGGCTGCATAGGTAGGCAGCTGTCTCTGCAGTTTGTCTCAGTTCTGGAAGCTGTGGTAGGCTTCCTGTATTTTCAGATACTATTGGTCACTCTTGGACTTCTGTTGGGGTTGAAAGACTACTTATAGTCTCATAGCCAACCCAGGCTATTAAACATTGAGAAAATATATTTGGGAAGATAATTTTCAGATAGTAAACAAG
The DNA here is from genome assembly GCF_000001635.26 of Mus musculus. NCBI lineage: Eukaryota > Metazoa > Chordata > Mammalia > Rodentia > Muridae > Mus > Mus musculus. The sequence continues at coordinate 15,544,794 of NC_000082.6, forward strand.
CTAAACCAGGACATAACATATGAATTTATGTCTTTTAAGTTAGGATACATGACAGAGTATTCTATTTAATTGACAAAAAATGATGGACTGGGTGTTAGGTCTATCTTGTACTTTATGAATTACAAAATGGTAATAATGTGCCAAATTTATATCCCAGATGAAAGAGTCTTTTAAGTGGACAGAAAGGGGCAAGTATGGTGGGTGGCCCTGGTGCTCTTTGTATTTTGATGTTAATTCTGCTTTCCCAGGAGAGGTTGACTGGAATAGGGATGAGAAATGTAACTCAGGTGACTTCTTGTGAACATTTCCCTAATGAATAAAGAAACCAATCCACGGGGTGAGTATGTAGGACATCTGGGTTGGATAGAGGAAGAGAGGAGGCAAGAGAGAGATAGGGGCTGTACTGACTAGTTTTGTGTCAACTTGACACAGGCTGGAGTTATCATAGAGAAAGGAGCTTCAGTTGAGGAAATGCCTCCATGAGATCCAGCTGTAAGGCATTTTCTCAATTAGTGATCTAGCAGGAAGGTCCCCTTGTGGGTGGTGCCATCTCTGGGCTGCTAGTCTTGGTTCTATAAGAGAGCAGGCTAAGCAAGCCAGTAACATCCCTCCATGGCTGCTGCATCAACTCCTGCTTCCTGACCTGCTTGAGTTCCAGTCCTGACATCCTTTAGTGTCAACAGCAATGTGGAAGTGTACGCTGAATAAACCGTTTCCTCCCCAACTTGCTTCTTGGTCATGATGTTTGTACAGGATTAGAAACCCTAAGACAGGGGCCTTTGGACAGGGACAATGAGAGGCCAGGGTGTAGCTACTATTGTCTCCTGGTTTAGATGGCAAATCTGCCAGGGTTGAGAGTTAATATGGCTTACAAGATTGGGATTCTAGTTGATGTGCCCAGTGATTGAGTTACCATTGATTCTAGGGAAAAAAAAAATACACACACAAAGTTCTTTTTTTTATGGATAAATTTTTATGAGATATTTTCTTTATTTACATTTCAAATGCTATCCTCATTCCTTGTTTCCTCTCCAAAATACCCCTATCCCATTTGCCCCCCCACACACAAACCCACCTACTTCCACTTCCCTGTCCTAGCATTCCCCTACACTGGGACATCGAGCCTTATCAGGACCAAGAGCCTCTCTTCCCATTGATGCCCAACAAGGCTATCCTCTGCTACATATGCAGCTGGAGCCATAGGTCCCTCCATGTGTACTCTTTGGTTGGTGGTTTAGTCCCTGGGAGCTCTGGGAGTACTGGTTGGTTCCTATTGTTGTTCCTCTTATGGGGCTGCAAGCTCCTTCAGCTTCTTGGGTACTTTCTCTAGCTCCTCCATTGGGGATCTTGTGCTCAGCCCAAATGGCTGGCTAAGAGCATGCACCTCTTGTATTTGTCAGGCACCGGTAGAGCCTCTCAGGAGACAGCTATTTCAGGTTCCTGTCGCAAGCATTTATTGGCATTCACAATAGTGTCTGGGTTTGGTGACTGTACGTATGGTATGGATCCCCAGGTGGGGCAGTCTCTGGATGATCTTTCCTTCAGTCTCTGTTCCACACTTTGTCTCTGTATCTCCTCCCATGGCTATGTTGTTCCCCCTTCTAAGAGGGATGAGAGTATTCATACTTTGGTCTTCCTTCTTCTTGAGCTTCATTTGGTATGTGAATTGTATCTTAAGTATTATGAGCTTCTGGGCTAATATCCACTTATCAGTGAGTGTATACCATGTGTGTTCTTTTGTGATTGGGTTAACTCACTCAGGATATTTTCCTAGTCCCATCCATTTGCCTGCAAATTTCATGAAGTCATTGTTTTTAATAGCTGAGTAGTATTCTATTGTGTAAGTATACCACCTTTTCTGTATCCATTCCTCCATTGAGGGACATCTGGGTTCTTTCCAACTTCTGGCTATTATAAATAAGGCTGCTATGTACATAGTGGAGCATGTGCCCTTATTACATGATGGAGCATCTTCTGGGTATATTCCCAGGATTGGTATAGCTGGGTCCTCAGGCAGTACTATGTCCAATCTTCTGAGGAACCGCCAAACTGACTTCCAGAGTGGTTGTACCAGCATACAATCCTACCAGCAGGGGAGGAGTGTTTCTCTTTCTCCACATCCTCACCAGTATCTGCTGTGATTTTGATCTTAGTCATTCTGACAGGTGTGAGGTGGAATCTCAGGATTGTTTAAGATTTCCATTTCCCTGATGACTAACGATGTAAGGATGTTGAACATTTCTTTAGGCGCTTCTCAGCCATTTGATATTCCTCACTTTTTAATTGTTTAGCTCTGTACCCCATTTTTTTTTTTGAGACAGGGTTTCTCTGTGTAGCCCTGGGTGTCCTGGAACTCACTCTATAGACCAGGCTGGCCTCAGTCTCAGAAACCTGCCTGCCTTTGCCTCCCAAGTGCTGGGATTAAAGGCATGCGCCACCCCTGCCCGGCCCCAGTTTTAATAGGGTTATTTGGTTCTCTGGAGTCTAACTTCTTGAGTTCTTTGTATATATTGGATATTAGCCCTCTATCGGATGTAGGATTGGTAAAGATCTTTTCCCAATCTGTTGTTCGCCTTAACTCCAAGATACAGCCCAATAGTCTCTGTATCTCTTACACCCCAGATTAGGAAATGTATACAACCTCTGAGCAGGAAAGCAGATAGGCAATTTTTTACCAAATACAATGACCCAGTCTCACCTCTAGCTCTGTAGCAGACCACTGTGCAGCCCTCTTTCTCCTCCCCAATCCTCACCCCATCTGCCTCTATCTCCAGTGGATCACACAGTTCTTCCCCTCCTAACTTCTCTTCCCCCAATCATTGGTTTATCGAAGCCCCCTACTCCATCGTGCATTCCCTGGGAATCCACAGGCATCTCAAACCAGGGAAGGAAGTGGGCTAACAGCAGATCTTCACCTATCCCTCCATTCCCCCAAATCCAATACCTTCAGTCTCATCTTCAGCTCTGTAGCATACCTTCTGTTATGGCATCTCCTCACTCTCGTTTCCATACCCAGAGGACTAAACAGATCCTGGTGAAATACCCTATCTTCGTCCCTGATATGGACCCCCTCAGCTCCCCTACTCATGGCCCATCCCCATTCCTAAGTGTCAAAATCCAATATCCAGAAACACATTTTACCAGGAACCAAACGTGACCACAATTACCAGGACCACAGAAGAATCTCCTATAGGCAACACACAGCCAACACACACTCCTAAGCAGAGAGGAAACAGAATCAAAGGAACAAAACACCCATCTAGTACCTGAAATTACAATCTTCCCAAATCAAGATACCCAAATTCCAGCACAAAAACACAATCAGAAACAGCCATGACAATGTCTCCACTAGAACCCAGCAACCCTACCACAGCAACAGACCCTGAAATTTCCAACCTAGCTAAAACACATGGAAAAAAAAAAAGCTTTAAAATAGGTTTTTCTGACCATATATATAAAGAGGAAATCTATTGAAACACAAACAAACAGTGAAAAGAACAAAAAGTGGAAATGTAATCAATAAGGCAAACACAAACCGAGGGGACTCTGTAAATGGAACATTTAGAAACCCTGACAGGAACCTCAGAGGTAAGCTTGACCAACAGAATACAAAAGATGAAAATACAATCTCAGGCACTAAAGGCATGATAGAAGAAATGAAAACATCAATCAATGAAAATGTTAATCTAAAAAAAAAGTCTTGGCACAAAATATCCAGGAAAACTGGGACACTATAAAAAGACCAAATCTAAGAATGAATAATAGAAATAGAGGAAGAAGCAGTTCAGATCAAAGTCCCAGAAAATATTTTCAACAAAATCATAGAAAATTTCTCTAATTAAAGAAAAAAATGCCTATCACAGTGCAAGAAGCATCAAATGGACTGGGCCAGGAAAAAAAAATCCCCTCAGTACATAAAAATCAAAGCACTAAACATACAGAATAAAGAAAGAATATTTAAAGTTGCTAGGGAAAAGGACAATGTAGTGTATAAAGGCAGGTCCAATGTGATAACACCTGACTTGTCAATGGAAACTCTAAAAGCTGAAAGGGCCCAGACTGATATTCTACAGGCTCTCAGATGTGAGATGCCAGCCCAGACTACTATACCTAGCAAGACTTCTATCATAATAGACAAAAAAAAATAAAAATGTAAGCAATATTTACATACAAATCTTCTGTACAGAAGGTGCTTGAAAGAAACTCCAACCTAAAGAAATTATCTACACCACCACCACCACCACCCCCCCCCCAAAAAAAAAAAAAAAACACAGGAAAAAACTATTCTCAGACTAGAAAATCAAAAGAAGGGAAGCACACATACCACCACAATGAACAAGAAATACTCTGTTCATTGATATCTTTCAACATCAATGATCTCAATTACCCAGTAAAAAGACATAAACAGAATGAATACAAGCAGAAGATCCACCCTTTTGCCGCATCCAAGACAGACATTTTCACATCAAGGATAGACATCACCCTATGGTGAAAAGAGGGAAAAAGACACTCCAAGCAAATAGTAGCCATTTTATTAACTTGTAAAAATCGACTTCAAACAGAAACTAATCAGAGGTGATAAGAAAGGACACTATATATGCATCAAAGGAAAAATAGACGAAGAGGACTTGGTAATTGTTAATAACTATGCAATAAACACAAGGACACCCCAGCTCAAAAAATACTACTACAGCTTAAGTCACATGCTGACTCTCAGACTGATAGAGACTTCAAAACCTCACTGCCACCAATAGTCAGGTCATCCAAACAAAAATTAAACAGAGAAATGCTGGACCTAACTAACATTATAAACCAAATAGATCAAGTAGATATTTCAAGAGGAAATGCCCCGCCTTAAAAAGAAAAGCAATAATCCTCATGACTTTTTATGAGAATTAAAAGTCAATGTTTTACCATCCAAACCTGCAATCACAGGGTAACATGTAGTGATTTAGTTGTGTGTGCTTTCTTCTGCATTTTCTTCCATGTAGGGAATATTCCCTCACATCAAAGTCATTTAACAATGTGTCAAGATGTTTGCTAAAATGTAGTAAGTAGTCTTTTTTTCTTATCACAGGGGAGGACATGTACAAATAAATCCAATCGGAGAAGATGTTTAGTGACATGTATTGTGAAAGAGGGAAAATTGTGGGAAATGTAAACAAAATATATTGTCTCTTCTATCAAAGGGTTAAGATAAAACTTCATTTTTTAAAAAAGTGTGAAGCCACTTGGCTGACCAAGCCAGCTCAGTCAGTCTCCAGGGCAGGAGTAAGGATTAAAAAGAAAAAAAGACAATTAGACAACATTGTAGCATGACCCTAGCCAGTTCTGAGGTTGAGGCAGGTTTATATTTTTCCCAACCTGCTTTTATACCATTTTAATTACATGAAAGCAATAAGGTGAGTTCTAGGTTAAGGAACAAGCAAGACAATAAACACAAATAGTCAAGGAACAAGCAAGGCAATAAACAAAGTCCCCAAGATCACTGTTTTTAAGGGCTTATCAGGATGACCAAGATAACTGAGTCTACTTCCCAGTCCTAGTCCAAAGTCATATTCCTGCCTGAAGCCTACTTCTTTGTTCTAGCCTAAAATCAGATTCCTGTCTGAGCGTGCTTCCTTGTCATAGCCCAACGTCAGATTCCTGCCAAGCAGCTCCCAAAAGCTCTCCACACTTGGCAGAAATTCAATTTCCATCACAAGTCAACACTTTTAAAATCAAAATATTTGCTCAAGGTTATATTCTCCCATCAAAAAATTGAACTTTGCTTATCGGCTGAATCATTCTGAGTTAGCCAATTATATGTGAGTATGAGGCCAAGTTCTGACTACTCAAAGAGGGAAGAGACCCCTTTATACTAGGAATAAAACCCAACCAGACCTCTGGTGGATATTTTTTGCATGATTTGACATGGTTATACATCCTTCTCCAGAAGTGGGGTTTTTTTGCTTGTTTCTTGCTTTGCCAAGATATTTTGGATTGTGTCCTGTGACCTTAGACTCATTTATAGAATGACCAACTGCCCTACAAATGTAACAGGTAATGTCAGTGTGGGAACTATCCACATGTATCATAGAAAGGCCAATTCTAGGAATAACTTGCAAAATTTAAATTCCAAATGTATGAAACTTATACTATCAAACCTCAAAGGATTTGGGAAGCTCTGTGACTACAATTGGACTCCTCCTTACCTTAGAATATCTTCTACTTTATTGGTAGCCAAAAATTGGGGCTTGCATAAAAGCAAACATTGTATAAAAGCAAGCAATTGCATAAAAGTAAACATTCTCCAGGGGTAACATTCACTAAAACTGGCCAAATGCTACAACCAAAAGAACCCTACTGGAAGTATGCAAATTTTAGAACGAGATAAATTCATTGCAAATGAAGACATTACTTAAAGAAAAAAAAACTCATGTTCAAAAACGAGTAACTAACCCTGAGAGAATAAAGAATTCTGTTTTTAAAATGATTTACTCAAAGAATGGATTAAAAATATGAGATAAAAGCCAGACGTGGTGGCGCACGCCTTTAATCGCAGCACTTGGGAGGCAGAGGCAGGCGGATTTCTGAGTTCGAGGCCAGCCTGGTCTACAAAGTGAGTTCCAAGACAGCCAGGGCTACACAGAGAAACCCTGTCTCAAAAAGAAAAAAAGAAAAAAAGAGAGATAGGTCCAAGCTGAGGTGGGAGGAACCTGTACTTTTAACCTACAACAGTTGTTGACAACTTTAGTACAGGCAGAATCTGAAGTGGCTAAGGGGCAACTGCCAACATTTGTCAGTATAGAGGCTAGCAGTAATAACCTATGGAAAGTTTATAGAAAACTTCAATTATGGAAAGTAATAAATGCAACTGTAACCCAAGGCACTGTACTTTAAGAGCCTTCATTTTCCCAATTAAGCAAATATTCATCTCACAGTACAGTTAGCTAAGACTGGGGAAATTCTGGGCAATGTTGATTCTGTCCGTGGGAAGTAGGTAGACAAGTGATTCCCACACTGACTGCTCTTCCTAGAGGTCCTGAGTTCAATTCCCAGCAACTACATGGTGGCTCACAGCCATCTGTAATGGGGATCCGATGTCCTCTCCTGGTGTGTCTAAAGACAATGACAGTGTACTCACATACATGAAATAAATAAATCTCTTGAGACAGACAGACAGAGAGAGAGAGAGAGATTGATTCAGCTTTTATCATTGATCTCATAAACTTAGAAGGGGGAACCTACCGCAGTATTTTTAAATTATATGGAAAAATGAGATGGGGCAAAACCCTTATTTCTTAGCTGCACACCTTTTATTGAAGATATAAACACCACAGCAACCAGCGGTTGCTTTTAAAAGTTCTGTCTCCCCACACCTGCTGGTAGAGACATGTTGGGATTACTCACATACTACACTGTCCCGCTTTCTACATGGCGTCTGCATATCCAAACAAGACATCAGGCTCACTCCTCCAGCCTGCTAATGGCTTTTTAAATCATGTAACTCATTCTATGAGTTTTTCAAACTCCTTGATTTTACAAAATGGTCTTCATTTTTATTTCCTGTATCAACAAATACCTTTATTAGTTTTCTTTTCAGAAAATACTTACAGTGTATCTTTTCAAAATTCCAGAAAACTTCCTAAACATCCAATATGTTCAGTATCAGATTCCCCTGGGACAAGCAAGATGGTTCAGTGGGTAAAGATACTTGCATCTAAGCCAGATGACCTGAGTTCAACCCCTCACACAGTGCAAGGTGCGAACAAATTCCTAAGTTGTTCTTTGGCCACACACACATACACACACACACACACACACACACACACACACACACACACTCATAAATGAATGCACACAGGCATGCAAATGCACAGTCACAGGCACACACAAAATATAGTTTTAGAGAAAAAGTTTATTCAGTCTTTGGTAACTTCTCCAAAGAACATTAACTTTAGAAATTCTATTCCTGTGGACTCCCTGCTTTTTAGTAAGCTCGGTACTGAATGTAAGTTAATCACTTGTGTTCCTACCACTTGTGTTTATTCCTTTTCATGGTGTTTCTAGTTCAGAAAACATGTACATCTTTCCAAAATCTTGAGGCATTACAACTGAACAAAAACTGGTCAAACTGAAGCAATGAAAGTGTATTGCTACTTATCAGAAAAGTAAGATCTGTGTCTGCTATCCTTCCCAATAATCAATAATATTGTAGCTCTGTATACAAATACCTAAAAACTATTCTTATAAAGGAAAAAAACTGTAAGATTCCTTAAGTAGTTTCCAAAATCCTTGTAAGCATGCAAGAATATATGGTTTTAAACTCATTTAGGAAGCTGACATGATTTTGACTGAACTTATGAGAATGGCCTAAAGCCATAAACATCAAACCTATTAAGAGTGGTTTTCAACAATGCTCTAAATTTTCAAATATCAACTTCACATGCATTCTAATGTTGAAGAACACTTCGATGATGGAAGTCAGTCTTGGTGAAGTACTTGTCCTGATAAATCAAACTAAAGTCCCTATTTATTCACATACCCAAATGTTGAGTAAAATAGTTTTTATAAAGGTCAATGTAAAATTACAGGTTTTGTTTTCACACCCAAAAGACTGCCTGTGACAGACCCAATGTTTGTTACAAAAATTCTAGAAAAGTATATACAGATCCCTAAACAAGTGCAATAACTTTATTTTAAATTAACAAATAATAAAAAATTACCAATTCTGAAAATAACAAATAGTTAAAGCCATTAAAGTATAACAGGGACCTACTGGAACAAGAATTTTACTTTTTAACTTTTATTAACATATAGTCATCAAGGGTCATACTTTAAAATCTCTTGAAACAAGTTTCTAAGGCAAATTTCTAGTCTATTTATACCACATTCCTGCAATCCTAGTCACTTTACAAAAGAAGATTTGCTTTTATTTAAAAGAGGCTCTATTAACTCTAAAATTTCATCAATCTTAGATAATCATATATAACTGTTACATGCAAAATGGATTTTGCTTTGGAAATCTGTTAACTGACTCATAGATTTATGCTAAGATCCACAATCCCTTAAACAAGAAAGGGGTTTTTTTTAAATAGGCTGGGCTCTGACAAACAGCCTTGGGTGGAGGAGAGAACTCTCACAGTGGCATATACAAAGACAACATGAGACCAAAGTACCAGATTCTACCAAAGGCTATCAAAAGCATCCCAACACTTACTAGCTCCAAGTATCACAAGACACATTTTCAAGGCAGAAAAGAACTGGTAATGACTCTATACTGTCAATGCAATTGAATGTAATCTTTAATCATTAAATATTAGTATATTTCATTTAAGTCTACTTTAATCAATTACACATGGAAAATGTTATGTGTATGTTCTATGTGGTTAAATATTTAGAACATCTTTGAGGGGCTGAGATGGCTCAATGGTTGAAAATGCTTGTTGGAGATCCGATTCCCAGAACCCACATAAAATAACAGGTAAGGCTATAATTCCAGCCTTGGAAAGCAGAGGCAGGGGGATCTATTTCTATAGCAAGCTGATTAGCAAGTCTAGCTGCATCAGTGAGCTCTGGGCTTCATTTAAAAACACTGTCTGACACTATAAAGTGAAAGAACAATTAAGAGAGACTCCAGATACCACCTAAGGCCTCTGCATGCACCCAACACACACACACACACACACACACACACACACACACACAAAACACGAATAAAGGAAGTTTGTTGATAATTAGACTAGCTCATTTAAAATGAGTCCACTTATGCTGGACATGGTGTACACCTGAACTAGTACTTGGGAGGCTGAGACAGAAATAATTGTGCAAGTTTGAAGCCATCATAGGTTATACAGTGGTACCCTCTTTCAAACTACAACAGTGATGATAATGTCTAGACAAACTAGTTTAATGACTAAAAAAACATTAACTTTTAAACAGCTTAATCAAAACACACCAAGTATATGTCAAGAAACCTATCCTTGCTATAAAAGTAACCAAAAGTAATCAGTATACTAGTCATGCTGTTCCCTTTACTTTCTTTATATGCAAAGTTTGAACATCTCATTTTTTTATTTTGACAATTAAACTGTCAATTTGATAAAAGAATAAAAATAAACTTTCAACTTCAGACACATATTTGTTAAAGTAAACAGAGTGGAATGATAAAATTAACTTCCGTTGTTCTTAGAAGAGGAACCAATGAGATGGCTCTGCAGTGAGGGCCCTTGTTGACACGCATGGTACATGGTGATCAGAGTTCGACATCAGTAACACACAGGAAAGTGAAGGCAAGAACCAACACTCCAAAGGTAACCTCTGATCTTCACACAAGTACACACACGTATGCGCGCGCACACATCCCCCCACCACACACACTGCGCACACACACACTAAATAACAAAAAAAAAATTAAAGATAGGGGAGGAAAGTCTTCAATTCAGTCAATTGTAATGAACCAAAGCTTTACAGAAAAATTAAAATGTCACAAGAAAAAATTAAATGAGTACTGAATAATTTGCAGTTTGTAGCTACAAAAACTGCTAAAATGCAAAGATCTTTTTTAATATTGCCTATGATGAAATAAAATTTGAAATATAGTAACTGAGATACCTCTTTGTGCGAAGAAATTAAACTGAGCATGTACGGTGTCACAACAAGTGCTCTGTAAGTTCCAAACATAGGCATATAGAATAGAATTTCAATGAAAGTCTTTGATAGTCTCACAGTATTTCTTATTTTGTTTTAATTGCAGTCTTATGTACTAGCCCAGGCTGGCCAGGAACTTGTAATCGCCTGCCTCTGCCATTACCATGCCTAGCTTAATAACTCCCAATTTTGCTACCATGATATGGCTACCATAGCATATATCAATGTAACAGAAATAGCACAGTCTCTTAAGACACATTCCATATTTTATTTACATTTTAAGACTAACTTTCATCTCAAAATCACATATCCATACACCTATTTCCTTTTTGTTGACTTCACTTAAAACATCTAAGCATGTTTTACTAAACAAAGACTGTAAACAAATTATTATGTCTGTTACATGTAACAAACGGGAACAGCTTTTAACAGAAATTCAAAACCCCAACACCTTTTATTATAAATACAGGTATCAAAACAATCCTGAACCTATGTTTGTACTAATAGTAGTCAGCACCCACACCGCTTCAAGAATTAACACAATTGTTGACTAGTCATTGTATCTGCTACTTTAAACAATTCCAACTGCAGCTCTAAATATGATAAAGCATGCCATTTCTGTTCTTCCTTCTTGAGACTTTACTTTCCAGAAAAACAAATGTTTCCATGGCCACATGACACTCTTTTGTCATGCTTTTGTCTTGAAAGCCTGAACTCCATTTTGAGTACTTCAGGTTCATGTTTAAATGACAGTGCTTTAATAGAAAGAAAAATTGTGCTGCACGTCTCTTGTTACCTGAAAACATAATAGGTGTACATATATTAAATATATTCTTACAACTGTCCAGGTCATGTTTACCAGCTGCAATTCTTTTACTTATTGTGTGGGTATTGTGCATGGTGATATTTAATCAAGACATTAACATGAGTAGAAGGTTGCTGATTTAAGACAAGTTTGAGATCCACTAAAGTTAGTTGTTGTACGTCTGTCCTTCTGGAGGCTGTGGAAGCTTCATATTTTCTTTGGACATCATAAGACGTCTTAGCTCTTGAAGTATGACTTTAATGCTATAGGAATTTTGCCATTTTGCTAATACTGGTATGCTCCGTGCATCCACCTGAGAGAGGAAGAGAAGAGAGACAATTAACTGCCAAGTGTAAAGTACTGTAGAAGCACAGCCAGACATAGTGGAGCACACCAAGACAACAGAGAAAAGAGGAGCACCAAATTCAAGACAGCCTGGGCTAGATATGGAGACTGTCTCAAAAAACAAACAAAAAATTAATAGTATTATTAATGATGTTAATGTACCTTGTATCAATAATTTAAAAATAATTTAACAAGAATGCTATACTATGCCAGACCCCATAGAGCTCCCAGGGACTCTTGTACCACCAAACAAAGAGTATACAGGAGGGACCCATGGCTCTGGCCGCGAATGTGGCAGAGGATGGCCTTGTTGGACATCAATGGGAGGAACAGCCCTTGGGCCTGAGGGGGTTCGATGCCCCAGTGTAGGGGAATGCCAGGGCTGGAAGGCAGAATGGGACAGGAGATTTCCAGAGGGGAGACCAGGAAAGGGGGTAGCATTTGAAATGTAAATAAAGAAAATATCCAATAAAAGGGAAAAAAAGATTATTTACAAGGATGTTTATATTTTCTTGACTGATTCCTAGTCCAACCTATTGTGTAACCAACTCTCCAAATATGTCTGATTTTCTGCATTTTACAATGAACATGCAGCAGTCTTATTACCAGAATTTCTATATGCATATAAATATTACATTAAGTAATGATTTTGTAATCATTTATAAATACTTGTTAATCGTTGTTGCTGATTTAAGACAAATCTACTCATATTAAGTCAGAACACTCCTTTCTATTTCTAATAAAACTAAGAGGAAGAAAAAGGTTGACTTGTGGATGACACAATCTTGTACACAGACAACTGTAAGAATAACAATAAGAAAACTTGTGGAGGCCAGAAATGGTGGTGCACACCTTAATCCCAGCATTCAGGAGGCAGAGCCAGACAGATCTCTCTGATCTGGATGCCAGCACAGACTACACAGTGAGAATTCCAGGCCAGCCAGGAATACCTTGTCTCAAAAACACAGAGGGAGAGAGATAGGAAAGGAGAGTGGCCAAGAGGGTGGAAACAGGGAGAGGAAAGGAGAAGAAAGGGAGAAGAGAGAGAGAAGAGGAAGCAGGATGGCGGGTAGGGGGAGAAACTACTAAAGCTAGTAAGATCATAGCATCCATATTTTTTTTAAAAGCTGCATTTCTATACATTTGCAGTGTATCTAAAGTCAATTAAGAAAATAGGAGTTGCAGAGATGGCTCAGAGGTTAAGAGCACTGTCTCAGAGGTCCTGAGTTCAATTCCCAGCAACCACCTATAATGAAATCTGGTGCCCTCTTCTGGCCTGCAGGCACACATGCAGGCAGAATGCTATATACATAATAAATAAATAAATATCTTTTAAATACGTATTTTTAAAAATACAATTTGCAATGATAGTATCAAAATTAATAAGATCTGTGCACCAGGAACTGAAATATTATTGATAGAAACAAAGGCGTAAATGAGTATACATGGATCAGAAAGTTAATACTTTAAACGTGGCAGTATTCTTCAAGCTGATCTATGATAGCACACTTCTGAAATCCTCAGCACTCAGGAGGAACTAGGGCTATTGTAAGACCCTTAAAAACACATTTTTGCAACTGCCCCTTTTTTGGTTTTGTTTTGTTTTGTTTTGCTCTAGACATAAACAAGCTACTCTTAAAATGTATATTAGAATGCCAAAAAACAAGAACAATACGGAAAAAAAAGTTATTTCAAAATGTTACAAAGTTATAGTGTTGCTTGCAGAAAGATAAATACAAATAAACTGAAAGTCCAGAATATTTATAGAAGTAAAAAATTCAAAATAGCCCATAAACTAGAAGAGTTAAAATGAGGAAACTGTTATAAGAAAACATAGGAATCAACTTCCATAATATAATTTTTAACAAGAGCTTCTTACACATAATACCTAAAGTAGATTTAACAAAAAGAAAATACAAACAGACTTCATCAAAAGTAGGAATGTTTGGCCAGTCTATGATGACACATGCCTGTACTCCTAGCTACTTGAAAGGCTCAGGTAAAAAATTAATTGACCTAAGAATCTAAGATCAGCTTGGGTGATTAGACCTGCTGATCTAAGAAGCATACAGGTTCTAGACTCTCTTCTGCCCACGTCCCCGCCAGCTGAGTCCTCTGGGACACCAGAGCTGCCCTGAGCCGCCTGTTTTCCAAGCTGAACCTCCATTATCCCACAAGCTCTCAGTCCACTATCAGACCTGCTGATCCAGAATCAATAGCCCAAGAATACCCATCAGAGGCCTCCCACACCAGGATCATCCAGGTAAGGCCCCCTCTCAGTACTTACTAAAACAGGAACAACCAGGGAATGAAGACAACCATATGGCTAAAGGCACTTGAATGAATGCAATCAACAAAAACCAGGGCAATATGACACCTTCAGAGCAACAACTACCCTAATACAACAAGTCCTAGATATGCAAAGCACAAGAAAATGAATGACCTTAAATCCAATCTTATAAACATGAAAGAGGCCTTTAAAGAGGAAATGAATAACTCTCTTGAAGAAATACAGAAAAATACAACCAAACTGGTAGAGATGCCTCTAAAGAAGAAACAAAATCCTTAAAGAAATACAGGGAAAAAAAATTAAATATGGGGAAGGAAATAAAACTATTCAGGATCTGACAACAGAAATAGAAGCAAGAAAGAAAACACAGGGGCTGGTGAGATGGCTCAGTGGGTAAGAGCACTGACTGCTCTTCCAAAGGTCCTGAGTTCAAATCCCAGCAACCACATGGTGGCTCACAACCATCCGTAATAAGATGTGACACACTCTTCAGGTGTGTCTAAAGACAGCTACAATGTACTTACATATAATAATAAATAAATCTTTGGGCCAGAGCAAGTGGGGCCAGAGCAAGCAGAGGTCCTAAGTTCAATTCCCAGCAACCACACACATGATGACTCACAACCATCTGTCTAGCTACAGTGTACTCATATACATAAAATAAATAAACTTAAAAGAAAGAAAAATTAAACACAAACATCAGGGAATCCTGAAGATGGAAAGCATAGGGAAGAGAACAGAAACAACAGACATAAGCATCAGCAACAAAATACAAGAGATGGAAGAGAGAATCTCTGGTGTAGAACATACAACAGAAGAAACTGATACATCCACCAATGGAAATGTTAGATCACAAAACATCCAGGAAGCAAGTTAGAGTAGCCATTCTAATATCTAATAAAATAGATATTCAACCAAAATTACTCAAGAGACAGAGAATGACACTTCATACACATCAAAGGAAAAAAAAAATCTACCAAGCTGATATCTCAGTTCTGAACATCTATGCCCCAAGCACAAGGGCACCCACATTTGTAAAAGAAACATTGCTGAAGTTTAAATAGTACATCAAACTCCACATTAAGAGTGGAGGACTTCAACACCCTACTCTCACCAATTGACAGGTCATCCAGAGAAAACCTAAACAGAGAAATAATATAACTAACAGACATTATGAATTAAATTAACCTAACAGAAATCTACAGATTATTTCACCCAAACAAAAGAATATACCTTCTTCTCAGCACCTCTTGGATCCTTCCCCAAAACTGATCATGTAGTCAATCACTGAGCAAACCTCAACAGATCTTATCAGACGCCCATGGATTAAAGCTGGACTTCAACAACACCAGAAAGCCTACAAACTCATTGAAATTGAAGAACTCTCTATTCAATGCAATGATCTCTGGGTCAGGGAAAAAATAAAGAAATAAATTAAAACCTTCCAAAATTTAATGAAAATGAAGGCACAACATACCCAAATTTATGGGACACAATGAAAGCAGGGCTAAGAGGAAAGTTCATATAGCACTAAATGCCTCTATAAAGAAATTAGAAAGTTCTGATATCAGCAATTTAAAGTAGACCTGAAAAAAAAAAAGAAGCAACCAAGCACCCCAAACAGAAGTAGAAGACAGCAAATAATCAAAATCAGAGCAGAAATCAAATCAATTAGAAACAAAGAAAACAATAAGAAGAATCAATAAACCAAGAGCTGGATCTTTGAGAAAATTAACAGGATAAACCCTTAACCAAACTAACCAAGATACAGAGAAAACGTATCCAAATGAACAAAATCAGAAATGAAAATGGGGCATAACAACAGACAACAAGGAAATTCAAAGAATTATTATGTCTTACTTTAAAAGCCTGTACTCCACAAAATTGGAAAATCTTAATGAAATGGATGATTTTCTAGACAGACACCACTTACCAAAGTTAAATCAAGATTAGGTACACTATTTAAACAGCCCTAAAACCCCTAAGGAAATAGAAGCAGTCATAAAAGTCTCAACTTTTAGTGAGATCACGGATATAAGGTGCATGCCTAAATGCACTAAAAGCAATATACAGGAAGCCAGTAGCCAAAACCAAACTAAATGGAAAGAAACTTATAAGAATTCCACTAAAATCAAGGACAAGACAGGCTGCTTTCTCCCTATCTATTCAATAGAGAGAGGGGGGGCATTCTCGCCCTAAATATTCCAATATAGTACTTGAAGTTCTAGCTAAAGCAAAATAACAACTAAAAGGAGATCAAGGGAATACAAAATGGAAAGGAAGAAGTCAAACTATTGATATTTGTGGATGATATGATAGTATTCATAAGTGACCCCAAAAATTCTACCAAGAGAACTCCTACAGCTAATAAACATCTTGAGGCAAGTTGCTGGATACAAAATAAACTCAAAGAAATCAGTAGCCTTTATATAAATGATAAATGGACTGAGAAGAAATCAGGAAAATAACACCCCTCACAATAGCCACAAATAGTATAAAAAATTTTAAAGTAACTCTAACAAAACAAGTGAAAAGACCTTTAAGTCAAAAACTTCAAATTAAGGAGGAGGAGGAGGAGAACAACAACAACAACAAATACTACTACTGAGGAAGTTATCAGAAGATGGCAAGACCTCCCATATTCAATCAGTAGGATTAGCATAGTGAAAATGTCCACACTACCAAAAGCAATTTACAGATTCAATGCAATTCCCATCAAAATTCCAACACAATTCCTTGCAGACCTTGACAGAATAATTCTCAACTTCAAATGGAAAAACAAAAATCCCAGGGTAGCTAAAACAACCCTGAAAACTAAAAGAACTTTTTGAGGTATCACCATCCCTGACCTCAAGCTGTACTACAGAGCAATAGTGATAAAAACTATATGGTATTGGTACAGAAAGATACATTGATCAATGGAATCTAGTCAAAGACCCTGAAATAAACACATACACCGATGGACACTTGATTTTTAACAAAGAAGCCAAAACCACACAATGGAAAAAAGAAAGCATCTTCAACAAATGGTGCGGGTCTAACTGTCTGTCTATATGCAAAAGAATGCAAATAGGTTCCTATCTATCACCCTGCATAAAACTCAAGTCCAAGTGGATCTAGCAAGTACTTAAATGTAAAAATGGATACAGTAAATCTAATAGAATAGAGAGTGGGCAATAGCCTTGAACTCTCTGGTACAGAAGACATCTTCCTGAACAGAATACCAATGGCTCAGGCTCTAAGATAAACAATTGATAAATGGAGCCTCACAAAACTGAAAAGCTTCTGTAAAGCAAAGGACACTGTCATTAGGACAAAACAGCATCTACAGATTGGTAAAGGATCTTCACCAAGCCTACATCTGAGTGGTGGTGCATGCCTTTAATCCCAGCACTCGGGAGGCAGAGGCAGGCGGATTTCTGAGTTTGAGGCCAGCCTGGTCTACAGCGTGAGTTCCAGGACCGCCAGGGCTATACAGAGAAGCCCTGTCTCAAAAAATCCAAAATATAAAAAATAAAAAAATAAAGAATTCAATAAGATAGACTCCAACAACCCAAATAACCCATTGAAAATGGGGCACAGAGCTAAACAGAATTCTCAACAGAGGAATCTCAAATGACCAAGAAGCACTTAAAGAAGTGTTCAACATCCTTAGTCATCAGGGAAATGTAAATCAAAATGACTCTGAGATGCCATCTTACAACTTTCAGAATGGCTAAGATCAAAAATTCAAGTGACTATACATGCTGGCAAGGAAGTGAAGCAAGGGGAACACTCCTCCATTGCTGGTGGGAGTGCAAACTTGGACAACCACTTTAGAAACCAATTTGGCAGTTTCTCAGTAAACTGGGAGTAGTTCTACATCAAGACCGAGCAATACCACTCCTGGGCATATATCCAAAAGATGCCCCACCATCCCACAAAGACACTTGCTCAACTATGCTCACAGCACCTTAATTCACAATAGCCAGAAACAGGAAACAACCTAGATGTCTCTCAACTGAAGAATGGATAAAGAAACTATGGTACATCTACACAATGGAATACTATCTAGCTACTAAAAACAAAGAAATCATGAACTTTGTAGGCAAATGAATGAAACCTGAGAATACCACTCTGAGTGAGGTAACCCAGACCCAAAAGTACAAGCATGGTATGTATTCACTTATAAGTGGATATTAGCCATAAAATACAGGATAGCCACACTACACTCCACATACCCAAATAAGTTAAACAACAAGGAAGGCACAAATGAGGAAGCTTGAATCTCACTTAGAAGGGGGAACAAAATAGTCACAGGAGGCAGATGGAAGGAGGGAACTAGGTGGGAGAGGGAATGGGGAGGGGTTGGGGGGTGTAGATTCAAGATCAGGTGAGGGAAGAGATAGGAGATGGCCAGAGTCCCATGAGAATGAATGGAAATTTGCAGCTTTCAAAGTGCTGGGACGGTGGGGGTGGCGTGATCTCAAGGACATGCCAGAGACCCAAGTTAGGGAAGGCTCCCAAGAATCAATGGAGGTGACCTTAGCTGAGACTCATAGCAATGAGAATATGGAACCTGAAGAGGACACTTCCTGTAACTAGGCAGGAACTCCAATGAAGCAAAAGGGACACCAACCCACCTAAAAAACTTTCTACTCAAAGTTTATCCTGCCTACAAGAAATACAGGCACAAAGATATCTTAGAGCAGAGACTAAGGGAATGATCAAGCAATAACTGGTCCAACTACAGACCCATCCCATGGGCAAGCACCAATCTCTAACACTATTTTTTTTCTTTTTTTTTTTCCATTTTTTATTAGGTATTTAGCTCATTTACATTTCCAATGCTATACCAAAAGTCCCCCATACCCTCCCACCCCCACTCCCCTACCCACCCACTCCCCCTTTTTGGCCCTGGCGTTCCCCTGTACTGGGGCATACAAAGTTTACGTGTCCAATGGGCCTCTCTTTCCAGTGATGGCCGATTAGGCCATCTTTTGTTACATATGCAGCTAGAGTCAAGAGCTCCGGGGTACTGGTTAGTTCATAATGTTGTTCCACCTATAGGGTTGCAGATCCCTTTAGCTCCTTGGGTTCTTTCTCTAGCTCCTCCATTGGGAGCCCTGTGATCCATCCAGTAGCTGAATGTGAGCATCCACTTCTGTGTTTGCTAGGCCCCGGCATAGTCTCACAAGAGACAGCTACATCTGGGTCCTTTCAATAAAATCTTGCTAGGGTATGCAATGGTGTCAGCGTTTGGATGCTGATTATGGGGTGGATCCAATCTCTAACACTATTAAAGATACTCTGTTATGCTTGCAGACAGAAACCTAGCATGCCTGTCCTCTGAGAGGCTCCACCTAAACCTGACTCAGGTAGATGTAGAGACCTACAGCCAAACATTGGATAGAGCTTGGAACAGTTGGGGGAAGCAGTGAGGGCCCTGGAGGGGATAAGAACTCCACAGAAAGACCAAAAGTGTCAAGTAGCCTGGACCCTTGGGAGTCTCAGAGACTGAACCAAAGAGCATACATATACAATCTGAACCTAGGCCCCCAACCCCACATATATGAAAAGAGATGTGCAGCTCGGTCTTCATGTGGGTCCCAAACAATGTGTGATGGCTATCCCTAAAGCTGTTGCCTGCCTGTGGAATCTGTTCAGCAAACTTGGTTACCTTGTTTGTTCTCAGTAGAAGCTCCTAGTCCTGCAGAAATGATGTGTGTGTGTGTCAGGGGATGGGAGGGTGGACATCTACGGGGAGCCTTCATTCTCTCACCAGAAAAGAGGAGGGAAATTAAGGAAAGGGACTCTGGCAGAGGAGGAGCAGGGGGGCAGGCAGTCATTGATCAGAATGTAAAGTGAATTAAAAAAAAAAAAAAAAAAAACACAGCAGTGTGGACAATACTTTAATGTCCTATCTCAAAACAAAGCACCAAACTAAAATCGAATGTACTGTAGCGAATGCACTGTACACCATCAATAAAGGAGGAAAAAAAAACACAGAGAATAGAACAAAGTACTAACAAATTAAATGTGTAATATATACCATTTCCCCAGTATTTGAAAAACTCTTACAACTAAATAATAAAAAGTTAACCCAATTATAATATAATAAATGTATATGAATGTATAGACTAAAGTAGATACAGGCAGGCAGGGAGCTGGTAAGATGTCTCTCAATGTTTCATTACTCCTATTTGAAGCTCTCCATCTGCATATGGACAGGCCTATGATTTAATAGTTCCCTGGAGCTGGCAAGATGGCTCAGTAGGTAAAGGCACTTTTTGTCCTAAGTTCAATCTCCATGACCCATATGATGAAAAGAAAAGCAACTCCTGAAATGTGTCCCCTGACCTCATTGTGTGCTGTGGTAAGAGTACAAATAAACTACACACATGCATATTAATATACAAATTAACTTAAAACATACTTCTTTTAAAATTTTTAGACAGAGCTATATATAAAATGAATGTTTATACCTCAATATAGTTGGAGATTAAGTATAAACCCTTTGATATCAGTACCAGAATCTAAGCCATAAACCTAGTCCCACTTCCAGATTATCTCTGGCTCTTATTATCATTTCTGCATGTAACTATCTTCTAATGTATACAATGTTTAAATGTCACTTCTAACTTCAAGACTTAAAGAGTTCTATGCTGGCTAGTTTTTATGTCAACTTGACACAAGCTATATAGTCATCTGAAAGGGGGCAGCTTGAAGTGAAAAAATGCTTCAAAAAGATCAGGCTGTAGGTAAGCCTACAAGACATTTTCTTAGGGATTGATGGGGGAGGGCCCAGCTCACTGTGGGCAGTACTATCCCTGGGGCTGATAGTACTGAGTTCTATAAGAAAGCAGAGTGAGCAAACCATGTAGACAGACAGTAAACAGCATTCTTCCAGGGCCTCTGCATCAGCTCCTGCCTCCAGGTTCCTGACCTGAAAGCCTTAGATGATTTATTATCTGTTATATGGAACAGAACTTTCTTTTGGTCATCGTGTTTCACCACGACAGTAAAAACCCTAAGGCAAGCCCATCTTGTCTCTATCAGCTTTTATTCTCTTGCTTCTCAGACAAACATCAAGTTTTGTTGCTAACTGTCCTATGAAGAGGTCTTTGTGGCAAGAAATTATGGGTGGTTTCACAGCTGTAACAGGCTCAAAACGCTTTAAGAAACCAAACCATGTTGACCCACTACTATATGAGTGACCATAGAACTGGATCTGCCCTATATTGTACATTCAAGTCAACATTGAAGTACGGAAGAAGAAAATAGAATATAAGAAAATAAATATTCCGCCATTGGTGGCGCACGCCTTTAATCCCAGCACTCGGGAGGCAGAGGCAGGTGGTCTACAGAGTGAGTTCAAAGACAGCCAGGACTACACAAAGAAACTCTGTCTCAAACAAACAAACAAACAAACAAACAAAACAAGAAAATAAATATTCCATCATATCAAAATCTGCACCTTGTCAGTGTATAATATAATCTCTAAAACTTGAGACCTTACAAAATGAAACTCTGTAACACCATACAGTGTAACCACAGACAAGAAAATTTTACTAAGTAAAAACCACATTACTGTAACACCCACTATGACTACTTGTATATGTAATATGAATTAGCCTCAAAATACATAAAACTATCGTTGCCCAATTAGTAACAGTTAATCTGAAATTCTATTTACCAGTTGTAAAAATAACTATCCAGCCAATTATAGTGGTACATCACCTGTTCCAACTGGGCCTGGATTACAAGGCAAGACCTCATCTCAAACAAAAACAAGAACAAAACAACAAAATCTATATCAATCAAGAAAAAACTTGGAATCTAATACATTTATCTTAATTATTTCCACCCCTGTAAACTCACATCTATATCCAAGAATTAAATCAGTTTTTGCTTTTGTATCTTCAAATCCCAAATGACAATAAAAAGGTTTTTTGAGAAAGTACATTAATGAAAAACTTTTTCTTTAAGATTGATTTATGAATTTACTTATGTATACAGCATTCTGCTTCAGTGTACGCCTGCAAGCCAGAAGAAGACACCAGATCCCATCATAGATGGTCATGAGCTACCACGTGGGTGCTGAGAATTGAACTAAGGTCCTCTGGTAAACTCTGAACCATCTCTCCAGCCCCCAATGAAATACTCTTCTGCACAGCTAGTGGAACGGACACTGACACAACTCTAAGCCTTGCGGTTCAACACACATCCCATTGCTAGGTGTGCTCCCCAGAAACACAACTCACACTACATCCAGGTAACAGTACCAGATCATGAACTGAGTGAGAGCATCAAGGTCCTTCTGCTTTCCAGAGGAGTTGAGTGTGGTCCCTAGTACCTACAAAGGGCAGTTCATGACCACCTCATTTGAAATGGGAAGTATGGTAGTACAACCCTTTCTGGTTATATCCAACACAAAGGTAAAGAAACATCACAGGAAGAAATCTTTGGTTTTTGCCTGCTTGCCCTCATTCTTGCTAGCAAGTATTAGAAACTACTTCTTTAGGATTCCAACATAGATCTGAAGAACAGCAGCTTTCTAGGAATACTCCAGGATTCTAGCATCACATTGAGACTGTTCAGACGTCCAGTTTCTTGGACTAACAGATCCCTGGACTACCACAAGACAGCCATTGTTGGGTTACCACTTGTAAGCCATTCAGTAAGTCATTATATTTTAAAATCCTAAAAACATTAAAATAATAATAATAAGCTTGGCCAGCTACTGGCTTGTGGACAGAGTGATGAGCATGGTGGCCTGGTTCCAACCTGGTAAGTTGACATGGAGGCTTGCCATGAGGTAGCTACACCACATGACAGATCCACTCTCCTAAGCAGGTTTAGGAACTCTAACCTAACCACTAATTCCTATGAACATGAACAGATTTCTCACTTGAGTTGTACTCTGTCTTACTTGTAACATAGTCAAGTTTTGATGAACACAAGCCTAAGTGTCCAGTAAACAAACCCTGCAAGATTGCAGTCTGCTTTCTGGGAACAATGTAGCAATCAATATATAGTAAAGATTTTAAATATTCACTAAGAGTTTCTTTTGGAAAAAAAAAAACCTGCAATGTGAATTATCTTAATACAAAATTGGAAGAGACAGGGATCAATGGACAGGGAAATGGAGAGCAAGAGAAGGCAAAAGTGGATGAGTAATGAAACCCAAAGAGGGCTACCTAAAAAACATTAAAAGAAATAAAAAAAAAAAAAAAAAAGAAAGAAAAGAAAAGAGAACTGCGAGTAAGATGAAGATTATGAGTCAAGTCAAAGCCACATATATTAAAGTGGTTATAAAGAGGTAACCAGGTTAACAGTCTTGCCATTTGGGTATATACAACTATCCTATTCTTAAATGTCCTCCTCCCTCCTGTAACACTGATGCACTAAAATCTAAAATCTTTCCTAACAAACTGCGGCACACTGACTCATCCTGAAAGTGGTTTGTTTGGGTTTTGTGGGGTTTTTTGGGGGTTGTTTTGTTTTGTTTTGTTTTTGGTGTTTTGTTTTGTTTTGTTTTGTGACACAAGTCAAGAATGCCAGGTTTTGTGTTGGGGAAATGGCTCAGTCAGTAAAGTGCAAACTCAAGGACCTGAGTTCAAGCCCTAACACCCAAGTCCAAAGCAGCTAGGCAGAGTAATGTGTACACCAGTATCTCACCATCGGGGTAAAGAAAGGGATGAGGGGCACTGACCTAGCCAAATCAGAAAACCCGTGATTCAGTAAAATGTTCAGACCAACTAAAGATGACACCAATGACAAGCTCTGCTTCTGGGTACATACATGTACACATAAACACCACCAATCTCCTCCCAAACATTAAAGATATTTCTATAAGATGTATTTTTACTTCAAAAAAAATGATTTACTTATTTTTATTTCATGTGCATTAGTGTCTTGCCTGTTCTTATGTCTTTGTAAGGGTGTCAAATCATTTGGAGCTGGAGCTATAGACAGTTGTGAGCTGCCATGTGGGTGCTAGAAATTGAACCCTGGTCCTCTGGAAGAGCAGCCAATGCAATTTAATCACTGAGCCATTTCTCTCCAATGCTTGTTTTTACTTTTTAATTTGTGTGTGAGAAAGTGGGAAGTAGTGTGTGTGTTTGTGTGTGTGAGTATCCTTGTAGTCTAGAAGAGGGTACCAAATCCCCTGGAATTTAAGTGGCAGGTGGTTGTTCAGTAGGTCCTCTGGAAAAACAATGCACGCTTATGTTGGCTCATTTTTATATCAACTTGACAGGGGCTCAGATCATCATTGAAGGTATCTTAATCTAGAAAATACCTCCATAGGCTTGGCCTATAGGCAAACCTGGGGGACATTTCTTGATTGATGTGGGATGGTCCAATTCAATGTGGGTAGTACCACCCCTGGGCTGGCTGGATGAAATAAGAAAGCAGGCAAAGAAGCAAGCCAATGAAAAGCACTCCTCCATGGCCTCTGTATTAGCTACTTCCAGCTTCCCACACTGACTTCCTTCAGTGATGGACTGTGTTCTTGCCTCCAGGTTCATGCCCTTTTTGAGAAGCTGTTCTAACTTCCTTAGTGACAGACTGTGGTGTGAAACTGTAAACTGGAATAAACCCTTTCCTCCCTAAGTGGCTTTTGCTAAGTGTTTGATCAGAGCAATAGAAAACTAAGAGTAGTCTCTTAATTGTGGAGCCATCTATCTTTCCAGCCCCTTAAACTGTGTCTCTTGAAGAGACTGAAACTTCTCTGGTGACCTGAATAGGGAATTGAATTGAATAGGGACCTGAATTGCTTAGCTATTCAATGGCTTTATTCTTCCAGCTTTGTTTTGTTTTGTTTCTGGCCAGAGATTACCTTGTATTTACCAAGTATTCCCAATGGGGAACTTAAGAAACCTCAGTCTTGGTGGCACATGCACTTGGAAAGGAAAGGCAGGTGGATTTCTGAGTTCGAGGCCAGCCTACTCTACAAAGTGAGTTCTAGGACAGCCAAAGCTAGTCAGAGAAACCCTGTCTGGAAAAAAAAATCCTCAATATTTTCCCTAACTTTAGATGAGGTGGGACAACCATGACTGTAGGGAGTATGTATCACTTTAAGGACTTATCCAATATTCTAAACCATTCTCTTGCCTGAGATCTAGGTTAAAGGGAACCAACTCTGAAATAACTTCCACAGGAGAAAGTCACTCAGCTGCACATTCCGACTCCAAACCATATTTGCAATGGCCTCTGCTACAGTTTTCTATTTTTTTTAATTATTTTCTTCATTTACATTTCAAAGGCTATCCTGAAAGTCCTCTATACCACCCCCACCCTCCTCCCCAACCCACCCACTCCCGCTTCCTGGCCCTGGCATTCCCCTGTATTAAGGCACATGATCTTCCCAAGACCAAGGGCCTCTCCTCCCACTGATGGCCACCTAGACCATCCTCTGCTACATATGCAACTAGAAACACAGTTCTGGGGGGTACTGGTTAGATTATACTGTTGATCCTTCTATGAGGTTGCCGACCCCCTTAGCTCATTCGGTATTTTCTCTAGTTCCTTCTTTAGGGGCCCTGTGTTCCATCGAATAGATGACTGTGAGCATCCACTTCGATATTTGCCAGACACTGGAATAGCCTCACAAGAGATAGCTATATCACAGTCCTGTCAGCAAAATCTTGCTGGCATATGCAATAGTGTCTGAGTTTGGTGGTTGTAAATGGGATGGATCCCCAGGTGGGGCAGTCTCTGCAAGATCCTTCCTTCCATCTTCGTAACTCAGTCCATGGCTATTTTGTTCCCTATTCTAAGGAGGAATGAAGTATCTACCCTTTAGTCTTCCTTCTTGAGTTTCATGTGTTTTGCAAATTATATCTTGGGTAGTCTAAGTTTGTAGGTTAATATCCAGTTATCAGTGAATGCATATCATGTGTGTTCTTTTGTGATTGGGCTACCTCACTCAGGATATGATATCCTCCGGATCCATCAATTTGTCTAAAAATGTCATAAATTAATTGTTTTTAATAGCTGAGTAGTACTCCATTGTGTAAATGTACCACATATTCTATATGCATTCCTCTGTTGAGAGACATCTGAGTTCTTTCCAGTTTATGGCTATTATAAATAAAGCTGCTATGAACATAGTGGAGCATGTGCCCTTATTACAAGTTGGAACATATTCTGGGTATATGCTCAGGACAGGTATTGCTGGGTCTTCCAGTAGTACTATGCCCAAATTTCTGAGGAACCACCAGACTGATCTCCAGAGTGGTTGTACCAACTTGCAATCCCACCAACAATGGAGAAGTGTTCCTCTTTCGCCACATCCTTGACAGGATCTGCTATCACCTGAGTTTTTGATCTTAGCCATTCTGACTGGTGTGATGTGGCATCTCAGGGTTGTTTTGATTTGCAATTTCCTGATGATTAAGGATGTTGAACATTTCTTTAGGTGCTTCTTGGCCATTTGAGTTTTCTCAGTTGAGAATTCTGTTTAGCTCTGTTCTCCATTAATAGGGTTATTTGGCCTGTTTTGTGACCAATTATATGGTCAATTTTGGAGACGGTACCATGAGGTGCTGAGAAGGTTTATCCTTTTGTTTTAGGATAAAATGTTCTGTAGATATCTGTTAAATCCATTTGTTTCATAACTTCTGCTAGTTTCGATGTATCTCTGTTTAGTTTCTGTTTCCAGGATCTGTCCATTGATGAAAGTGGGGTGTTGAAGTCTCCCACTCTTATTGTGTGAAGTGCAATGTGTGTTTTGAGCTTTATTAAAGTTTCTTGAATGAATGTGGCTGCCCTTGCATTTGGAGCATAGATATTCAGAATTGAGAGTTCCTCTTAGAGGATTTTACCTTTGATAAGTATGAAGTGCCCCTCCTTGTCCTTTTTGTTAACTTTGGGTTGGAAGTCAATTTTATTTGATATTAGAATGGTTACTCCAGCTTGTTTCTTCGGACCACTAGCTTGGAAAATTGTTTTCCAGCCTTTCACTCTGAGGTAGTGTCTGTCTTTTTCCCTGAGATGGGTTTCCTGTAAGCAGCAGAATGTTGGGTCCTGTTTGTGTAGCCAGTCTGTTAGTCTATGTCTTTTTATTGAGGAATTGAGTCCATTGATATTAAGAGATATTAAGGAAAAGTAATTGTTGCTTCCTATTATTTTTGTTGTTAGAGATGGGTTCTGTTCTTGTGGCTGTCTTCTTTTAGGTTTGTTGAAGGATTACTTTCTTACTTTTTCTAGGGCATTATGTCCATCCTTGTATTGGTTTTTTTTCTGTTATTATCCTTTGAAGGGCTGGATTCATGGAAAGATACGGTATGAATTTGGCTTTGACATGGAATACTTTAGTTTCTCCACCTATGGTAATTGAGTTTTGCTGGGTATAGTAGCCTGGGCTGGCATTTGTGTTCTCTTTGGATCTGTATAACATCTGTCCAGGATCTTCTGGCTTTGGTGAGAAGTCTGGTGTAATTCTAATAGGTCTGCCCTTATATGTTACTTGATCTTTTTTGCTTACTGCTTTTAATATTCTATCTTTATTTAGTGCATTTGTTGTTCTGATTATTATGTGTCGGGAAGAATTTCTTTTCTGGTCCAGCTTAGTTGGAGTTCTGTAGGCTTCTTGTATGTTCATGGGCATCTCTTTCTTTCGGTTTGGGAAGTTTTCTTCTATAATTTTGTTAAAGATATATACTGGCCCTTTAAGTTGAAAATCTTCATTCTCATCTATGCCTATTATCCATAGGTTTGGTCTTCTCATTGTGTCCTGAATTTCCTGGATGTTTTGAGTTAGTATCTTTTTGCATTTTGCATTTTCTTTGATTGTTGTGTCCATGTTCCCTATGGAATCTTCTGCATCTGAGAATCTCTCTTCTATCTCTTGTATTCTGTTGCTGATGTTCGCATCTATGGTTCCTCATTTCTTTTCTAGGGTTTCTATCTCCAGAGTTGTCTCCCTTTGGGTTTTCTTCATTGTTTCTACTTCCCTTTTAAGTCTTGGATGGTTTTGTTCAATTCCATCACCTGTTTGTGTTTTCCTGTAACTCTTTAAGGGATTTTTGTGTTTCTTCTTAAAGGGCTTCTACTTGTTTAGCAGTGTTTTCCTATAATTCTTTAAGGGATTTTTGTGCTTCCTCTTTAAGGCATTCAATGTCCTTCTTAAAATCCTCTACCAGCATCATGAGATATGATTTTCAATACGAATCTTGCCTTTTAGGTGTGTTGAGGTATCCAGGACTCGCTGTGGAGGGAGTGCTGGGTTCTGATGATGCTGAGTGGTCTTGGTTTCTATTAGTAAGAATGTTACGTTTGCCTTTCGTCATCTGGTAATCTCTGGTGTTAGTTGTTATAGCTGTCTCTGGCTAGAGCTTGTTTCTCCCGTGATTCTGCTAGTCTCTGTCAGCACTCCTGGGAGTCCAACTCTCTCCTGAGTCTCAGTAGTCAGAGTACTCTCTGCAGGCAAGTGAGCAGAGGTCTGGAGCTCAGCTATGCCTCCTAGCTAAAGATGAAGCCCCAAAAGAGACCCTGTCCCAGAAGCTATGTTGTTTCTGTAGCCTGCATGCTCTTCTGTACAGACTGGTCTCTTTGGGACCCAGGATACAAGATGGCGATCTCACCTGGTCCCGCGGACAGGGACTCTGCTATGATTTTCCGATCCTGTCTATTACTTTTCCTCCTTAAGTGCATTCTGTTACACTTGCAATCTCATGGATAAGGAACCCTGCTCATCAAATCCCCAACATGTCTGCCTCCTTGTTTTCCTACCCTCAAACTCTTCTGCTGAGACCCTCTCATTTCCATAACTAGCACAGTCAACATGTTTGCCATTCCTCTTCCCATTGGTCCCTGTCCTTCCCAACAGTCCTCACTCCTGATTTGTTTGGGTTTCTGTTGTTGTTTAGGTTTTAGGGGTTTTGTACCAAGCCTTAGGAGTTCTGGGATTACAGATCTGATGCTCACCACATTGGGCATTTTTGGTTTTAAATGTGATTTCCAGGTATCAAACTCTGATTATCAGTAAGTGCTTTTAGCTACTGAGCCATCTCACTGCCTGTCCCCTCTACTTCTCCAACATATTTTAAACAAGTTAATTCAGATCTGAAAGTAGGAGAAAATAGTTTTTGTCTGTGTTTATTTTTATAAATTATAAAATATTAAAATAAAATGTCCAAAGTTTTATGTTTAAATTCAGCTACCTAGGTATTTATTAAGATTACTTTGTAGAAAAAATGTTTTGTTTTGTTTTCAATTTAAAATTGAGATGCTAAGCAATGAAGTGCACTGGCTGCTCTTGGAGAGAACAGGGGCTCAGTTCCTAGTGTAAGAAACATTGGATATTAGCTTTTACTGCAAAAATTATAAGTTTATAACACAGAATTAAACATTTTTATCTCTCCCATCTTTATAAAAATCTCTTAATGCCCCATACACACACCTGGTAAACTTTTATGCATAGAAATGCTATTGCATGTGCAGTGGCTTAAACAGCCAATTCTTTCTATTTCCCTTCATTTCCTCTGTTCCAATTTCAAATGGCCCGTGAATATTCTAATTATTCAGCCACACTCTGAACCACTGGGATGAGTGTGCAAGCTTTCCCTTCATTATTGGTATTTCTAAATTTTTATGAAGAACATAAGTTGTTTAAAAATTAAAACAAAATAACATGGATCAAAAGGCAAAGTTTCCAAAGTTGGCTGAAGATCATCAGCCACTTCCTGTCTGAGCTTTACTAAGTGAAGCTGAGAGTAAAGGGAGCTTTCCTTGGGCCACAGGATATGCTTTAGGGCCAGCACTGTTAAAAGCAGATCCACAGAGGCTATGTCAGTCACATCTCATATAGAAAAACTACACCAATAGCCCATATTTTATGACTAGGTGCACTATACATTCAAAATTTGAACTAGTATTTTTTTGTGAGTGTGCCCACACACTTTCACACACATAGGCAAAAAGTTTTAGCACTTATTACAGTAAACTTTTCAGTGAAAATGTGAAATAATATAATTGCTCAGCAAATGGCACATAGAATTTTAAACACTGAAAATAAGGAGTCCAATTTTTATAGTTCAACATGAAGAACCTCAAATTGGCATGTTCATGATAATGAAGTGAGACATGTCAGGAACATGTAAAGTAATGACACCTGCTACATTCAAGAAAAGTTACCTCTAAGGCCAAAACCAAAAGATGTTAAAGCATGAATATGATGATACAATTTAGATTTTATCCTAATGCTCTCCTTCACAGCAACCTCTTGCCAGATATTTTATGAAAAAGTCACAATCTCAGTTTTAAAATCTGTTTTTTGGTTGAAACAAAGTAATAGTGGTTATTATCCTGGCTATTTGCTTTGTAAAGATTGTGGAAGCAGGAAATGTGGCTAATCTGGTGGTGGAGAGAAGGAGAGAACTGATTCCAGAAAGGCACTCTGACTTCCATAGGAGCCCACCTGAACTTTCTTTGTTTTTTTTTTTAAAGATTTATTTATTTATTATATGTAAGCACACTGTAGCTGTCTTCAGACACTCCAGAAGAGGAAGTCAGATCTCATTACAGATGGTTGTGAGCCACCAAGTGGTTGCTGGGATTTGAACTCCGGACCTTCGGAAGAGCAGTCAGGTGCTCTTACCCACTGAGCCATCTCACCAGCCCCCCACCTGAACTTTCATACCCACTTTTGATGGTTAGTGTTTGTAAACTTGAATCAGACTAGAGACATCTGGAAGAGGGAACCTCAACTGAGGAACTGCATCCATCAAACTGGCCTGTGTGCAAGTCTATGGGGCATTTCCTTAATTGGTAACTGATGAAGAGCCAACCCTGCTGTGGGCAGTGGCATCCCTGGGCAAGGAAGAACAGCTGCTGAGTCAGAGGAAACAGTGTTCTTCCATGGCTCTGCTTCAGTTCTTACCTTGCGTTCCTGCCCCAATTTCTCTCAGTGATGAATGTTTCCCAGAAGGCTCCAACGAAATTAAACCCTTTCCTCCCCAAGGAGGAGAACTTGTGGCACAGTGGCAGTACGAGTCTGACTCCAAACGTAGTTGTAGACCAGAAGGACTGATATTCCCTGAATCCTTCCCCTTTGTGCCAATCAGCCAATCTTATCAGGTATAGAGTTGGGTACCCACATTTTCCTTTGTGCAGACACCCAAATTATTCTTTATTTCTGTAAGTATTAGCATAAACGTGTGGCTTTTAATAATACAAGAAGAGAGAACAGGAGGGAAAACGGATGTGTAGCTACATAAAGTATCAGCAGCATGAGAGTAATGATAAGGAGAGGGAGCACAGAGAGAGATGAGGTAAACGAGAATATACAAAGTCAAGAGTGTAGACAGGCTCACTTCCTAGTAGGGATAAAGTCCATCCATCCTACCATATTCCCTAACATGGACCCTGCATTGAGTCTGCTCTCAGCGTGACACCTTAAGAGCATGAGTCCACAGTCCAATGAACCCGAGCAACAATCTATTCACATTAGAACTTCAGCTTATTCTTTTGTTATCTGTTTTAATGTGTTAACCATGCTCAGTCTTGAGTATTCAGACACACTTGTTCCTCAAAGAAAAAATACCCTTTATGAATATTCATCCTTTTAATCTCAAAAAGTACCTTAACTCTAAAAAATAATTTTCTCTTTTGTGTGTGTGTTGGGGGGGGGGGGGCTCAAGACAGGGTTTCTCTGTGTGGCCCTGGCTGTTGTGGAACTCACTCTGAAGACCAGGCTGGCCTCAGAATAAGAGATCCACTGGCCTCTGCTTCCCAAATGCCGGGATTAAAAAGGCATGCACCACCACTGCCCATGGAAAAGAACTAAAATTATTGATGCAGTTAATAAAATTCTAAGAAAAGTATTACCATAACTTGTAGACACCTGAAGACTTTAAGGATAGGCTTAATGGTGGTTTAATGCCTATATTCCTGGCACTCAGAAGGCTGAAGCAGAGGGATTGGGTCAGGTTCAAGGCTAGCATGGAGTTGGCTACAGTGCATCATCTTGAAGAGGGTGAGAGGAGGGGAAGACAATAAAAAACAACCTAAGACAATCTATCTTTTTTGTGTCAGGGCCAACTATGCAGCTGGCCTCAAATCCCAATCATCCTGCTTCTACCTTCTGAGTGACAAATTCTTTAGTCTTTCAGCTGAACAAAACTTTAAAACCCAGATAAAATAAAATTATTATCATAACTTACCATTCCACTGGAATTATTGATCCCATTCATATTAATTTTTGTTACAAATCTAACTGATGGAGGAGCTTCTGGGTATTTAGATCCACATTCTACTTTCAGGCTATATATTCTGTTTTCATAGTTTGTCTGGAAGGGTGGGGAAAAGAAGGGATAATCATAATGACAAAACTAAAATACTGCCCAACTGTTAATAAAGAAAAATACAGTATGAATATACTCTTTATGTTGCTTGTGATTGTGTATGAATTTTATACAAGTTATTTGAACTATATAGTTGAACTATATAGTACCAAGCATACTTAAAGTATAGTATGAAACTAAAACAATCCTATAAAGTGAAATTGGAATAATCAAATTTACTCTTGTGACACAAATGGTGCCTATAACAAATTAAAAAAAAAACAACTTAAATTTAGATTTCACTTTATTAAAAAGGGAATAAAAAGACAAGTAGGTGGCTTCATCTCACATACATAAAGGTTTTCCCCTTCCAAAACAATCCCATTTGTTTCTATTATCTCAGTAATACAACAATGTTTCTTTTTATTCTCATATGGATTGCTAAATAAAAAGTTATGGTTCACTTTTCAGAGATGAGCAGGCAATTCTAGCAAAAGGAAAATCATGGCATGCCATCTTACAACAGCAAAACAATTGCCTATTTTCCATTACTTATATTATTAATGAACTCTGTAGTTATTAACCCCATTATCTGAGTTAATGTATATGATACATTTATACATTATTTTCAAACATTGTTTCTAATTAATGGAGTTTAGCTAATACTGCTATTTTATAAACAGGAATTTTAAGCTATAACTTACACTTCAAGACTATTCAGGTCTTATTCTCATGATATAATTAGCTTTTCTTTCTCATTATATTTTTTGTTCACTTAATAGTATAGTAGTAAAACATGAAATTACAGAAGTGAAAGGAACAAATTTAATACCTACTGATATCTGTATTAAACTTGGGAGAAAACAAGCCAACTCAAGCATTCAGTTTTGATAAATAAAAGCTACTCAAGGAGACTTCAGATTTGTAATATTAAACTACTGTAATATGAAATGTATGAAACAGATTGGTACATATTAACAAAACTTTACTATCTTGAAAGAGCTCTATAAAACTCACCCAAATTTAACAGCAAACAGTCAGTATCCCCAGCAATTTGGTGCTATACAAAAATGAATAAAATCAAACAGTTCTCAAGAGAGAATCTTTTTTCGTGATTTTCCAATTTGAATGGAGACCAAATTAAATAAATTACTTAAAAAGAAGGAAAAATAAAAACAACAACAAAAAAAAAAAAAACACTAGACATGGTGGAATGACTATAATCCAAGCATTAGAGAGGCTGCGGCAAGAGGATTACTTCCAAGCCTCAAGCCAGCCTGGGCTGCTAGCAAGATTCTACTACCCAAAAAGCAAACACAAAATTAACAGAAGCAGGTCCTTCTCCTCTTCTCTGAATCAGGTCATAAAACCTGGCAGGCATGCCCTAATGTAGGCCATCACCTCATATCCTACAGCCAGAAACAAGGAAAATTTTCATTTCTGAAAAGACAGGGATACAGAAGAACCTAACAGGCCTTGTTCAATGCTTCTCCCCCGTTTAGTACTATTGGATCAGGCTCTCTGTGCAAGCATATGCCAGATTGTACACTCTCAACCAACCAGTGTAAAATTCTCTTGATCTTCATTGTAAAGCCTACCTTGTCACGTAAATCTCTAATAAAATAAGTGAGTATTATACACCTCAGACATAAACCTTGTAAGGTGAAGATAAGGTAGTATTCTTCCTCCCTTACAGCTCCAATGCAAAGTCCCACAAGAAGGTCCATGGCATCAATGTGCCTGTGCCTCGGTGAGTTCGGAGACAGAAGCTACAGAAATAGCCTTCAACTCCAACTGGACAAGGCCGAGACATGGTATGACACCAGGAAATGCAAGTAGCTTAGGAGTCCTAATGGGACCCAAATGGATGAGAAATAAAGTAGAGACTATAGCAGTTCTTTCCCACTGGAAACGTTGCTAATAATCTGCCTGCAAGACTACTGATAGCTCAGACACATTCTTCAGATACTGAGAGCACGGGCTAGAGAAAAACCCAACCTAAATAATTTCAAATTTAGAGCTGAGGAGATGGCTCAGTTGTTAAGAGCACTGACTGCTCTTCCAGAGGTCCTGAGTTCCCAGCAACCACATGGTGGCTCACAGCTATCTGTAATGGGATCCAATGCCCTCTTCTGGTTTGTCTGAAGAGAGTGACAGTGTACTCATATTAATGAAACAAATAAATCTAAAATATAATAATTACACATTTATATTTTACCAAGTTTTGACTTAAATCTTCAAGCCATTCTATACCAAAATGTTTAAAAAAGCACACACACTTGCTTTTATTTTAGCTAGACTATCATAATAATGGTTACAAGCAATGAAAAAAAAATCAAAGTTTTCATCACAAATACCAAGTTACAAAGTCTTTTAACTATCAATCTTATATCTGCATTCTAAAATGTCTTATGGAAGAATTGGAGCAGGAGAAGACTTTTAAGAGTGTACATAAAGTCCACGAGCTGTGGCCTCTTAGCAGACTTGGTCTAAAAGGACTACAAAGGGAACCCCAGCCAACACCATAAAACATCCTTCCTCAATCTAACATTGCTAATTAGATGAAACATTTTTTTTAATAACCAGGAAAAAATCTAAACTGGAACAGAACAGGTAAAATTCTTTCATCAGAAAATAAGAAAAATTGGACCCCATGGCAGAGACAATAATCCTAAACGACTCAGAAATCTAAACTAGCATGATTAAGGTACAAAATTTGCCTAGCCTACACAGCAAGTTCACAGCTAGCCTGGAGGATTCAGAGATTGTTTCTCAGGGAAAGTCAAAGAGTCTGGGGATGCAGCTCAGTAGTAGAAACCTTGTCCAATATATACAATGCCTTAGGTTCAATCCCAAGTATCACAAGCACAAGGAAACAAATCTCTCCGAGATGTCACAAGTCACAAACATTAAAAAATACCTATTTCAATGCACTGCATAAGACCACTGAATAAATGCACAGTAGAAAAAAAAGTTTCTCCATATAAGAAAAAGAAATACATAAAACAGAACAAAAAACCTCAAATAAACCTGAGAAAGACAAAAACAAATGCACAAAAGAGCAACAGCAATACTAGAAAATATTTAAGAATCTTAGCCAGTCAGTGGTGATGCACCCCTTTAGTATCAGCACTTAGGAGGCAGAGGCAACATATCTCTGTGAGTTCAAAGGAAGCCAGGTCTAGAATGAGTCCTAGGACAGCCAGGGCTACACAGACACCCTGTCTCAAAGAGGGGGTTAAAAAAAAAAAAAAAGGATCTTATTTTGTTTTGTTGTTGCTAAAAAACCCATGTTGTATGCGTACTAATTTCACATGTTCTACCACTATGTCTGTAAGTGTCTTACTTGCTACTTTATTTTATAAACTAAGGCACTAAGTACCCCAGGCCTGTTAGTGTTACAGCAATGTGTAATCACTGCACGTCAATTTAGAGATCTTCAGTCACATAAGAGAGCAGTAACATGCAACACACTCCCCCATATAGCCCCTCCACTTCCATACTTTTCTTCATCTCCGATATGGAATGTTTCCTATCCCCAGCTCCACCTTTGAAAGTCCTACCAGCCAGTCAGTAGTCCTTGACGGCCATTCCAAAGCCACTCCTACGCTCAGCTTGCCTAGATTTACTCCAGGCAGAAGAAACGCGGTGAACTTGCTCAGCCATAGTAGAACCTAACACTTGAATGTTTTTCTTTTTTACTAAAACACAAACACTTTAGGGACAACAACCATGCCACTTTACCCCAGTCCTCTTGATAACCAAGCTTATACACTTCCAACAGGAGGCATCAATTAATAAATGTACATACGATTCATAAAAATGAAGGGATTCTTCCTGTCAAAAGTTATCATAGTTGCTTTTAATATCAATAAACAATAACTATTAACATTAAACATGTATACTTTGAACATGTATACTGACCCTTGGTGGCCCAATAATCATGCCTGTCCACCTTGTAAGTGTCATGTCTTCATCATCTTCAAGGCCCCAGCTAACAGTACCATCACCTACTCCTTTTTGTCCTTCTTCAAGTTCTTCCAACAAGCGAAAATTACGAGGAACTTTAACTCCTATACAAAAGAATGTCAATGTCAATATAAAAAAACTCATAATTATTAAAAGATGAACGTTTAAATTAAGCCTTTTGAAAATTAATTTTCACAAATTATTTCACCCAAAGGCAAACTTCCCTCAAGAAAGAATTATGCCTCAGGAAATATCTGACTCAGCAACAACCTCTCAAAATGAAAATGCCAGCAGGTGTCAACTGTAAATACCTTCTTGGATACGTGGGACTTTGTGTCCACGTCTCCTTCTCAATGCTGGAATTTTGTCTGGTTTGAACCTAAACATGCTATCATAGTCTCTGTGAGTTCCTAAGTGTCAGTTCTCTCTGCTGTAGTATCACTGGATCTATAAATCACACTCCAGGGTCGGCGTCATGCCTAGGAGTAGTAGGCCAACACAAACTTTTTTTTTTTTTTTTTTGGTTTTTAATTTTCTTTTTGACACACACACACAGAGAAACTGAAAGGCAGAGAGGGAAAGAATATGACAACAGGTGGGGGATAGGGGAATATAAGAAAGGTTTAGGGAGAAGAAAGGATATGATCAAAATATACTGTTTAAAATTATAGTTTTAGCTGGATGGTGGTGGTGCATGCCTTTAATCCCAGCACTCAGGAGGCAGAGGCAGGTGGATCTCTGAGTTTGAGGCCAGTCTGGTCTACTCAGGTCTACTCAGAGAAACCCTGTCTTAGAAAAAATATATAATGTGTATGTGTGTGTGTGTGTGTGTGTGTGTGTGTGTGTGTGTATAAATACATAACACATATACTGTGTATATACATATATATGTAAATACAGATTTTTGATGAAAATGCCATAGAAAGCATTGTGTCAAACATAACCAAGAGTTCTGCGCATGTATATAAATTCCTACTCAATCAGCTTTATACATATATTAATCTGTGAGAAAATTAGCATAAAATGAACATCTTCCCATAGCTGAGGCTCTTAGCCATGGACATATAATTAATGGAAAAACCAGACAGTTCAACTAGCAAATGAATATACACACACCAATAATTTTTTATGAGAATTTCATTCAATTTTAGAAATGCAACAAAAGGTAAGGTTTTCTAGAATACTGAGGGCTCCTGACCCAGATCAAAGGAGCTCTACAGAGAT
Organism: Mus musculus; assembly: GCF_000001635.26. Lineage (NCBI taxonomy): Eukaryota > Metazoa > Chordata > Mammalia > Rodentia > Muridae > Mus > Mus musculus. Next base: position 15,582,328 of record NC_000082.6, read on the forward strand.
CTCCATCATTCAACCCTACCTAGGGCCTCAAGCACTCCAACCATTCTACCACTAAACTATACTCCCAATCCTGTTAAGCTACAGAAAACAAAAACTTTGCAATTAAACTACAGCCATTCAGAAACTGGAAAGAACCCACATGTTCTTCAACAGAGGAATGGATACAGAAATGTGATACATTTACACAATGGAGAACTACTCAGCTATTAAAAACAATGAACTCATGAAATTTGCAGGCAAATAGATGGAACTAGAAAATATCCTGAGTGAGATAATCCAGTCACAAAAGGACACACATGGTATGCACTCACTGATAAGTAGATAGTAGCCCAAAACCTCAGAATACCCAAGATACAATTCACAGACCACATGAAGCTCAAGAAGGAAGAGCAAAGTGTGGATGCTTTAATCCTTCTTAAGAGGAACAAAATACTCACGGGAGGAAATAACGGAGACAAAGTGTGAAGTAGAGACTGAAGGAAAGGATATCCAGAGACTCCCCACCTGGGGATCCATCCCATCCATATAGTCACCAATCCCAGACACTATTGTGGATGCCAAGAAGTGCTTGCTGACAGGAGCCTGATACAGCTGTCTCCTGAGAAGCTCTGCCAGAGCCTAACAAATGCAGAGGCAGATGCTCACAAGCAACCATTGGACTTAGCACGTGGTCCCCAATGGAGGAGTTAGAGAAGGGACTGAAGGAGCTGAGGGGGATTGCAGCTCCATGGGGGGAGCAACAGTGTCAACCAGCTAGACCCCCCTGGAGCTCCCAGGGACTGGACCACCAACCAAAGAGTACACATGGAGGGATCCATGGCTCCAGTTGCATATGTAGCAGTGGATGGCTCTGTCGGGCATAAATAGGAGGAGAGGCCCTTAGTCCTGTAAAGCCCCATGCCCCAGTGTAGGGGAATGCCAGGGCAGGGAGGTCGAAGTGGGTAGGTGGGTGGGGGAACACCCTCATAGAAGCATGGGGAGGGGGGATGGGATAGGGGGGTTGCAGAGGGGAAACCAGGAAAGAAGATAACATTTGAAATGTAAATAAAGAAAATACCCAATAAAAAAAAATTGCAGCCATCATCTATAGACATAATTTATACAAATACTAGTTTAATAGTAAATTTTATTCAGATTAATTCTCAGAGAATAAACAGCAAGTAAGATTATCTTGATAAAATGAAGACTCACCAGAACAGCAATTTAATTTTAATTTCTAAAATAAGTATTTCAAAGACATATCTAACATTTAAAATATACAATATACTTACTTTGTTTTATTTTCCTTTCTTTTGAAACAGGGTTTCACTATATAGCTCTGGCTAGTCTGGAACTCACTATTTTAAATTGATAACAAGTTTCGGGGGCTGGTGAGATGGCTCAGCAGGTAAGAGCACCCGACTGCTCTTCCAAAGGTCCTTAGTTCAAATCCCAGCAACCACATGGTGGCTCACAACCATCTGTAACAAGATCTGATTCCCTCTTCTGGTGTGTCTGAAGACAGCTACAGTGTACTTACATATAATAAATAAATAAATCTTTAAAAAAAAAAAAAAAAAAAAAAAACAAGTTTCATTCACAAATGAGAAGAGAAACATTTTTTAATACAGTATTTTTTTAAACATTTATTTATTATATGTAAGTACACTGTAGCTGTCTTCAGGCTTTTTTTCCTCACTCCAGCCCCACTCCCTCTCTGTAGCTATCTTCAGACACCCCAGAAGAGGACATCAGATCTCATTAGGGATGGTTGTGAGCCATCATATGGTTGCTGGGATTTGAACTCATGACCTTCAGAAGAGCAGTCAGCGCTCTTAACCACTGAGCCATCTCTCCAGCCCAATACAGTATTTTAAATCTAATACATTCCTAACACACTCACCCCAATGAGTACCTTTTTAAAATGTATTCACTTTATATCCCAATATCAGTCCTACCTCTTCCCGGAACCCCTCATGCAGGTCCTCCCCTCATTCCTCCCTCCCCATCCTCAAAGAAGGTGGGGCACCACCACCCCAAGCCCCATTCCCCACTCCTCAGGCCAGCACCAAGTCACTGCAGGACTAGGTTCATCCTCTCCCACTGATGCCAGACAAGGCAGCCCAGTTAGGGGAAGAGGATCCACTGGCAGGCAAGCAACAGATTCAGGGACAGCCCTCGCTCCAGTTGTTGGGGAATCCATATGAAGTCCAAGCTGCAAATCTGCTACAAATGTGCAGGGGGCTTAGGTCCAGCCCATGCTCACTCCAAAGAGTACCTCTTAATATGTTTATTAATCTTTATATATCTAAAATGGCATCAACTACATAAGACTCCACATAAAGTATAATCAACTCTAAGACAAATGCCAGACACTGAAATGTGACTTAGAATTGAACTAGACAAAATGAAAAATCAAACTTCAAATCAGTCTTTGAACATTTGAAGCATCTGAACTATAACTTCAAGTACAAGTCAAAGGACCTCCAACTTAGATGACTTGCAAAGTACATTAGACTATGGTATGGACAATGTATTAAGAGTTAATCACACTGCACCTATTCCTGTAGAGACTTGATGCCCCAGTGAAGGAGGTTGCAGGGGTTGTGGAGTAGGGGTAGGAGGTTAGGAGGGGAGATTGGGGAGCACCTTCTCAGAGGCAGAGGGAAGGGAGTGATGAACTTCTTCCTGGAGGGGGACCAAGAAGAGGGGAAAATTTGGAATGTAAATAAATAAAACAATCTTTTAAAAAAGATCTAATCACACAGCTGTTATTATTTATGACAGCCACAAGGATTCTGACCATCTCTATCCATAGTACCCTAAAGGTATATGAACTATTCATTCACAAATCTATTTGTTATATATTAATACCACTAGATAAAAGAGGAAATAAGCCTCCATTATGTTAATGAATTTGAACATAACAAGCTTTTAGGATACTTTCACTTAAGAATGGCAAATTAAAAGCAGTGAAATATCACCATATAAGATTATACTTGAGCAATTTATTTTCTCATTAAGTCACTGACATAGAGTCAATACCACAGGAAATTATGACAATAAAATAGGTACCTAGTTATAAACCTGTTGAACTTACAGCAAATACTTTTTTCTTCTCCCAATATTTGTGCACCAACCTAAACCAAGTGCAGCTGAGATTGAACACTAAGACAAAATGCTTCTCCCTAAGAGCTTAAAACTCAATGACAAAATCAGGTAGTGGATTTATTCATATATGAAGACCCAAATTGTCTGTATGCTACAGATGTGAAATAGACAAGCTCAAGGAAGAACATAGCAGTGGATTAGCATGCTCCAGTAAAGCACCCAACAGTGCTTATTGTAGAACTATGAAGGGCGCTTTCCTTAGAATAATGTAGGGGTACAGGCAAGTGATAAGACACTTTGGCTTCTCCTGTTCTAAGTTCTGAGTAAAATTAGGAATTATACATCCTTTAAAAGATATAGATGTGAGGTCTTTGAACAAAAACTATAACTGACTGGTTATAACTGCTCTTCTAGATAATCCAGAAATTGTAATTATCTTCCATAATCAGATGACTATATGAAACAAAAAACAGCTATTCCAAATAAATGAGGAAATAATTGCCTCTTGTCGGTACTGTTTAGTAAATGGCAGCTTGTAATCTGGGTATATGACACCAGCACAGTAACAGTATACCAATCTATGCACTGTTTGTACTTGTAAGTAACATTTCAGTCACTATACTGAAAGACCTATGGCAAATTACAGTATGTCCAGAGAGTAGATGGCTTGCAACATGCCTGATTATTAGCTATATTGCTGTTTTTAACATAAGCCACACTTTCAAATCTTAAGGTGAAATCAGACTTCTGCCACTCTGTCACATGGTAATAATCATGCACAATCATTCAATTAGAAAATGAAGAGCAAGCTAGGCCATAAAGCACCTATTAAAAACCAGTGACTACACGGGACTTTAAAGATGACACCCCACCCCAGAGAGAATGAGGATGATAAACACATTGACAGGGAGGAATGAGCACAGTAACATCTTCATCCCCTGAAGCAAGACAATAGAGGCAAAGGATGACCCTGGCCTAAGAATGGCAAAAAGTACTCAAGAGCTCAAAAGCCTGAGTCCTCGGAGGGACAGAAGCAATACCTAGACTCACCTGCTGCCAGGTAAAGTAGAGTGCACTAGGTGGTGCGGGCAGAGGACAAAGACAAGAGAAACGTACTCGTGAGTACGAGCTAGCAACAGGAGGAAAACAAGAACAGCAACAGGGTTCAGAAAGCTAAGCTCTGACATATGTAGCTGGCCCAGTGGGCTTCTGAAAGGCAGACTTAGAAACAGCAGTAGAAACTGAGATAAGCCTCAGAAGCATAAAAAGGCACAGTGATTACTGAGCTTTTAAATGTAATAAAGTTGTTCTGCTATTACTATATCTATGTACCAGAAGTGAAAGCAAGTGACAAAGATAGGAAAAACACTTGCAAAGGTTATTATCTGAGAGTTTCTGTCTAGAATAAAGAACTTCGCCAACCAGATTAAAAACAATAAAAGCAGCCCAATTTTTAGCATAGTCAAAGAATTGACCACAGTGACACATGCCTATAATTCCAGCATTTGATAAGTAAAGCCCAGAGGGTTGAGAGTTCAAGACTAACTGGCAAAATGGCTCAGTAGATAAAGGTGCTTGCCATCAAGCATGCCACACAAGTTTAATCCCTAAACTCCACATAATAGAAGGAAACAATACAACTCCCCACAAGTTATCCTCTGACCTCCACATTCATGTTGTGATACAAATAGACAGACAGACAGACACACATACACACACACACACACACACACACATATATATATATGTAAGAATTAATAAATGCTTAAAAATATTTCAGCTGGGCAGTGTTTTTAATCCCTGCACTTGGGAGGCAGAAATTCTGAGTTCAAGGCCAGCCTGGTCTACAAAGTGAATTCCAGGATAGCCAGGGCTACACAGAGAAACCCTGTCTCAGGAAAAAAAAAAAAAAAAAAAAAAAAAAGGAAGAAGAAGAAGAAGAAGAAGAAAATGAGTATCTTCTTCCCAGCCATGCAAGGTCAGAAGAGAATAATGAATACAAGCTTCATACTTTGTAAAAAGTCCACAGCCACCAGAAGTACCTGCTCATGTTCTAGGTGAAGAGTGCAAGGGTTATTTGGTCCAAATCAGTATTAGGAGTGATTTGGTTTCCCCATGAAGCAAGGTGTCCTGACCAACAGCAGAATGTGCCTGCTGCTGAGAGAGGAACATGCTTGTCCTGGACCAAGGAGAGCTGGAGAGGAAGCACAAGGCTGTTCACAGATGCAGTGTGGACGCCAATTGATGGGTGTTCTCAACTTGGTTATCTTGGGGAGTAGGGGAGATCGATATTGATTCCTGGGATGACAGACATTACTATGCCTTAGGTGGGGCCCAAAAGAGCTAACAAAGCTGAAAACTTTTCAGTCTCTGTAAAGAAGACAATGCCTACCAATATGTTGTTAGGAAGCCTGCAAACAAAGAAAATAAACAGCCTGGAAGCAAAGCACCCGAGATTACGCCACATGTCCTACAACACTCAAGTTTACACACTGCTCTAAAGAAACAATGCACTGATAAAAGTAAGGGAGGGGCTGAAGAATATGCTAAATTTTTGGCAAAGAGATTAAAGAAGCCAAAGGAACGCTCCAGGAACAATTGCCAAGAGACACAGGCAGTCCTCACTACAGTCTTCTAATTCTGAGCTCAGTTAAGTCTTTAAGTGGTGGTGGCCCACGCCTTTAATCCCAGCATTTGGTAGGTAGAGGCAGGCAATTTCTGGGTTTGAGGCCAGCCTGGTCTACAGAGTGAGTTCCAGGACAGCCAAGGCAACACAGAGAAACCCTGTCTCAGAAAAAAAAAAAAAAAAAAAAAACAGAGTAAGAAATAAATGATCAGACCTTGAATCTCAAACAAACAAAGCAGTAAGATCCCATGCATCCCATACACAGGATGGCTAAAACCAAAAGTCAGAGGCATTGTTGAGCGCGTGGAGAAGGATCATCAGGCAGGCACTGCTGCTAAGCCTGCAGTCCCCTCTGGAAGAGCACAACAGCAGCTCCCGACAATTAAGCACAGTCATCACTATTCCCAAGCAAGTCACTTCCTGGTTTCTACCTTTTAAAAGCATATTTTAGAGCAGACACAAATGTTCACAGCAGCCTTATTCCCAACGCTGAAAGAAATTTTAAAAAGTAGCCAATTTAAAAAAGTTTATGTCCAGCAACAGGTGAATGGACAAATAAAAACAATTGTGGTAAAGATATACCACATTTCTTTTTTTTTTTTAAGATTTATTTATTTACTATATGTAAGTACACTGTAGCTGTCTTCAGACACTCCAGAAGAGGGCGTCAGATCTTGTTACAGATGGCTGTGAGCCACCATGTGGTTGCTGGGATTTGAACTCTGGACCTTCGGAAGAACAGTCGGGTGCACCTACCCACTGAGCCATCTCACCAGCCCAATATACCACATTTCTTTGATCATAAAACAGTATAAAAGTATTCATGTACACAGATGGCTTTTCAGCACATATACAATGCATAAGGTTTCCCATCACTGTAACAAACCACCTCAACAACTTAAGGGCAGTTCAGGAATTACAGTCCTTCCTCGGGTGTCCCCAATTGTTTTAGAGCTGTGGGTAGAGGGAAGCACAAAACCAGAGAGAAAAAGGCCACATACAAGAAGGCTTTATCTCCTACTTTCCACTCCTACCCAAATGTCACTAAATTATAAATACATCAATGGATTAACCCATTGATTACATCAAAGTCAATCAACTCTCAATGACTGGATCTGCCAAACAACCATCAAGCCTTTATTAACTCATGAGCCTTTGACAAGGGTATTCATATTCAAGCCATAACAGAGTGAAAAAGGTGACTATACAGACATTAAAAAAAAAAAAAAAGAACATAAAGAAGAGCATGATTTCACACATGAAAAGTCAAAAAGTAATCTGGAAGCTGCTGGACACTGGAGGAAGTAGGAAAGTGCTAGTGTGATTAGATTTACTTCCTAAGAAACCATTCACGAGCCAGGCATGGTGGTGCACGCCTTTAATCTCACCAATTGGGAGGCAGAGGCAGGCAGATTTCTGAGTTGGAGGCCAGCCTGGTCTACAGAGTGAGTTCCAGGACAGCCAGGGCTACACAGAGAAACCCTGTCTCACAAAACAAAAGGAAGGAAGGAAGGAAGGAAGGAAGGAAGGAAGGAAGGAAGGAAGGAAGGAACCATTCACATTGGGGACACATTCTGGAAAAAGCACTCTGACACCAAGGAGAGTGGAGGAGATGTCAGCGATGGATCAGAGTCAGGACAGCTCCTGGAAGGCCTCAATCTCAGGACCAGCTCACATTTTATCTTATGCTCTGAAACCTCAGGGTAGGGTGAGAAAAGCAAGCAAGGTTTTACAGAAGGTTATGTGGCTGTCAGCAAGCTGTTAAGGGCAATGACCCATTGTTTTGAGTAGCAAGTGAAGTCATGAATGATAAATAGCCAATACAAGCAGTGTTTAAGTTAAAGCACTAAATAAATCAATAAATCGGCATCTGACTGGCCCTTTTCTTTTAACCTTCTGCTACTTCACACACCTCTAAACACACCAAACTCCAGTAAACTGTAAATAGTTTACATCTCAACTTGGCTCAAAAGACAGATCTGCATTATACTATTACAACTATTATTTCAAAAACCTTACGGATGACAAGAAGATTTCTCTTCTATAGTTTGAATATTTGCTAAGTCCCAACTTAAACTGAAAATAACATTTATTCTCACACAAAAGAACTACATTCTATAAACCTACTCCCAAACCTGGTCCTGACAGCTCATCTTCCATATAGTTCCACTTAGTTCACAGTAGTTCTCAAACAACAAATATTATTATTCTAGTCAACATGGTTTCCATTTACCTGTAAGTTTTATGTTACACAGTTCCCAAAATAATTAAGTGAATGTTTCCATCGTTACGTAGCCCTTGCTATGAATGGTTCCCATCTACATGGATTTCTGTAAGCAGTGTAAATAACACACAAGCCAAGCTTGTGCTATCATTACAGAAAGTACATATGTGTATGTGAAGGCCAGAGGTCAATATCAAATGTCTTCACTTTTTGAGAAAGTGCTTCCGACTGAACTTGGAGCTTAGTGATTGGTTAGTGTGGTTGGTCAATGGGCTCTAAAATCTACCTGTCTTGGCCACACCATGCCATGCACTGGGTTACAGATGGACATCACCTGCATTCCCTAGCTTTATGTAGGTTCTGGAGATCTTAATTCAGGTCCCCACATGTATTTTATGGACTGGAGGAAAAAAGAAAAACAAAAATAAATAAATAAATAAATAAATGGCTATGTAGCAGAGGATGGCCTTGAGCTCCAGATTCTCCTACCTCCGCCTCCCTGGCAACTTCATCAACACAAATGGAAACAATGGTTGTAAGGAAAGAACGATTTCAGATAGGCCTCATGCTACATACCTGTAACCCCTGCTATTTGGAAGGCTTAGGCAGGAGAACCATAAACTCAAGGAATGGTTAGGCAAAGTAAAAAGTAAAAAGAAAGCCAGACATGGTGGCACACTCCTTTAATCCCAGCACTCGGGAGGCAGAGGCAGGCAGATTTCTGAGTTTGAGGCCAACCTGGTCTACAGAGTGAGTTCCAGGATAGCCAGGGCTATACAGAGAAACCCTGTCTCGAAAAACAAAAAGAAAAGAAGAAAAAAAAGAGAAAAAAAAAGAAGAGAAAAGAAGAGAAAAACTGTAATGTCCTTACTATGCTTGTTATGCCAATTAATAATTTTACTATTTTTTTCACCTTTCTAGGGCCTTTAATGTCTTGAAATTTTCAAAGATCTAGAATAACTTTTTCATTTAAGTAATTGCTTTGAACAAGTTTCATAGCCATTTTTACTTCCCCAAACTACTCTGTAGAGAAAGGACTGTTTATATGATGAGGCTGTATTATGTGTTCATAGTACAAGAGTTTACCAAGAACATATGTATATCAAGAACAACAAAATCTACTAAGCCAGCAGTGGAAGTTTGAGGAAGAAAATACACTGAAGTTCAACTTTTCCATCAATTAGTTCTGAGGCCCAAGCCACTGTCTCCAGTACTGCTTGTGAGCACTGGCATATGTGTGTGTGTGTGTGTGTGTGTGTATGTGTATGTATATGTATGTATGTATGTATGTATGTATGTATGTATATGTATATGTGTATGTATACGTATACACATAAGAAAACAAGAACTGGTAATTAAGTGGCAGGCCTACAGAGCATAGCCATCTAGAGCAGCAGGAAATCAGAATACTATCACAGTAGTCTTTCTATACATCTTTTAAAAAAAAGGATTATTTATTTTATATATGTGAGTACACTGTAGATATCTCCAGATACACCAGAAGAGAGCAGTGGATTCCATAACTGATGGTTGCAAGTCACCTTGTGGTTACTGGGAATTGAACTCAGGACCTCTGGAAGAACAGCCAGTGCTCTTAACCAGTGAGCCATCTGCAGCCCCAACACTAGTCTTTCTAACATACACAACTATGACCACTTCTGAAAAGGGTAATTATTTTTCTTTGGTTGTTTCCTGACCTTACACAGACTTACAAAAAGGGAAAAATAAAATCTGGGTTTTTTTTTTTTTTCTCTAAGCCTCTCTCATGTATCTGCATTCAAAGAACCTACAGACCCATCAAAATAATCTAAGTGAATTTTTTTCAATGTCATGTAACAATGTAATGCAGTACCTAAAAAGAGCTCTTAATACCAAAAGGAGACCTAAAGTAAAAACTGAAAATATAAAAATAGTAAACATGTTGACATATTAGGTCATTAACTTTGACAAATGTGTCACACTAAGCTATCAAAGGAAGAGAACTGATTGCACACCATCTTCTCCATTTTTCTGTAAACCTAAAACTATGACAAACAAAAGAATGTTCAGTTTTTGTTTACTTTTGAGACAGGATCTTACTACCTAGCCTAGGCTAACCTTATGTAGCCCAGGCTCATCAGGAACTCACGATCCTTCCTCATAGCTGGGATTATAGGAATGCACTACCACAAAACACACAGAACTTCCTTTTTTACACAGTAAATTGCAGTAAATGAATCAAATGAAATCTTTACTCACAGATACTAAATATTAATAAACATCTTTTGCCTTGAGTAATGCTTAAGCTAAATTCTATGAAAGCCTCTTGACTTGGGGAAAGGAAGGAGGAAACTTCAGACACTTCCATCTGAGAAGGAACCAAGAATGTAAAGAAAAATTTATCTAAGAAGGAATGTATGAGAGTCAGTGTCGAGACTAAAACAGAAAAAAACTCATCCTTTGAGGAATACTCCAAATTAAGTTAGTCATGATGGAGAGAATGCTGGATTATACTCTTGCTTCTGTTCCTGTAAAGTTATGTGTAACTTTTTACTTCTTTGGTTTCTCAATTTTCTAAGAAGGAATTCTCAATCTAATTTGAATTATTATCCTCCAAACTTTTTCCAGTTAGAGTTCAAGGTCAGCCTGGCTACATGGGACACTGACTCAAAAATAAATAAATAAGCTCCATTTTCTAAGATGTATTTTAATTATACCAAAGTTCCCATTTCCTTGGTCTAAAACCAGTGAAAATAACAAACAGGATACAGATATCTAATATGCAATACATGGGCAAATAATCCAACGCTTAGAGTACACATTCAATTGCCAAAAACCAAAGTTTGATAAAAAGTATGGACCACTCATTTTATCTAATTACTGCTCTTTTCAAAATACTTAACATTCTTTCATATGAGTAGTGTTAAATATGTTCCAAAAAACAAATGCTGACTGGAGAGATGGCTCAGCTGCTAAGAACACTGGTTGCTCTCCCAGAGGTCCTGAGTTCAATCCCCAGCAATCACAAGGTGGCTCACAGCCATCTGTAATGGAACCCAATGCCCTCTTCTAGTGTGTCTGAAGACAGCTACAGTGTACTCATATATATATAATAAATATTTTTAAAAAGAACAAATGCAATCACAAATTGACATTTTTCATATTACAATACACCATTTTATTAGTTTAATTTTAAGGTAGTGAGCACAACTCTTTAAAAAACATGGCACTAATAAGCACATATATTTCAAATAAGAAGTAAAGAGATTAAGGGTTATAACATTAAAAGATCACTTTTAAAATGAGCTTTGGTCTTGGACAGCTCTGATCTGACCACTGATGTATTTTCCAGAGGTAGAACTGCTAAAGATTTTATTGTCTATGGCACTCATACACATAAAGGTAAGATTTAAACAATATGAAAAATGTATATGAAGGCATTACCTTGAAATGTTAACAATCACAACATGCACTCAACCTCTTCCATTTCTACAACCTAGATTCAATAAGAACTAGAAAAAAAAATAAATCTTATGAATCATCATTTTTAAATGCTAAAACTCAACACTTTTAAACTGTTTTAATTTTTTTTGTCACCAAATTTCTAAACCCTGTTGGCATTTAAATTTCAAGTTTCTGCTCAAAGGCAACCGAACATTGTAGACAAGAGTAGAACACCTATCTAAGGTACCAACTGTCCTGCAATTAGCTTTCGTCTGGCTCAGTGTACTGTAGTTTTTCACTTAATTGAAAAAAAAAAAGAAGAAGAAGAAGAAGAAGAACACGCATTCGGCCACCTAAGTAAAATCGTCGCCCTCTTATTCCAGACAGCAGCCACCCTCCGGTTAGTCCTATCCTCCCGCACGTGTCTGTCTGGTGGACTCCCAGCCTAGATCCCCGGCTCCATCCAGGATGCCTCTCCGCCGTAGCCCCGTTGATGGGCAATGCCACCGCCACCGCGGGCCGCTCCAGCGCACTCCACCCTCGGCTCCGCTGCGGCGCCCAGATCTGCCGGTCCTCCCGCAGGGCCGCCGCGGGCGGTGGGCGCGCAGGCTCCCCGTCACCGCGAGCTCTGACACGCGCGTCCCGACCTCCCTACCGCCCGCCCCACCCCCTGCCCCTCGCGGGGCCCTCCGCACTGCGCACCCGCAGTCCCGCGCGGCCCGCCGGACAGAAAGCAGCGGGAGCGCGGCAGACCCGGCTAGGAACCGACCTGTGGAGACCGCCATCTTCTCCTGCTACCAGACGCACCACCGCACGCAGGGCGTCAACGTCACTTCCGGCAGCGCGTTGCTCTCCGTCATAGAGGGACCGATAGTGGGGATAGTGGGGACTGTATCAGGTTCCTGTTCCTGGCAAGCTTTGCCCCTGATGGTCTCTGGAACTGTTGGTTCATCGGTTGTCCTAATCAAAACACACACATAAAACTGGGTTGGGAGACTAAGGCAGCATGAGCTTAAAAAGTCTTTAAAAGATCTGAGATCTCCAATAGTGTCAGTGTGTCCAAGGGAAATTTTCCCTATGACTCCTCTTATTAAATATTGAAATAATGTCTAAACAAACGCTAACAGTTACATCACGAGCCGGGCGTGGTGGCGCACGCCTTTAATCCCAGCACTCGGGAGGCAGAGGCAGGCGGATTTCTGAGTTCGAGGCCAGCCTGGTCTACAAAGTGAGTTCCAGGACAGCCAGAGCTATAAAGAGAAACCCTGTCTCGAAAAACAAAGTTACATCACACCAAACCTGTTATTAATAATCAAGGTAAAACATGGGAATTCACAATTGTGTTGGGGAAAAAAAAAAAAAACTATTCCAAAAGGTTGGGCTGTGTTAGTGCAGGCTACGTTTAGGCTGTAGTTTTGCTCTGATGACACCAGAACCAAAAGTCCATCAGTAAAGAAAGCCACAGAAGAAACTCAAGCAAAACCGTGAAGCAAAAAGGGATGGAGAAAAGCAGCTTACCACCTTGCTTCTGAGAAGGCTAGGCTGACTCCATGACAGACTTCAAATTGACAGTTAAGGAGACTGGGCCTAAGAACTGGGAAAGTCCAGGCAAGCCCAGGCAAGTCAATTACTAATAGAAAAAAACCCAGGCTCCAGCCTTCATGCCCGATAATGGTTCTAGGATGCCTAGAGATAGAGTAAGATAAAACTCATCTTCCCCAGAATTCCAATGTGCTTTAAAGCAAGCATGCACACTCACTTAGTTGTCTCTCTGTTTTGGCAATGGGAGACTCCAACACGCTGGACTTCTGCAAAATAAAGCACTCTCTGAGTATACATACTATTTGAGTCCCAGGTGTCATTCTTCGGTGAATCATGGACCTTTACATTTCTATCTTACGTTCACCTACCTTATTTGGAGGAGTAAGCCCATGTACCTAAAGATGGTATACCCATACCCAACTGGATTCTCCTACAACAATTAGTGACTAAGAAAGTTCCCCCAGGTTTTTCTTTTCAGACATGCCCACAGGTTATTCTGACTAAGGCAAGTCTTAAATTGAGATTTCCTCTTTCCATTTGTGTCAAGTTCACAACAAAGATTATCTAATACAAGTCCATTCCAAGTGCATCATTGTTAATATTCCTTTCTTGTTTGTGCCCAAGATGTCATAAATACTAAAATATTAAATACAGTACAACTTTAGAATTCCCAGTCTTTAAAAATTCCAACCCTCTAAGTCTCTTTAAAATATCCAAAGTCAGGTTCAATAAATACCACACACAAGCAAATATTATAGGCTACTCACAATGCTATTGGTTATCCTTGACAACCTAACTGTAAGACTATATTGCTGAAGACATCACATACTTATGCAACTGAACATGAAAAAAATTCAGTTGGGGGCTGGTGAGATGGCTCAGTGGGTAAGAGCACCCGACTGCTCTTCCGAAGGTCCAGAGTTCAAATCCCAGCAACCACATGGTGGCTCACAACCATCCCTAACGAGATCTGACTCCCTCTTCTGGAGTGTCTGAAGACAGATACAGTGTACTTACATATAATCAATAAATAAATCTTAAAAAAAAATCAGTTGGGATACAACTAGATGTTTCACATCTATTAACTAGCATTTATATATTTGATGCTTAGTCACAAGGGAGTAGAACTATTTGAAAGGATTAGAGGAAATAGGAAGTGCGGCCTTGTTGGAGACAGTGTGTCACTGGGAAGGGGCTTTGAGGTTTTAAAAGCCCATGCAAAGTCTAGTCTGTCTTCTTCTCTCTATGTCCACCTAGAATGTAGCTCTCAGTTACTGCTACAGCACCTGCCTGCATGCTGTCATTCTATTGCTATGATGATATTGAACTAAACCTCTGAAACTGTAAGCAAGTCCCCAATTAAATGCTTTCTATCAGAAGAGTTGCCTTGGTCATAGTATCTTAACAGTAGTAGAGCAGTGACTAAGACAGTACCTAGCCTTTATGGTTATGTGGATTATAGCACACATATTTAAAGGCTTTAGAGCTAGTATTCACATGTAAGAGAAGACATAGAAACATACATATCTGTCTTTGGGGGTGTCTGAGTTAATTCTCTCTAAAAGATTTTGTCCTAGATCTATCCATTTGCCTTCTAATTTTTATAATTTTAACAGCTTATTGATTCCATTGTATATCTGTACCACATGTTCAGTATCCACTAATCAGTTAATGAATATCTAGACTGTTTCCAATTTCTGGTTATTATGAATACAGGCACCATGAACATGGATAAGCAAGTATCTCAATAGTAGCATGTAAAGTCTTTGCATATATACTCAAAAGAGACATATCTGAATCTTCAGGTGAGAAGGCTAAACTGATTCCATGACAAGCTGCAAACTAGCAATTAAGAAGACTAGGCCTAAATCTCTGTTTCCAAGAACTGGGCAATTCCAGGCAAGTCCAGGCATCAGAAGCTGCCCCGCCACCTGGCCTGAGGCAAGGACAATGGGTCAGCAGCAGTTTCCTCAGACTTCTTCAGCTACCTCTTCAGCAAGTTTCCAGCCCCCATACCCCGATAATGGAATATCTGAAGAGATGGACCCAACAGATTAACATAGAGAACACCTACCCCAGAATTCTGTAATGTGCTTTAAATCGGGCCTGTGAGCTTACTTGGTTGTCTCTCTATCTTGTTAATGGGGAGACCTCAGCATGCTGGACTTCTGTAGAATAAAACACTTGGCAAACACTCATTGCCTTTACATACTATTTGAGTCCCTGGTATCATTCTTCAGCAAATCATGGACCCTTACAAGGGTAGAACTATCTTCAACTTTTTTTCATTCATTCATTCATTCATTCATTCATTTATTCACATTACATCCTGATCACAGTCCTCCCTTCCCAATTCCCCCCTCAAGCAGCCCCTCCCCCCCATATCTTCTCCCCTTCTAATCTGAGAAGGGGGAGGCCCTCCTGGGTACTAACCCACCCTAACACATCAAGTCACTGCAAGACGAGGCACATTCACTCCCACTGAGGCCAGACAAGGTAGCCAGGTAGGGGAACAAGATCCACAGGCAGGCAACAGAGTCAGGGATAGCCCTCACTCCAGTTGTTGGGGGACTGGCAAGAAGACCAAGCTGCACATCTGCTCCTTTTTTTCCAGGAGGGGGCAGGGGAACTAGGTCCAGCCTGTGTATGCTACTTAGTGGGTGGTTCAGTCTCCAGCAGCCCCCAAGGGTCCAGGTTAGCTGACTCCTTGAGAGGTCCAAAAACCTCAGGAATAAACATTTCAATTCCTGGGCTGGAGAGATGGCTCAGTGGTTAAGAGCACTGGCTGCTTTTACACATATCCTGAGTTCAATTCCCAGCAACCACATGGCTCATGGCCATCTATAATGTAATCTGATGCCCTCCTCTGGTGTGTAGCTGTACATGCAGTTTGAACACTCATACATAAAATAAATAAATAAATCTTTAAAATAATTTTAATTCCCCAGGAAGCATACCGGGCTCCTCAGAATGAGCCACTGGCAATGGGCCTTTAACAACGGCCCTAACTTAGGGATGGTGAGCTCTTGGGGCACCTAGCTGGAGGCGATAACAAGGCAAGAACTGAGCTAGTTTCCAAAATTCTTCAAGGCCTCACCTAACATAGAGAAACTAACATAGCAACCAATCAAAATTGTACTAATATCACTGCTTTGCCCACTACCAGTCATATTAGAGATAATCTAACCCTTTTGGAAAATTCCCCTAGCCCTACATAAAAAGTAACCTGCAAGCTCTTTGAGTAGTTGCCCTTTAGATGAATGTTTGACCCTGCATGTTGTGGTCATTTCTGCATAATAAACACTCTTTGCCTTTGCATACTATTTGAGTCTGGGGTCTTCCTTCAGTGATTCTTGGACCCTAACATTTGGGAGCTCATCTGACAGGATCACTGGGGACTTCCCTGACTTGATAGTAGAGTGGTTTTAGGGGAGCAATTGGCTGTCCACGGATCGATCACGTGTTGAGGTGCCTCAGTGTGTTGTGTGTCTTTGTGTTTTTGTCTCTCGTCCTGCCTTACTGGGAATCATCTCCTGCTCTGATTGGTGTATGATGATTTTTTTTCCTCCCTGTTTCTTTGGCTGGCACGACCTGCAGCCACCAGAGGCAGTGCAGTCTCCCCACAGGCTGCGACCTGGCTGGGAGTTTCCCAGGACACTTCAGAACTCCTAATGTTAGAATCACAGTATGGTCTGTGCCAGGTTTTGGTAGAAGCTGACAGGATAAACACAGCCTGAGAGCAGGAGAAGCTGCCATCTCTGGAGCCTTCCCAGTGGCAGTGGGAGCCAGAGAACCCCAGCCAAATGAAGTTTGGTGGAGGCTACTGGGTCATTCTTTATAGATGAGGCTCAATGGAAGGAGAGGCGGCCCAGCTTCATTTGAGTTTCTTTTTTCCACTCCTGTAGGTTTACTGTGTGCTTTCGTGTGTGATTTATTTGATGTCCCCTATTACTTTTGAGAGACACCATGGGGCACTTCTTTTTCATCTAACTCAGAGTAGCTGGTCTTATGTTTAGATATCAAGATTGATTTGGAGTTTAGTTTTGTGTAGTATATATGAATCTATTTTTTATTCTTCCACATACAGCCACCCAGTAGACCAGAACTAATTATTGAAGATGCTATCTTTCCTCCAGTGTGTTTTTTGTTGTTGTTGGTTTGGTTTGATTTGGTTTTTGGTTTTTTGGTTTTTTGGTTTTTTGGTTTTTTGGTTTTTTGGTTTTTTTGGTTTTTTGGTTTTTTTGGTTTTTTGGTTTTTTGGTTTTTTGGTTTTTTGGTTTTTTGGTTTTTTGGTTTTTTGGTTTTTTGGTTTTTTGGTTTTGTTTCGTTTTTTACTTCTTTATAAGAAATCAAGTATACATAGGTGTTTAGACTTATGTCTGTGTCTTCAATTCAATTTCATTGATCAACATGTCTTTTTATGTCAATAGCATGCTGTTTTTTATTAGTTTATCTCTGTAGTACAACTTGAAATCTGGGATTTCATTTATTATTCAGGACTATTTTAGGCATCAGGTTTTTTGTTTGTGTCCATATGAAGTTGAAATTTATTTTTCCAATTTTTATGAAGACTTGTGTTGTGATGAATATTATACTAGATCTGTAGATTGTTTTTGGTAAGATGGCCATTTTCCAATTGCTGAGTCCTGCATGGACTGGAAAAGACAGTGTGACATGGTTTTCTGTTCCCGAAACAGAGCCAGCAGGGTGTGGGTCTCCACAGGTGTTGAGAGTTGCTGGTCATGAGGCTTGTGTGTGTGTGTATACATATACATATATGTATGTATAAATACATATATATGTGCATGTATATACATACATATGTGTGTGTGTGTGTGTGTGTGTGTGTGGTTTCATGTTCTTCCTTTGGAAAATATTCTCCCTGCCAAGGCTATCTGGAAATTCCTCTCTGCTAAGGCTAATGACTCTATAATAATTAGAGACAGCACGAGTCCAGGAGATGAGGATGTGTCTATGTCCTTAGCAAAAATGGTAAATGATATGACCTTCAGTACAGCCTTTAAGGCTGTGGGAAAGAACTCTGAAAACATGAGATCAAGAACATATAATTTCTCAGCTATGCAAAATATAATGCAATTATATGAATTATATGAGGGGCTTCAAGGATCTAGAAAAACAGAGGCGCGACTACACTATGAGCCAGCTTGTGAGAAAATCAGATACAAATGCAGGCAGATTACTGAGTTCTAGATCAGCCTGGGACAGAATTAATTTAGGTCCAGGCATGGTTAGAATGGTAATCTCAGGACATGATCCCATCCAGATAAGTTTATTGTTTGTGCTTTCAAAGGTAGGTAGATCTCTGAA
This sequence comes from Mus musculus, assembly GCF_000001635.26. NCBI lineage: Eukaryota > Metazoa > Chordata > Mammalia > Rodentia > Muridae > Mus > Mus musculus. The sequence continues at coordinate 15,600,561 of NC_000082.6, forward strand.
TTCATTTGCCATGTTTTAAAAAAGAATGTGCTTGCTGTCTTTTTCTAAGAATCAAGGGACTAGGGTCTGGGAATGCTGACTCATGGGATGGTCAAGAGGGAACCTGAAGTACATAAGTGAACTGATATGTAAATAAAAGCCTAGGCTTTTGATCTGTATGAGATAAGATAGCAGAGAGCAATAGCACTTATTTTATAGATTTTTTTTTTCTAGCAAAAGCTGAGCTATCTGGAGATCTCTGGAGAGAAAGCACAGCTATTTTAGAATTTTTTCCTAGCAGCTTTTCTGACTTTGGTTGGAAAACTCATAAGCTATCCAGAGAGCTTTTAGGATTTTTTTTTCTAACATAAAAGAACTGTCTCTAGCAGAGAGACATCTTGAGTAAGGAGCTGTCTCAAGCAGACTACAGAGCCAAGAGCTATCTACAGAAAACTGTCTTGGGATCCATCTTCAGCAGACTACAGGCTGTACCCATGATTTGACTTTGAGTCATTTCACCACTCCCAAACATCCCTTCTTCAGAACCCCTCCCCAAGCCTAGGCTGGACCTTGGCATCCAGTATTAATCCTACACATTTGTGAACATAGGTGATCTTTTGATCTTCAATTGTCTTCAATATTTTTCAATATCTTAAAATTTTTAGTATGCAAGTTTTCACTTGATGTTTTGGTTTTTCAACATACAGTTCATTGAGACTGTGATGAAAGATACTGTTTTCCTGATTTCCTTCTCAGTCTATTTGTCATTTGCATATAGGAAGACCACTGATTTTTGTGTGGTAATTTTGTATCATGCTAATTTGCAGAAAATGTTTAACTGCTGTAAGTTTCCTGGTGAAAATTTTAGAGTCACTGATGTATATATACTATCATATTATCTGCAGATAAAGATATTCTATTCTTCCTCTCCTATCTGTACTCTCTTTGATCACTGTCAATTGTCTTAATGCTCTAGCTAAGATTTCAAGTAATATATTGAACAGATATGGAGAAAGTGGACATCCTGGTCCTGTTTCTGATTTTACTGTAAATGCTTTGAGTTTCATTTACTTAAATGCTTCATTTAAGTTGATATTGGCTATGGTTTTGCTATAAACTCCCTTTATTATGTTGAGATATGTGCCTTATACCCCAATTCTCTCCAGGACTTTTATCTTGAAGAGATTTTGTCAAAGGCATCTAATAAGATGTTCATGAGTCAGTCTGTGTACCAGGGCTATCCACAGAGACCTCTGGCCCAACCAACCTGGAGGGAGGATTCAAGAGAAGGGGAAAAGGCACGAGTAGGGAGGGGGAAGTGCCTCCCTTGCTTCCACTGCTGTTGCCTGCCCACTGCTGCTCTAGCCTGCCCACTGCTACTCTAGCAGCCTCTGTGCTCTGAGATGCTGCACAGAGCCTAGCTGAGCTGAGCCACCAGGGTGGGGGTTGCGGGGTTGGCTAGTAAGCAGAGTGCAGGGGAGCTGCTTCTGGTGGTGAAAGCTTTTGGAGGGTATTCTCTTCCCAGGCAGTGTTACAGCTCTTGTGACAGATGCTCAGATGATGAAATAATTCTCACATACCTTTATTCTTTCTGGAGAGGATCTTATATACAGTTCTGGGGTGGGGTCTGACAGCAGGTGCTTCCTATTGGTTTGGCCTGATATGCCTCATCTACATGAGGAGGGGCTTGGGAGCATTTCCCCTATGTGACTGATGGCAACAATTCTCTATAGAGGGCTGTGACTCTATATATGACTATATGATATATATATATATATATAGTGCCGGGAGCCTTAGCTTGAACTTACCAGACTTTCTCTCATAGCCCACCACCCTAAACTCCCCCTTTTCTTTTTATAAAGAAGAGGTCTCATGAGAATAACTGTCTCCTATGTTGGGAACATTTTGATATTGAACCAAGACCTGATTAGTAGTGATCTTTGCAATGCTACTCATCTGCTGCTTTAGAAATTGAATGAGCAAGGTGCCAAAGGAAGCAAGTCTCCAATGGTTAGTATGAGACCAAGGGAAAGAAGAAGCCAAGCCTCCAAGGGGTTAGAATACCAAGGAGTAGGGGCATTGGGTACACAGAGTGCCTAGAGGTTCCCCCAGAGCTCTTTGAGCACCTGTATACCTTGCTATCAGAATCACTGTCTCTTATGTCAGGAACAGTCTAATATTGAACCATGATCTGATTGGTAGTGATTTTTGCAATACTACTCATCTGCTGCTTTAGAAACTGAATGTGACAGGGTGCCAAGAGAAGCAAGGCTCCAATGGCTAGTATGGGGCCAAGGAGAGTAAGAATCTAGGCTACCAAGGGGTTAGAGTACCAAGGGGTAGGGGTGTTGGGAGTATAGCGTGCCCAGAGGTTCCCCCAGAGTTCTTTGAGCATTTATATATCTTGTTTTACCAACCAAGATTCATTGACATAAAAGTAACATTTCTCCCCCAGCAAAATGCAAGTCCCTCCCTGTTCAGCAGTCAGTAAGTCCAAGGCTCTTCGGTTTGGGAGGACAACTCCTGCTAAAGAGGTTGGTTATCTGGTGTTGCAGAGACTCAAGACTGTCTGCAGTGAATGCCATTGCCTGTTCAAGTTTGTCCTGGAAGTCACTGGCTAGATGTTATGTTTGAATAAGATCTGCTCCAGTAGTTCCTGTCATATCCAGTGAGACAGCAAGGCCCAGTCCAACAAGCAGAGGGATGAAGATCTTTCTCTCCTTTTGGCTTCCTCCCATCTACAAGGCAAATTCTTTAGGTTCATATTGATAAACCTGGGGAACAAGTATCGTGGGGATGCTGGAGCTTTAGGAAGGTGGATTAATACAGGCACCTGTAGTGCCTTTGCATAAGAGGAGAGCAGGAGGGTTAACACATACTGACTTGGTGATGGTGATGTCATGCACCTCATTTAGAGTTCAGGGTGTACCATCCACTGGGGTATGGAGACATTTTGGCACCCCCTGGAGTTGGTAAAGGCTCCCATACGTGTAGGGGAGGGATTTTTTAAAAAAAGGAGCTGTGTGGGTATTGTTGGGTCATACCTAACAAGAGTTTGATCTTTCAGGGCTGCATTGACAGAATTTAGAGCTTGGATTACTCCAGTGGACAGTGTTCTTGGGTAAGAGGGCCTTTTATCTCCTTTTAGGAGGTTAAAGAGGGGTTGAAGGGTGGTTGTGGGAAGAGTCAAAGCCAGACTTGCATGGTTTTGTTAATTGCCCTCAAATCTTGTAATAGTCTCCATACCCTTGAGCTCTTTTTTATAGCGAACACAGGGGTGTTCTGTGGACAGTGGGAGGGGTAGATTAGTTATACCAGAAGCTGTTCTACCAGCTGTGTGAGGGCTTTAAGCTGCTCCCTTGATACAGGTCACTGTGGGACCCAGATGGCTTCATTGGAAAGCCAATAAGTCAGGGAGTATCAAATCTAACAGTGAACCCTAGAACTGGGGGTGATTTGGAGGAGGGTTTTTAGGGTCTCTTCTATCTTGATGAGGTCTCTTTCTGATTGGGTGGTAAGCAATACCTCTAGGGCTTGTAACAGAGCTCTCCCTAAAAGATTGGTGGCTACTTGAGCTACCAAGGGGCATATGAGGCCAGTAGCTCTATCAGGGTCCCCCCACATATAGGCCTGTTTGGTGATAAATGCATGAGAGGTAACCCCTTGTGGGGCTGTGACAGGCAGCTTATTTTCTGGTTGAGCTAGATTTAACCCGCCAGAGAACAAGCAGGTGTTCCTGAAAGGGATGGAAGGCCATTTGCCATGCCTCCAGATACCAGGCTCCTGAAATGAGGCCCTAGCTCTCCACAATTCTGTGGCCATCAGTCACATAGGATGATGCCACAAGTCCCTGGTATTCTATCTGGACTCCACCCCCAAAGTTACCTGGCAACAGCCAGGTAGGCCTGGCCCACTATAGAAGGGGCTGCTTGCTCCCTCCTCTCTCTCTCCCTCTTGCTCTCCCTCTCTCTGCATTCCCTTCCCCCGTCTCTCCACGTGACTATGGCCAGCCTCTACTTCTCTACTCTCTCCCTCTCTCTCCCTTTTTCTGCCTCTACTACCCTCTTAGCTCCCCTTCTTGCCATGACAATAAACGCCTTAAAACCATGGACTGCATCTTCTCATCGGATCCACTGTGATGGAGCAATGGAGCATGTCTTCCTCTAAAGAGCCATGTCTAACCTCCCACAGAAGGCCTCTGTGTGTTCCCACACACGGCTTCCACCAAGCAGCCAGCCACTGAACAAGCCAAGGACACACTCTCACCCTTGTGGAACCCAGGCGGAGCATTCTCCTCCCACCCCCTTTCCTTCAGCCTTGAGCTAGAACCTGCCTGTAGGAGCCCGCAACTCTGTTCTCAGCTCTTTTTGGCATCCAGTGGCATCTGTGGTGCCCAAGGATGAGAACCTGCTGTCCTTGACCTCTGTGTGGCCCAAGGACCCCAGAACCAGCTCTTCTGCATCACCCAGTGGCTTCTGTGGTGCCAGGAGAGTCCGAGCCAAACTCTGGAAGTCACGCAGGACCTCAGACTGAGACTGCCCACACCTGGAACAGGGTCCTGTGGCTTCTCACAGCCTGACTCGTGGGGTGAAGTCAAACATCCCGAGTCTGCCTCCATGAGCCGCCCTAGCCCTGTGGCGTGCCAGATGCAGGACACCATTTTAACCCACACCCCCTATACCTCGGAGCTGGAGCCTAGGGATCAGTTGCCAGTCAAGTGGGATCTCTTGCCTTAAAATTGTCTTGTGTGCTCCAGTATCAATAAGGCACTTGAATGGCTTATTATCTACTTTAATGGTTAATTTTGGATGGCAACCTTCTGAGATGTAGGATACCCATAAGACTTCTATGGGAGTAGCTGTCCCTCTTACTGTTGGGGCAGAGGGCTGCCCCCTCTTAAGTTTAAAAGCTCCAGTGGCTTAGCATCCTTATGTATGGAGGTACAATATCTTTTCCAATGGAAACTTTTCCTACAACAGGGGCAATTTTTCTCAGAGGGATTAGGATCTGTTATGGGGATGGAGTTTTGTGGGCATTCATTCCTCCAATGTCTTGTCTCTCCACATTTGAAGCAGACTCCTTCTGTTTTTACTGCTGCCACAAATGCCTGGGCCACAAATGTAATCTGGTGTGATGTGATACCCATATCTTGGGTTGCCACAATCCACCTATTGTGGTAATCCTCCAGGAGGATACCCTGGCAGGCTAGTCTGAATTCAGAAGTCACGTCTTCCCATACAATAGTTTTAAGAAGGAGATCTCTGGCTATAGGGTTGGGGATTTTTCTTTCTAGGCTCATTCTAGTTCTAAGTATAAAATCAGATAGGGGTTCTCCAGGCTTCTGGCCAAGAAAGAGCAGGGAGGAGGTGGGGTCTAGTGAGCCCCAGGGCAGGGTGAACATGTACCAAGCTTAGGTTGCACAGAGGCACACCTGTTCATAACACCCTGCTGGCTACTTTGCCTGCTGTGCTCCAGTGGAAAATTCCTGGCCAAAGAATTCATCAAAACCCTAAGGGTATTGCCTCAGTCCCAGTTTTGTCTGACATATTGAAGGCATTCATCTCATATTAGGCCTCCCATTCTAAGAACATTGGGCCAGGCAGGAAAGGACAGCAAATATCTCTCCAATCTTGTGGCATATTTAGGTTGGCAATGTATGACTCTGTAGGAAGGATTTTGTCCAGAGTTCTTGGATGCCATCTTCCTTCACTGCCTGTTTGAGTCCTTTAAGTCTGAGGCTTGGAATTGGTACCAGTTGAGTGGTTTAGTTCAACTGGAGTTAATATTAACCAGGAATGCTCCAATGTTTTGGGATTCTAGTCCTGTATCGGCGTCCTGAGTAGCATGGGAGTCATGAACATTACAAAGTTGTTGCATGGTAGATGGTTGGGGGTAGGGGACAATGGCATTTGGCCAGTTTTTGTCAAAGTGTTTTGTAGGTTTTTGGATTTTGTGGTTTAGAGAGGGGCAAGGAGATATATCTCTCTCTAGTTGATCGAGGGAAGGTGGAGTTAGGGGGAGAGTTTCTGCCTTGGCACCTCTTAGTGGACATATTCAGAATATGTAAGTCAAGCCGGGCGGTGGTGGCGCACGCCTTTAATCCTAGCACTTGGGAGGCAGAGACAGGCGGATTTCTGAGTTCGAGGCCAGCCTGGTCTACAAAGTGAGTTCCAGGACAGCCAAGACTACAGAGAAACCCTGTCTCGAAAAACCAAAAAAAAAAAAAAAAAAAAAAAAAAAGAATATGTAAGTCAAATATACCCTTTGCTCCTCACGTTTCATTTGGCTGTGGTGTTTCATGATAGTAATAACTACCTACTAGGACAATTGCCTCTTATACTTGCCTTTATTGTATCTCATGGGTTAAGAATGTTGCAAAGAGTCATGAGTTTGTGTGCTTCCTGCTGTTCCCACTTTAATCTATAGTGATCAGATAGATGCAAGGTACTATTTCGGTTGTCTTATATCTGTTGAGACTTGTTTTATGTCTTAATATGTGACCATTTTTGGAGAAAGTTCCAGGAGCTGATAAGCTTTAGTATTTGGGTTAAATGTTCCATAGATATATGCTAGGTCCATTTGGTTTATGATGTTATTAAATCCCAACATTTCTCTATTTCATTTTTTTTCTGGATAATCTGTCTATTGGGGATAGTGGAGCATTGAAGTCTCCCACTGTTACTATTTAAGAGTCAATATGCAGTTTCAGTTGTAGTAGTGTTTTTTTTATGAACTTAGGTATCTCTGTGTTCGCTGCATAAATGTTTAAAATTGCAATATCTTCTATATGGGCAAGTATTTCATAAGTATGTAATGTCTTTCACTATCTCTTCTGATTAGTTTTTGCTTGAAGTCTGTTTTGTAAGTTATTAAATGATTATACCTGCTTGCTTAGAATATCTTTGTCTATCCTTTTAATCTGGGGTGATCTCTATCTTTGATGTTGAAGTATGTTTTTTTGGATGGAGTAGAAGATGGATCCTGATTTCTAATACAATATATTATTCTGTGTCTTTTTTATTGGGGAATTGAGACCATTATTGAGAGTTATTAGTGACAAGTATTTATTGGTTACTGGTGTGTGTCTGTGTGTGTGTGTGTGTGTGTGTGTGTGTGTGTTAGTTATTGATGTGGGGTTTTTCCCTCTTTTGATTTACTGTTCTGAGATTATTTATTCCTGTGTCTTCTAGTGTTTTCTGTAGAGCTGGGTTTGTAGATAGATATTCCTTAAATTTAGTTTTATTGTGGAATGTTTTTCTTTCTCCATTCATTGTGATTCATTATTTTGCTGGGAATAGTAGTCTGGGCTGGCATTTGTGATCACTTAAGAGCTTATAGAATTCTGTTCAAGGCTTCTGGCTTTAAGAGTATCCACTTAGAGTCAGGTGCAATTCTAATAGGTCTACCCTTATAAGGCAGACTTAGTCTTTTTTTCTTGCTAACTTTATTTTATTTTAAAGATTTATTTATTTATTTATTTTATGTTTATGTTTATGAGTACACTGCAGCTGTCTTCAGACACACTAGAAGAGGGTATCAGATCCCATTACAGATGGTAGTTTGCTACCATGTGGTTGCTGGGAATTGAACTCAGGACCTCTGGAAGAGCAGTCAGTGCTCTTAACTGCTGAGCCATCTCTCCAGCCCTCCTTGCTAATTTTAATAACTTATTGTAGTACAACCAATTTAAGCTTATCCCAGACTAGCTTACAAATACTATGATTATTTTATTTGGCTTTGACAATTACTGAGGAATAACCACTAATCTACTTTTCTAACTGTTGGCCTGGCTACTACCTCAGTGGTAGTTCCCAAATGCTTTTTCTTCTGGTAATGTGCTCATGGTACATCTCATCTCATGTCGCCTTCTCTTCTCTCCTTCTTCTTCTTCCTTCTCCCTACTTTTCTACCCCCAATCAGGTAACTCAAAACCCTCCTACCTCTAATCCCTCCAGAAATTGGCTGTAGCCTTTTTCATTTAACCAATGGTTTTCAATTAAGGAACAAGGTCTTCACAACAAAAGCTGGTAAACATGAGGACTCACTCATAGGCCTAGATATTCAGGTACAGAAGTTAGCATTATAATACATAGCAACAGATCAAACCTCAACAAGAAAAGTCTTGTTCTGCATGTTTATTGTTTTGATTATTATATATCATGGGAATTTCTTTTCTTTTGGTCCAGTCTATTTGGTATTCTGTATACTTTTTATACCACGTTAGGCACCTCCTTCTTTAGGTTGAGGAATTTTTTTTTTAGGATTTTGTTAAACGTATTATTCATAGATTTGGTTTTCTCATAGTGTCCTAGATTTCCTGGATGTTTTGTGTCTGATTATTATTATTATTACTAACATTTTCTTTAACTGAGGTATCCACTTCTTCTTGTCTTTGATTCCTGAGATATTCTCTTTCATGTCCTGTAAGTTGTTGGTGAGGCTTATATATCAGTCAGGGTTCTCTAGAAAAAGAGAAGTGATAGTGAGCGGCTGGCATGCTCCGATCGGTCAGAGCTAACCGCTGCCAGGCGGGCTGCCCCAGTCGAGCGAAGATGGTGGGCCGGAACAGCGCCATCGTGTGCGGTGCCCTCTTCATCAGGTACTGCATCTACTTCGACCACAAAAGGCGGAGTGACCCCAACTTCAAGAACAGGCTTTGAGAACGAAGAAAGAAACAGAAGCTTGCTAAGGAGAGAGCTGGGCTTTCCAAGTTACCTGATTTAAAAGATGCTGAAGCAGTTCAGAAATTCTTCCTTGAAAAGATACAGCGTGGTGAAGAGTTATTAGCACAAGGTGACTACGAGAAGGGTGTGGACCACCTGACAAATGCATTGCTGTGTGTGGACAGCCTCCGCAGCTGCTGCAAGTGTTACAGCAGACTCTTCCTCCACAGGGTTCCGGATGCTCCTGACCAAGCTTCAGACCATTAGTCAGAGAACTGTAAGTGCTCAGAGCTTGGCTGACGATGATGTGGAATGAGCCAGATACCAACATAATAAAATCTCAGTAAAATAATTTAACAGTTAGCTTGGAAGCTGGTCAGCTCTGGGGGAATAAGGGCAAATTATGCTGTCATGAACTGTCCCACACGGACATCTGCCAAAGCAAATGTGAACTTTGGTAGATCCGTTGTCTGTTCTCTTTATTTTTCCAGTGAAAAGTATTTTGATAGAGCTTTTCATTTTATAAATACACTGAGTTAACCTAATATCATGGATTTCCATTTGTTCTTAAGACATGCAATTCAAATGTAAATATAGTAGAGTATTACTTAGGTAGAAACTCGTGGTGATTTTAAGATTGGAAAAGAATCTGAGGAAGAGTTGAATAACACACATTCTAAAGACTAGAACATTTTATTGTATGTTGTAAAATTGGGTAGAAATTTGTGTTTGTGAAAGCTGCGCATTAAAACCTTACAGAGACCGTTTCTCGTTTACTTAAAAAAAAAAGAAACAGAAGTGATAAAACAAACACATACATATATATTTGTACATGCATACATGTATTATGTGTGTCTGTGTGTGTGAGAGAGAGAAAGAGAGAGACAGAGAGAGAAAGGAAGGGAGGAAGGAAAAGAGAGGTAGGGAGAGAAAGAGAGAGATAGATAAAGAGAAAGACACAGAAAGAGAGACAGAGAGTTAGAGATACAGAGAGAGAAATAGGATTCATTAGTATGGTTTACAGGCTGTGATCCAGCTAGTCCAACAATGAATTTCTCCCAACAGGAAGTCCTAAAATTCATAATTGGTCCACAAGTTAGACAATCTCAGCTAGTCTTTAGTATACATTTGAATCCTGAAGAAGTAGGCTCTACGATGAGTGAATGAATGAACTTGCCAGGGAGATAGAGGAGAATCAGGCAAAAAGTAATATTTCCTTCTTCCATTGCCTTCATATGAGACTAGCACCAGATATGGCCTAATTTAAGATGTCTCTTAAATGATCCTATCAAGAAAAATCTCTCACTGTTCAAGTACTCACTACTTTGACAGTAATTTCCGGACATAGTTTACTTGACAAATCAAGAGTAGGTATCACAGCTTATCTCTGAGGTTTTTGTTTGGCATTCTAAATTTTTCATTTCCAGCTTTATTTTAGTTTTGAGTATTCTTCAGTGATTTTATTTTTATTTTCATGTCTTTAACTGTTTTCATTTACAATTTCTTAATGTTTTCACAGTCTCCATTAAGAAATTATTCGTATACTCTTTTGGGTCCTTGTACATATTCATAATTGCTATTTTGAAGTCCTCATCATGTGCTTCAACTAAATTAGATTTCTCAAGATTTACTACAATAGGGTTATTGAGTTCTGTTGGAAGCATAATGTTTTCGTTATTCATATTTGTATTTTTGCACTGTGATATAGGCATCTGGAGTTATTGTCTTAGTGACTGTGATGGTTTATATATTCTTGGACCAGGGAGTGGCACCATTTGGACTTGTGGCCTTTTTGGAGTAGGTGTGACCTGTGTGGAGTAGGTGTGTCACTGTGGGTGTGGTCTTAAGAGCCTCATCCTAGTTGCCTGGAAGTCAGTCTTCCACTAGCAGCCTTTAGATGAAGATGTAGAACTCTCAACTCTGCCTGCTGGATGCTGCCCTGCTCCCACCTTGATGATAACGGACGGAACCTCTGAGCCTGTAAGCCAGCCCCAATTAAATGTTGTTTTTTTATAAGACTTTCCTTGGTCATGGTGTCTGTTCACAATAGTAAAACCCTAACTAAGACAGTCACTGTTTTATTACTATGAAAAGAGACAGAGACAGTGACAGAGAGTCAGAAACACAGAGAGGGAATGGGGATTCATTAGTGTGGGGCTACACAGAGAAACCCTGTCTCAAAAAAAAAAAAAAAAAAAAAAAAAGACTAACACAAAGCAAGCTCCATGCTTTTGGTGTTTCGTTTGATTTTGTTTATTTTTATTCATGTTTGCCTTGGTGTTCTTTTGCTGTGGAGAGACACCATAACCACAGCAACATATAAAGGAAAGCATTTAGTTGGGGCTGGCTGGCTTCCAGTTTTAGAGGTTTAGTCTATTGTCATCATGGCAAAAGGCATAGCAGCCTGCGGGCACACATGGTGCTAGAGAAGTAGTTCGAGAGTTCTATATGCAGATCCACAGGCAGGAGAGAGAGTGGGGGAGAGTGGAAGAGAGTGGGAGAGTGGGAGAGAGAGAGAGAGAGAGAGAGAGAGAGAGAGAGAGAGAGAGAGAGAGAGAGAGAGAGAGACTAGGCCTGGTTTGGGCTTCTGAAGTCCCAAAGCCCACCCTCATGACACACTTCCTCCTCAAGAAGCAACTTTCTAATGACTAAGCATTCAAATATATGAGACTCCGAGGCCACTGTTATTCAAACCACCACAGTGCTTATGTTTTCATTTCATTTGGTTTTGGTTTTGGGGAAAGAAAGAAAGAAAGAAAGAAAGAAAGAAAGAAAGAAAGAAAGAAAAGAAAAGAAAGAAAATGAAGTTGAATGGGCAAAGGGAAGAATTGTAGGAGTTGGGGAAGAAAAAAATAATATGACCTAAATATATTGTATAAAAATTGAAAAAAAATTCCAAGTCTCTTACCTGTGAATCCTTGTAAAAGAAAACCAGCAAACAAACAAGTTAAAGGGCTGGAGAGATGGCTCAGCAGTTAAGAGTACTTACTGCTCTTCAGAAGGTCCTGAGTTCAAATCCCAGCAACCACGTGGTGGTTCACAACCATCCATAATGAGATCTGATGCCTTTTTCTGGTGTGTCTACACCAGAAGACAGCTACAGTATACTTACATATAATAATAAATAAACCTTAAAAAAAGAAACAAGTTAAATACTTTCTCAAAGAGTGAAGAATAAGACAGACACAGTTATAATCAGACCAAAGAAACTCCAAAATCCAATGTATAAAAATCTCAATGTCTGCTTCCGTCTGATTCCTATGATTTACCCATGTTCTTCTGGTCTCCAACAGGCATTTCTCACCTCTCTGGACCTGTAGTACAGGAAACTTGTATTGTAGATTCAGGTTTGTTTCAGTCTATACTTGCCTATCATTGGAGGCCAACCTATGGTCTACATCTTCTATGTCCAGGGGTCTCCACTGAAACTGTATCTTCACGATGACCTCTTAAGTTCACTGTACCTGTTACAAAGGTCAAGCC